>NW_028238182.1:0-310763 GCF_015680905.1 Coptis chinensis
TTTTTCATAAAATAAATATTGAGTACAAATTTTCCGATCCAACGCCTATAAATGCTTAATTTAGAAAAAAGTTATGGCTATGTAAATGAATCATCTATCTTGGAAAGAATAGACTGACAATCGCGGTGACCAATTACGTAAAGCAAGGCATCGAAAGTAATACTCATAAATGTTTTATTGTACATAATCGGTAATTAGCGACACCTCATAAACAAATTAATGTAAATGTTTTTCTTTATTCCAATACAATTTCAAGGTCAATCATCCCATATACAAAAGAATTGAAAGTGTACAGGTATTCTAACCATAATCTTAAGGTATTCAAATGACAAATTAAATAAAACTTTCGAGAGGGGTTCCAAAGTCACACCTAAATATTTACCAACAACAGTCAAAAAAAAAAAATCCAGAAATTAAAGCCTATGCTCACTGATTTAAAACCTCATTTTTTGTGGATTTGAACAACTAACCATAAGGAACATCTCTACAAAAACTCAACAAGTTTGACAATTTTTACCTTTGACAAATGATGATTGCAAAAACTAGACATTTTTTGACCGTTAGTTATTTTTTAAAAAGTGGACAACAAATTTTATCTAAGTTAGAGTATATCTCTAAATGAATTTTTTTTTTTTTTAAAAAAAAAAAAATTTTTTTTTTTTTTTTTTTTTGTATATTATACTTTTCAAAAAAAAAAAAAAAAATTTTTTTTTTTTGAGAACATGTAAAAGAAATAACATTTCAACATTGAAAGATAATCCTAAGTGAACAACTTAGTAAAATATGAAAGACAAAACACTAAAATAAAACTTATAGTAAATCTTATTTCCAAATTTCCAATTCAACGGGAATCGAAGGAAAAAGTCACCATCCCTTATTCGATCTCAAATTAACTTCAAGACTATAAAATCAACTACACCGATGTCTATTCCTCACGCACCAAGGACTGCAATATCCTCGTTCAAACATTGTCATCTTTCTCTCAAGATCACAACAAAGCTATACACGTTGCACCTTCGAGAGAATCCATTCCCTTCAGTTATATTTACTTCAAGAATCTTTTTGTTATCTTTAGTGGTGGTGTTATAAGAGAAGCTGATGTACAACAACTTAAAAGATGCTGGCATTGCAGTCTTGATTAATTATGACAGTTCAAGAAATAAGGTGATCTGAGATATGTTAGGCAATGATACTGGCAATTAGAAACAAACCGACACCCAATGCAAAGTTTAGCTTGATGTCTAATCCCAAGGATCCCGCCTAGGCCTAAGACCCTCCTGTGGCATTTGCAACGTAACATGGTAAAGTTATGCGCAACTTAAATCAAACTTTTTCATAAAATAAATATTGAGTACAAATTTTTCGATCCAACGCCTAGAAATGCTTAATTTAGAGAAAAGTTATGACTATGTAAATGAATCATCTATCTTGGAAAGAATAGATAACAATCATGCGGTGACCAATTACAGAAGCAAGGCACTGAGTAATACTCATAAATGTTTTATTGTAAATAATCGGTAATTAGCAACACCTCACAAACAAATTAATGTAAATGTTTTTTTTTATTCCAATACAATTTCAAGGTCAATCATCCCATATACAAAAGGATTGAAAGTGTACAGGTATTCTAACCATAATCTTAAGGTATTCAAATGACAAATTAAATAAAACTTTCAAGAAGGGTTCCAAAGTCACACCTAAAAATTTACCAACAACAACAAAGAAAAAAAATCCATAAATTAAAGCCTATGCTCACTGATTTAAAACCTCATTTTTTGTGGATTTGAACTACTAACCATAAGGAACATCTCTACAAAAATTCAACATGTTTGACAATTTTTAACTTTGACAAATGATGATTGCAAAAACTAGACATTTTTTGACCGTTAGTTATTTTTTAAAAGTGGACAACAAATTTTATCTAAGTTAGAGTATATCTCTAAATGAATTTTTTTTTTTTTTTTTTTTTTTTTTTTTTTTTTTTTTTTTTTTTTTTTTTTTTTTTTTCAATTATATTTTTTTTAAAAAAAAAATTTTTTTTTTTTTTGAGAACATGTAAAAGAAATAACATTTCAACATTGAAAGATAATCCTAAGTGAACAACTTAGTAAAATATGAAAGACAAAACACTAAAATAAAACTTATAGTAAATCTTATTTCCAAATTTCCAATTCAACGGGAATCGAAGGAAAGTCGCCATCCCTTATTCGATCTCAAATTAACTCAGTACTATAAAATCAACTACACCGGATGTCTATTCCTCACGCACCAAGGACTGCAATATCCTCGTTCAAACATTGTCATCTTCCCTCTCAAGATCACAACAAAGCTATACACGTTGCACCTTCGAGAGAATCCATTCCCTTCAGTTATATTTACTTCAAGAATCTTTTTGTTATCTTTAGTGGTGGTGTTATAAGAGAAGCTGATGTACAACAACTTAAAAGATGCTGGCATTGCAGTCTTGATTAATTATGACAGTTCAAGAAATAAGGTGATCTGAGAGATGTTAGGCAATGATATTGGCAATTAGAAACAAACCGACATCCAATGCAAAGTTTAGCTTGATGTCTAATCCCAAGGATCCCGCCTAGGCCTAAGACCCACCTGTGGCATTTGCAACGTAACATGGTAAAGTTATGCTAACTTAAATCAAACTTTTTCATAAAATAAATATTGAGTACAAATTTTCCGATCCAACGCCTATAAATGCTTAATTTAGAAAAAAAAAAATGACTATGTAAATGAATCATCTATCTTGGAAAGAATAGACTACAATGCGGTGACCAATTACGAAAAGCAAGGCAATCGAAAGTAATACTCATAAATGTTTTATTGTAAATAATCGGTAATTAGCAACACCTCACAAACAAATTAATGTAAATGTTTTTCTTTATTCCAATACAATTTCAAGGTCAATCATCCCATATACAAAAGGATTGAAAGTGTACAGGTATTCTAACCATAATCTTAAGGTATTCAAATGACAAATTAAATAAAACTTTCAAGAGGGGTTCCAAAGTCACACCTAAAAATTTACCAACAACAACAGTGAAAAAAAAAATCCATAAATTAAAGCCTATGCTCACTGATTTAAAACCTCATTTTTTGTGGATTTGAACTACTAACCATAAGGAACATCTCTACAAAAATTCAACATGTTTGACAATTTTTAACTTTGACAAATGATGATTGCAAAAACTAGACATTTTTTTACCGTTAGTTATTTTTTAAAAGTGGACAACAAATTTTATCTAAGTTAGAGTATATCTCTAAATGAAAAAAAAAAAAAAAAAAAAAAAAAAAAAAATTTTTTTTTTTTTTTTTTTTTTTTTTATTTTTTTTTTTTTTTTTTTTTTTTTTTTTTGAGAACATGTAAAAGAAATAACATTTCAACATTGAAAGATAATCCTAAGTGAACAACTTAGTAAAATATGAAAGACAAAACACTAAAATAAAACTTATAGTAAATCTTATTTCCAAATTTCCAATTCAACGGAATCGAAGGGAAAGTCACCATCCCTTATTCGATCTCAAATTAACTCAAGACTATAAAATCAACTACACCGGATGTCTATTCCTCACGCACCAAGGACTGCAATATCCTCGCTCAAACATTGTCATCTTCCCTCTCAAGATCACAACAAAGCTATACACGCTTGCACCTTCGAGAAATCCATTCCTTCAAGTTATATTTTACTTCAAGAATCTTTTTGTTATCTTTAGTGGTGGTGTTATAAGAAAAGCTGATGTACAACAACTTAAAAGATGATTTGCATTGCAGTCTTGATTAATTATGACAGCCAAGAAATAAGGTGATCTCGAGATATGTTAGGCAATGATACCGGCAATTAGAAACAAACCGACACCAATGCAAAGTTTAGCTTGATGTCTAATCCCAAGGATCCCGCCTAGGCCTAAGACCCTCCCCGTGGCATTTGCAACGTAACATGGTAAAGTTATATGCAAAACTTAAATCAAACTTTTTCATAAAATAAATATTGAGTACAAATTTTCCGATCCAACGCCTATAAATGCTTAATTTAGAAAAAAAGTTATGGCTATGTAAATGAATCATCTATCTTGGAAAGAATAGACTAACAATGCGGTGACCAATTACGTATAAGGCAAGGCGAAAATACTCATAAAATGTTTTTATTGTAAATAATCGGTAATTAGCAACACCTCACAAACAAATTAATGTAAATGTTTTTCTTTATTCCAATACAATTTCAAGGTCAATCATCCCATATACAAAAGGATTGAAAGTGTACATGTATTCTAACCATAATCTTAAGGTATTCAAATGACAAATTAAATAAAACTTTCAAGAAGGGTTCCAAAGTCACACCTAAAAATTTACCAACAACAACATGAAAAAAAAAATCCATAAATTAAAGCCTATGCTCACTGATTTAAAACCTCATTTTTTGTGGATTTGAACTACTAACCATAAGGAACATCTCTACAAAAATTCAACATGTTTGACAATTTTTAACTTTGACAAATGATGATTGCAAAACTAGACATTTTTTTGACCGTTAGTTATTTTTTAAAAGTGGACAACAAATTTTATCTAAGTTAGAGTATATCTCTAAATGAATTTTTTTTTTTTTTTTTTTTTTTTTTTTTTTTTTTTTTTTTTTTATTTATATCTTCAATAAAAAAAAATTTTTTTTTTTTTTTTTTTGAACATGTAAAAAAAGAAATAACATTTCAACATTGAAAGATAATCCTAAGTGAACAACTTAGTAAAATATGAAAGACAAAACACTAAAATAAAACTTATAGTAAATCTTATTTCCAAATTTCCAATTCAACGGAATCGAAGGAAAAGTCACCCATCCCTTATTCGATCTCAAATTAACTCAAGACTATAAAATCAACTACACCGATGTCTATTCCTCACGCACCAAGGACTGCAATATCCTCGCTCAAACATTGTCATCTTCCCTCTCAAGATCACAACAAAGCTATACACGCTGCACCTTCGAGAGAATCCATTCCCTTCAGCTATATTTACTTCAAGAATCTTTTTTATATCTTTAGTGGTGGTGTTATAAGAAAAAGCTGATGTACAACAACTTAAAAGATGCTGGCATTGCAGTCTTGATTAATTATGACAGTTCAAGAAATAAGGTGATCTCGAGATATGTTAGGCAATGATACCGCAATTAGAAACAAACCGACATCCAATGCAAAGTTTAGCTTGATGTCTAATCCCAAGGATCCCGCCTAGGCCTAAGACCCTCCCAAAAACTGGCATTGCAAACGTAACATGGTAAAGTTATGCGAACTTAAAATCAAACTTTTTCATAAAATAAATATTGAGTACAAATTTTCCGATCCAACGCCTAGAAATGCTTAATTTAGAAAAAAAAAAATGACTATGTAAATGAATCATCTATCTTGGAAGAATAGACTAACAATGCGGTGACCAATTACAGTAAGCAAGGCAATCGAAAGTAATACTCATAAATGTTTTATTGTAAATAATCGGTAATTAGCAACACCTCACAAAACAAATTAATGTAAATGTTTTTTTTTTTTATTCCAATACAATTTCAAGGTCAATCATCCCATATACAAAAAGGATTGAAAGTGTACAGTATTCTAACCATAATCTTAAGGTATTCAAATGACAAATTAAATAAAACTTTCAAGAGGGGTTCCAAAGTCACACCTAAAAAAATTTACCAACAACAAAAAAAAAAAAATCCATAAATTAAAGCCTATGCTCACTGATTTAAAACCTCATTTTTTTTGGATTTGAACTACTAACCATAAGGAACATCTCTACAAAAATTCAACATGTTTGACAATTTTTAACTTTGACAAATGATGATTGCAAAAACTAGACATTTTTTGACCGTTAGTTATTTTTTAAAAGGACAACAAATTTTATCTAAGTTAGAGTATATCTCTAAAATGAATTTTTTTTTTTTTTTTTTTTTTTTTTTTTTTTTTTTTTCATAATTATTTTTTTTTTTTTTTTTTTTTTTTGAGTAAAAAAGAAATAACATTTCAACATTGAAAGATAATCCTAAGTGAACAACTTAGTAAAATATGAAAGACAAAACACTAAAATAAAACTTATAGTAAATCTTATTTCCAAATTTCAAATTCAACGGAATCGAAGGAAAGTCACCATCCCTTATTCGATCTCAAATTAACTCAAGACTATAAAATCAACTACACCGATGTCTATTCCTCACGCACCAAGGACTGCAATATCCTCGCTCAAACATTGTCATCTTCCCTCTCAAGATCACAACAAAGCTATACACGTTGCACCTTCGAGAGAATCCATTCCCTTCAGTTATATTTACTTCAAGAATCTTTTTGTTATCTTTAGTGGTGGTGTTATAAGAAAAGCTGATGTACAACAACTTAAAAAGATGATGGCATTGCAGTCTTTGATTAATTATGACAGTTCAAATAAAATAAGGTGATCTGAGAGATGTTAGGCAATGATATTGGCAATTAGAAACAAACCGACATCCAATGCAAAGTTTAGCTTGATGTCTAATCCCAAGGATCCCGCCTAGGCCTAAGACCCTCCTGTGGCATTTGCAACGTAACATGGTAAAGTTATGCGCAACTTAAATCAAACTTTTTCATAAAATAAATATTGAGTACAAATTTTCCGATCCAACGTCTATAAATGCTTAATTTAGAAAAAAAATTATGGCTATGTAAATGAATCATCTATCTTGGAAAGAATAGACTGACAATGCGGTGACCAATTACGTATAAGGCAAATCGAAAGTAATACTCATAAATGTTTTATTGTAAATAATCGGTAATTAGCAACACCTCACAAACAAATTAATGTAAATGTTTTTCTTTATTCCAATACAATTTCAAGGTCAATCATCCCATATACAAAATGATTGAAAGTGTGTATAAAATATAACCATAATCATAAGGTATTCAAATGACAAATTAAATAAAACTTTCAAGAGTGGTTCCAAAGTCACACCTAATAATTTACCAACAACAATAAAAAAAAAAAATCCAGAAATTAAAGCCTATGCTCACTGATTTAAAACCCAATTTTTTGTGAATTTGAACTACTAACCATAAGGAACATCTCTACAAAAATTCAACATGTTTGACAATTTTTAACTTTGACAAATGATGATTGCAAAAACTAGACATTTTTTTACGTTAGTTATTTTTTTTTGTGGACAACAAAAATTTTATCTAAGTTAGAGTATATCTCTAAATGAATTTTTTTTTTTTTTTTTTTTTTTTTTTTTTTTTTTTTTTTTGTATTTTATACTTTTTATTTTTTTTTTTTTTTTTTTTTTTTTTTTTGAACATGTAAAAAAAATAAACATTTCAACATTGAAAGATAATCCTAAGTGAACAACTTAGTAAAATATGAAAGACAAAACACTAAAATAAAACTTATAGTAAAAAAAATTTTCAAATTTCCAATTCAACGGAATCGAAGGAAAGTCGCCATCCCTTATTCGATCTCAAAATTAACTTCAAGACTATAAAAAATCAACTACACCGGATGTCTATTCCTCACGCACCAAGGACTGCAATATCCTCGCTCAAACATTGTCATCTTCCTCTCAAGATCACAACAAAAAGCTATACACGCTGCACCTTCGAGAGAATCCATTCCCTTCAGCTATATTTACTTCAAGAATCTTTTTGTTATCTTTAGTGGTGGTGTTATAAGAAAAGCCGATGTACAACAACTTAAAAGATGATGGCATTGCAGTCTTGATTAATTATGACAGTTCAAAAAAGGTGATCCGAGAGATGTTAGGCAATGATACCGGCAATTAGAAACAAACCGACATCCAATGCAAAAAGTTTAGCTTGATGTCTAATCCCAAGGATCCCGCCTAGGCCTAAGACCCTCCCCCGGGCATTTGCAACGTAACATGGTAAAGTTATGCTAAACTAAAATCAAACTTTTTCATAAAATAAATATTGAGTACAAATTTTTCCGATCCAACGCCTATAAATGCTTAATTTAGAAAAAAAAAAAAGTTATGGCTATGTAAATGAATCATCTATCTTGGAAAGAATAGACTAACAATGCGTGACCAATTACGTATAAAGGCAATCGAAAGTAATACTCATAAATGTTTTATTGTAAATAATCGGTAATTAGCAACACCTCACAAACAAATTAATGTAAATGTTTTTCTTTATTCCAATACAATTTCAAGGTCAATCATCCCATATACAAAAGGATTGAAAGTGTACAGGTATTCTAACCATAATCTTAAGGTATTCAAATGACAAATTAAATAAAACTTTCAAGAAGGGTTCCAAAGTCACACCTAAAAATTTACCAACAACAATGAAAAAAAATCCATAAATTAAAGCCTATGCTCACTGATTTAAAACCTCATTTTTTGTGGATTTGAACTACTAACCATAAGGAACATCTCTACAAAAAAAATTCAACATGTTTGACAATTTTTAACTTTGACAAATGATGATTGCAAAAACTATTTTTTTTTCGTTAGTTATTTTTTTTTAAAAGTGGACAACAAATTTTATCTAAGTTTTAGAGTATATCTCTAAATGAATTTTTTTTTTTTTTTTTTTTTTTTTTTTTTTTTTTTTTTTTTTTTTTAAATTTTTTTTTTTTTTTTTTTTTTTTTTTTTTTTTTTTTTGAGAACATAAAAAGAAATAACATTTCAACATTGAAAGATAATCCTAAGTGAACAACTTAGTAAAATATGAAAGACAAAACACTAAAATAAAACTTATAGTAAAAATTATTTCCAAATTTCCAATTCAACGGAATCGAAGGAAAGTCGCCATCCCTTATTCGATCTCAAATTAACTCAATACTATAAAATCAACTACACCGGATGTCTATTCCTCACGCACCAAGGACTGCAATATCCTCGTTCAAACATTGTCATCTTCTCTCTCAAGATCATCACAAAAAGCTATACACGCTTGCACCTTCGAGAGAATCCATTCCCTTCAGTTATATTTACTTCAAGAATCTTTTTTTATCTTTAGTGGTGGTGTTATAAGAGAAGCTGATGTACAACAACTTAAAAGATGCTGGCATTGCAGTCTTGATTAATTATGACAGTTCAAGAAATAAGGTGATCTGAGAGATGTTAGGCAATGATACCGGCAATTAGAAACAAACCGACATCCAATGCAAAGTTTAGCTTGATGTCTAATCCCAAGGATCCCGCCTAGGCCTAAGACCCTCCTGTGGCATTTGCAACGTAACATGGTAAAGTTATGCTCAACTTAAATCAAACTTTTTCATAAAATAAATATTGAGTACAAATTTTCCGATCCAACGTCTATAAATGCTTAATTTAGAAAAAAAGTTATGGCTATGTAAATGAATCATCTATCTTGGAAAGAATAGACTAACAATGCGGTGACCAATTACAAAAGCAAGGCACTGAGTAATACTCATAAATGTTTTATTGTAAATAATCGGTAATTAGCAACACCTCACAAACAAATTAATGTAAATGTTTTTCTTTTATTCCAATACAATTTCAAGGTCAATCATCCCATATACAAAAGGATTGAAAGTGTACAGTATTCTAACCATAATCTTAAGGTATTCAAATGACAAATTAAATAAAACTTTCAAGAAGGGTTCCAAAGTCACACCTAAAAATTTACCAACAACAAAAAAAAAAAAAAATCCATAAATTAAAGCCTATGCTCACTGATTTAAAACCTCATTTTTGTGGATTTGAACTACTAACCATAAGGAACATCTCTACAAAAATTCAACATGTTTGACAATTTTTAACTTTGACAAATGATGATTGCAAAAACTAGACATTTTTTTACGGTTAGTTATTTTTTAAAAGTGGACAACAAATTTTATCTAAGTTAGAGTATATCTCTAAATGAATTTTTTTTTTTTTTTTTTTTTTTTTTTTTTTTTTTTTTTTTTTTTTTTTTTTTAAAAAAAATTTTTTTTTTTTTTTTTTTTTTTTTTTTTTTTTTTGTAAAAACATGTAAATAACATTTCAACATTGAAAGATAATCCTAAGTGAACAACTTAGTAAAATATGAAAGACAAAACACTAAAAAAATAAAACTTATAGTAAATCTTATTTCCAAATTTCCAATTCAACGGAATCGAAGGAAAGTCGCCATCCCTTATTCGATCTCAAATTAACTCAAGACTATAAAATCAACTACACCGGATGTCTATTCCTCACGCACTTACCAAGGACTGCAATATCCTCGCTCAAACATTGTCATCTTCTCTCTCAAGATCACAACAAAAGCTATACACGCTGCACCTTCGAGAGAATCCATTCCTTCTTCTTATATTTTACTTCAAGAATCTTTTTGTTATCTTTAGTGGTGGTGTTATAAGAAAAGCCGATGTACAACAACTTAAAAGATGATGGGCATTGCAGCCTTGATTAATTATGATGACAGCTTCAAGAAATAAGGTGATCCGAGAGATGTTAGGCAATGATATTGGCAATTAGAAAAACAAACCGACATCCAATGCAAAGTTTAGCTTGATGTCTAATCCCAAGGATCCCGCCAGGCCTAAGACCCTCCCCGTGGCATTTGCAACGTAACATGGTAAAGTTATGCGCAACTTAAATCAAAAACTTTTCATAAAATAAATATTGAGTACAAATTTTCCGATCCAACGCCTATAAATGCTTAATTTAGAAAAAAAAAAGTTATGGCTATGTAAATGAATCATCTATCTTGGAAAGAATAGACTAACAATGCGGTGACCAATTACGTAAAGCAGGCAATCGAAAGTAATACTCATAAATGTTTTATTGTAAATAATCGGTAATTAGCAACACCTCACAAACAAATTAATGTAAATGTTTTTCTTTATTCCAATACAATTTCAAGGTCAATCATCCCATATACAAAAAGGATTGAAAGTGTACAGGTATTCTAACCATAATCTTAAGGTATTCAAATGACAAATTAAATAAAACTTTCAAGAGGGGTTCCAAAGTCACACCTAAAAATTTACCAACAACAAAAAAAAAAAAATCATAAATTAAAGCCTATGCTCACTGATTTAAAAACCTCATTTTTTGGATTTGAACTACTAACCATAAGGAACATCTCTACAAAAATTCAACATGTTTGACAATTTTTAACTTTGACAAATGATGATTGCAAAAACTAGACATTTTTGACGTTAGTTATTTTTTTTTTGGACAACAAATTTTATCTAAGTTAGAGTATATCTCTAAATGAATTTTTTTTTTTTTTTTTTTTTTTTTTTTTTTTTTTTTGTATATAATTTTTTTTTAAAAAAAAAATTTTTTTTTTTTTTTTTTTTTTTTTTTGTAAAAGAAATAACATTTCAACATTGAAAGATAATCCTAAGTGAACAACTTAGTAAAATATGAAAAAATACAAAACACTAAAAAAAAAAACTTATAGTAAATCTTATTTCCAAATTTCCAATTCAACGGAATCGGAAGGAAAGTCGCCATCCCTTATTCGATCTCAAATTAACTCAAGACTATAAAAAATCAACTACACCGGATGTCTATTCCTCACGCACCAAGGACTGCAATATCCTCGCTTCAAACATTGTCATCTTCTCTCTCAAGATCACAACAAAGCTATACACGCTGCACCTTCGAGAGAATCCATTCCCTTCAGCTTATATTTACTTCAAGAATCTTTTTTTTATCTTTAGTGTTAGTGGTGGTGTGTTATAAGAAAAGCCGATGTACAACAACTTAAAATGATGGCATTGCAGCCTTGATTAATTATGACAGTTCAAGAAATAAGGTGATCTCGAGATATGTTAGGCAATGATATTGGCAATTAGAAACAAACCGACATCCAATGCAAAGTTTAGCTTGATGTCTAATCCCAAGGATCCCGCCTAGGCCTAAGACCCTCCCGTGGCATTTTGCAACGTAACATGGTAAAGTTATGCTAACTTAAATCAAACTTTTTCATAAAATAAATATTGAGTACAAATTTTCCGATCCAACGCCTATAAATGCTTAATTTAGAAAAAAAAAGTATGGCTATGTAAATGAATCATCTATCTTGGAAAGAATAGACTGAACAATGCGTGACCAATTACGTATAAAGGCAAAGGCGAAAGTAATACTCATAAATGTTTTATTGTAAATAATCGGTAATTAGCAACACCTCACAAAACAAATTAATGTAAATGTTTTTCTTTTATTCCAATACAATTTCAAGGTCAATCATCCCATATACAAAAGGATTGAAAGTGTACAGTATTCTAACCATAATCTTAAGGTATTCAAATGACAAAATTAAATAAAACTTTCAAGAAGGGTTCCAAAAGTCACACCTAAAAATTTACCAACAACAAAAAAAAAAAAAATCCTGAAATTAAATCCTATGCTCACTGATTTAAAACCTCATTTTTTGTGGATTTGAACTACTAACCATAAGGAACATCTCTACAAAAATTCAACATGTTTGACAATTTTTAACTTTGACAAATGATGATTGCAAAAACTAGACATTTTTTTACCGTTAGTTATTTTTTAAAAGTGGACAACAAATTTTATCTAAGTTAGAGTATATCTCTAAATGAATTTTTTTTTTTTTTTTTTTTTTTTTTTTTTTTTTTTTTTTTATTATACTTTTTAAAAAAAAAAAAAAAACATTTTTTTTTTGAACATGTAAAAGAAATAACATTTCAACATTGAAAGATAATCCTAAGTGAACAACTTAGTAAAATATGAAAATATGAAAGAAAAAACACTAAAATAAAACTTATAGTAAATCTTATTTTCAAATTTCCAATTCAACGGAATCGAAGGAAAGTCGCCATCCCTTATTCGATCTCAAATTAACTCAAGACTATAAAATCAACTACACCGATGTCTATTCCTCACGCACCAAGGACTGCAATATCCTCGCTCAAACATTGTCATCTTCTCTCTCAAGATCACAACAAAAAGCTATACACGCTTGCACCTTCGAGAGATCCATTCCCTTCAGCTTATATTTACTTCAAGAATCTTTTTTTTATCTTTTAGTGGTGGTGTTATAAGAAAAGCTGATGTACAAAACTTAAAAAGATGATGGCATTGCAGTCTTGATTAATTATGACAGTTCAAGAAATAAGGTGATCCGAGATATGTTAGGCAATGATACCGCAATTAGAAACAAACCGACATCCAATGCAAAGTTTAGCTTGATGTCTAATCCCAAGGATCCCGCCCTAGGCCTAAGACCCTCCCCGTGGCATTTGCAACGTAACATGGTAAAGTTATGCTAACTTAAATCAAACTTTTTCATAAAATAAATATTGAGTACAAATTTTCCGATCCAACGCCTATAAATGCTTAATTTAGAAAAAAAAGTTATGGCTATGTAAATGAATCATCTATCTTGGAAAGAATAGACCGACAATGCGGTGACCAATTACGTATAAGGCAATCGAAAGTAATACTCATAAATGTTTTATTGTAAATAATCGGTAATTAGCAACACCTCACAAACAAATTAATGTAAATGTTTTTTTTTTTCCAATACAATTTCAAGGTCAATCATCCCATATACAAAAGGATTGAAAGTGTACAGTATTCTAACCATAATCTTAAGGTATTCAAATGACAAATTAAATAAAACTTTCAAGAAGGGTTCCAAAGTCACACCTAAAAATTTACCAACAACAACAAAAAAAAAAATCCATAAATTAAAGCCTATGCTCACTGATTTAAAACCTCATTTTTGTGGATTTGAACTACTAACCATAAGGAACATCTCTACAAAAAAATTCAACATGTTTGACAATTTTTAACTTTGACAAATGATGATTGCAAAAACTAGACATTTTTTGACCGTTAGTTATTTTTTTTTTGGACAACAAATTTTATCTAAGTTAGAGTATATCTCTAAATGAATTTTTTTTTTTTTTTTTTTTTTTTTTTTTTTTTTTTTTTTTTTTTTTTTTTTTTTACTTTTTTTTTTTTTTTTTTTTTTTTTTTTTGTAAAAAAATAACATTTCAACATTGAAAGATAATCCTAAGTGAACAACTTAGTAAAATATGAAAAACAAAAAACACTAAATAAAACTTATAGTAAATCTTATTTCCAAATTTCCAATTCAACGGAATCGGCGAAAGTCGCCATCCCTTATTCGATCTCAAATTAACTCAAGACTATAAAATCAACAACACACGGATGTCTATTCCTCACGCACCAAGGACTGCAATATCCTCGCTCAAACATTGTCATCTTCTCTCTCAAAGATCACAACAAAAGCTATACACGCTGCACCTTCGAGAATCCATTCCCTTCAGCTTATATTTACTTCAAGAATCTTTTTTTGTATCTTTAGTGGTGGTGTTATAAGAAAAGCCGATGTACAACAACTTAAAAGATGATGGCATTGCAGTTTTTTGATTAATTATATGACAGTTCAAGAAATAAGGTGATCCGAGAGAGATGTTAGGCAATGATATTGGCAATTAGAAACAAACCGACATCCAATGCAAAGTTTAGCTTGATGTCTAATCCCAAGGATCCCGCCCTAGGCCTAAGACCCCTCCCCGCATTTTTGCAACGTAACATGGTAAAGTTATGCGCAACTTAAATCAAACTTTTTCATAAAATAAATATTGAGTACAAATTTTCCGATCCAACGTCTATAAATGCTTAATTTAGAAAAAAAGTTATGGCTATGTAAATGAATCATCTATCTTGGAAAGAATAGACTGACAATGCGGTGACCAATTACAGAAGCAAGGCACTGAGTAATACTCATAAATGTTTTATTGTAAATAATCGGTAATTAGCAACACCTCACAAACAAATTAATGTAAATGTTTTTCTTTATTCCAATACAATTTCAAGGTCAATCATCCCATATACAAAAGGATTGAAAGTGTACAGTTATTCTAACCATAATCTTAAGGTATTCAAATGACAAATTAAATAAAACTTTCAAGAAGGGGTCCAAAAGTCACACCTAAAAAAAAACCAACAACAAAAAAAAATCCATAAATTAAAGCCTATGCTCACTGATTTAAAACCTCATTTTTTGGATTTTGAACTACTAACCATAAGGAACATCTCTACAAAAATTCAACATGTTTGACAATTTTTAACTTTGACAAATGATGATTGCAAAAACTAGACATTTTTTTTGATTTGTTATTTTATTTTTTTTTTGAGTGGACAACAAATTTTATCTAAGTTAGAGTATATCTCTAAATGAATTTTTTTTTTTTTTTTTTTTTTTTTTTTTTTTTTTATTATATACTTTCAAATTTTTTTTTTTTTTTTTTTTTTTTTTGTGTAAAAAATAAATAAATTTCAACATTGAAAGATAATAATCCTAAGTGAACAACTTAGTAAAATATGAAAGACAAAACACTAAAAAAAAAAAACTTAGTAAATCTTATTTCCAAATTTCCAATTCAACGGAATCGAAGGAAAGTCGCCATCCCTTATTCGATCTCAAATTAACTCAAGACTATAAAATCAACTACACCGATGTCTATTCCTCACGCACCAAGGACTGCAATATCCTCGCTCAAACATTGTCATCTTCTCTCTCAAGATCACAACAAAGCTATACACGCTTGCACCTTCGAGAATTCCATTCCCTTCAGCTTATATTTACTTCAAGAATCTTTTTGTTATTATCTTTAGTGGTGGTGTTATAAGAAAAGAAGTCGATGTACAAAAACTTAAAGATGATGGCATTGCAGTCTTTTTATTAATTATGACAGTTCAAGAAATAAGGTGATCCGAGATGTTAGGCAATGATATTGGCAATTAGAAACAAAACCGACATCCAATGCAAAGTTTAGCTTGATGTCTAATCCCAAGGATCCCGCCTAGCCTAAGACCCTCCCCTGTGGCATTTGCAACGTAACATGGTAAAGTTATGCTAACTTAAATCAAACTTTTTCATAAAATAAATATTGAGTACAAATTTTCCGATCCAACGCCTATAAATGCTTAATTTAGAAAAAAAGTTATGGCTATGTAAAATGAATCATCTATCTTGGAAAGAATAGACTACAATGCGTGACCAATTACGTATAAGGCAATCGAAAGTAATACTCATAAATGTTTTATTGTAAATAATCGGTAATTAGCAACACCTCACAAACAAATTAATGTAAATGTTTTTTTTTATTCCAATACAATTTCAAGGTCAATCATCCCATATACAAAAGGATTGAAAGTGTACAGTATTTCTAACCATAATCTTAAGGTATTCAAATGACAAATTAAATAAAACTTTCAAGAAGGGTTCCAAAGTCACACCTAAAAATTTACCAACAACAAAACAAAAAAAAAAAAATAAATTAAAAAGCCTATGCTCACTGATTTAAAACCTCAAAACCATTTTGTGGATTTGAACTACTAACCATAAGGAACATCTCTACAAAAATTCAACATGTTTGACAATTTTTTTTAACTTTGACAAATGATGATTGCAAAAACTAGACATTTTTTTTACCGTTAGTTATTTTTTTTAAAAGTGGACAACAAATTTTATCTAAGTTAGAGTATATCTCTAAATTTTTTTTTTTTTTTTTTTTTTTTTTTTTTTTTTTTTTTTTTTTTTTTTTTTTCTTTTTTTTTTTTTTTTTTTTTTTTTTTTGTAAAACAAATAACATTTCAACATTGAAAGATAATCCTAAGTGAACAACTTAGTAAAATATGAAAGACAAAAACACTAAAATAAAACTTATAGTAAAACTTATTTCCAAATTTCCAATTCAACGGAATCGGCGAGGAAAGTCACCATCCCTTATTCGATCTCAAATTAACTCAAGACTATAAAATCAACTACACCGGATGTCTATTCCTCACGCACCAAGGACTGCAATATCCTCGCTCAAACATTGTCATCTTCTCTCTCAAGATCACAACAAAGCTATACACGCTTGCACCTTCGAGAATCCATTCCCTTCAGCTTATATTTACTTCAAGAATCTTTTTTGTTATCTTTAGTGGTGGTGTTATAAGAAAAGCCGATGTACAACAACTTAAAAGATGATGGCATTGCAGCCTTGATTAATTATGACAGTTCAAGAAATAAGGTGATCCGAGAGATGTTAGGCAATGATATTGGCAATTAGAAACAAACCGACATCCAATGCAAAGTTTAGCTTGATGTCTAATCCCAAGGATCCCGCCTAGGGCCTAAGACCCTCCCCGGCATTTGCAACGTAACATGGTAAAGTTATGCTAACTTAAATCAAACTTTTTCATAAAATAAATATTGAGTACAAATTTTCCGATCCAACGCCTATAAATGCTTAATTTAGAAAAAAAAAAATGGCTATGTAAATGAATCATCTATCTTGGAAAGAATAGAATCGACAATGCGGTGACCAATTACGTATAAAGGCAATCGAAAGTAATACTCATAAATGTTTTATTGTAAATAATCGGTAATTAGCAACACCTCACAAAACAAATTAATGTAAATGTTTTTCTTTATTCCAATACAATTTCAAGGTCAATCATCCCATATACAAAAGGATTGAAAGTGTACAGTATTCTAACCATAATCTTAAGGTATTCAAATGACAAATTAAATAAAAAAACTCAAGAAGGGGTTCCAAAGTCACACCTAAAAAAAATTTACCAACAACAAAAAAAAAAAAATAAATTAAAGCCTATGCTCACTGATTTAAAACCTCATTTTTTGTGGATTTGAACTACTAACCATAAGGAACATCTCTACAAAAATTCAACATGTTTGACAATTTTAACTTTGACAAATGATGATTGCAAAAACTAGACATTTTTTTTTTTGACCGTTAGTTATTTTTTTTTTAGTGGACAACAAATTTTATCTAAGTTAGAGTATATCTCTAAATGAATTTTTTTAAAAAAAAAAAAAAAAAAAAAAAAAAAAAAAAAAAAAAATTTTTTTTTTTTTTTTTTTTATTATATATTCTTCAAATTTTAATTTTTTTTTTTTTTTTTTTGTAAAAAAAGAATAACATTTCAACATTGAAAGATAATCCTAAGTGAACAACTTAGTAAAATATGAAAGACAAAAAAACACTAAAATAAAACTTATAGTAAATCTTATTTCCAAATTTCCAATTCAACGGAATCGAAGGAAAAAGTCGCCATCCCTTATTCGATCTCAAATTAACTCAAGACTATAAAATCAACTACACCGATGTCTATTCCTCACGCACTCAAGGACTGCAATATCCTCGCTCAAACATTGTCATCTTCCCTCTCAAGATCACAACAAAGCTATACACGCTTGCACCTTCGAGAAATCCATTCCCTTCAGCTTATATTTACTTCAAGAATCTTTTTTTTATCTTTAGTGGTGGTGTTATAAGAAAAGCCGATGTACAACAACTTAAAAGATGATGGCATTGCAGTCCTTGATTAATTATGACAGTTCAAGAAATAAGGTGATCCGAGATATGTTAGGCAATGATATTGGCAATTAGAAACAAACCGACATCCAATGCAAAAAGTTTAGCTTGATGTCTAATCCCAAGGATCCCGCCTAGGCCTAAGACCCTCCCCGTGGCATTTGCAACGTAACATGGTAAAGTTAAGCTAAACTTAAATCAAACTTTTTCATAAAATAAATATTGAGTACAAATTTTCCGATCCAACGCCTATAAATGCTTAATTTAGAAAAAAAAGTTATGGCTATGTAAATGAATCATCTATCTTGGAAAGAATAGATCCGACAATGCGGTGACCAATTACGTAAGCAAGGCAATCGAAAGTAATACTCATAAATGTTTTATTGTAAATAATCGGTAATTAGCAACACCTCACAAAACAAATTAATGTAAATGTTTTTCTTTTTATTCCAATACAATTTCAAGGTCAATCATCCCATATACAAAAGGATTGAAAGTGTACAGGTATTCTAACCATAATCTTAAGGTATTCAAATGACAAATTAAATAAAACTTTCAAGAAGGGTTCCAAAGTCACACCTAAAAATTTACCAACAACAAACATTTAACAACAACAAAAAAAAAATCCATAAATTAAAGCCTATGCTCACTGATTTAAAACCTCATTTTTGTGGATTTGAACTACTAACCATAAGGAACATCTCTACAAAAATTCAACATGTTTGACAATTTTAACTTTGACAAATGATGATTGCAAAAACTAGACATTTTTTTACGTTAGTTATTTTTTTTTTGGACAACAAATTTTATCTAAGTTAGAGTATATCTCTAAATGAATTTTTTTTTTTTTTTTTTTTTTTTTTTTTTTTTTTTTTTTTTTTGTGTTATTTTTTTTTTTTTTTTTTTTTTTTTTTTTTTTTTTAAAAGAAATAAATATTTCAACATTGAAAGATAATCCTAAGTGAACAACTTAGTAAAATATGAAAGACAAAAAACACTAAAATAAAACTTATAGTAAATCTTATTTCCAAATTTCCAATTCAACGGAATCGGAAGGAAAGTCGCCATCCCTTATTCGATCTCAAATTAACTCAAATTACTATAAAAAATCAACTACACCGGATGTCTATTCCTCTATTCCTCGCACCAAGGACTGCAATATCCTCGCTCAAACATTGTCATCTTCCCTCAAGATCACAACAAAGCTATACACGCTGCACCTTCGAGAAATCCATTCCCTTCAGCTTATATTTACTTCAAGAATCTTTTTGTTATCTTTAGTGGTGGTGTTATAAGAAAAGCTGATGTACAACAACTTAAAAGATGATGGCATTGCAGTCTTGATTAATTATGACAGTTCAAGAAATAAGGTGATCCGAGAGATGTTAGGCAATGATATTGGCAAATTAGAAAACAAACCGACATCCAATGCAAAGTTTAGCTTGATGTCTAATCCCAAGGATCCCGCCCCAGGCCTAAGACCCTCCCCGGGCATTTTTGCAACGTAACATGGTAAAGTTATGCTAACTTAAAATCAAACTTTTTCATAAAAATAAATATTGAGTACAAATTTTCCGATCCAACGCCTATAAATGCTTAATTTAGAAAAAAAGTTATGGCTATGTAAATGAATCATCTATCTATCTTGGAAAGAATAGGACTAACAATGCGGTGACCAATTACGTAAGCAAGGCAATCGAAAGTAATACTCATAAATGTTTTATTGTAAATAATCGGTAATTAGCAACACCTCACAAACAAATTAATGTAAATGTTTTTCTTTATTCCAATACAATTTCAAGGTCAATCATCCCATATACAAAAAGGATTGAAAGTGTACACATTATTCTAACCATAATCTTAAGGTATTCAAATGACAAATTAAATAAAACTTTCAAGAAGGGGTCCAAAGTCACACCTAAAAATTTACCAACAACAAAAAAAAAAAATCCAAAATTAAAGCCTATGCTCACTGATTTAAAACCTCATTTTTTTTGGATTTGAACTACTAACCATAAGGAACATCTCTACAAAAATTCAACATGTTTGACAATTTTTAACTTTGACAAATGATGATTGCAAAAACTAGACATTTTTTTTTTTTTAGTTATTTTTTTAAAAGTGGACAACAAATTTTATCTAAGTTAGAGTATATCTCTAAATGAATTTTTAAAAAAAAAATTTTTTTTTTTTTTTTTTTTTTATTTTTCTTTAAAAAAAAAAAAAAAAAAAAAAATTTTTTTTTTTTTTTTGAAACATGTAAAAAATAAAATAACATTTCAACATTGAAAGATAATCCTAAGTGAACAACTTAGTAAAAATATGAAAGACAAAACACTAAAATAAAACTTATAGTAAATCTTATTTCCAAATTTCCAATTCAACGGAATCGAAGGAAAGTCACCATCTTATTCGATCTCAAATTAACTCAAGACTATAAAATCAACTACACCGATGTCTATTCCTCACGCACACCAAGGACTGCAATATCCTCGCTCAAACATTGTCATCTTCTCTCTCAAGATCACAACAAAGCTATACACGCTTGCACCTTCGAGAATCCATTCCCTTCAGCTTATATTTACTTCAAGAATCTTTTTGTTATCTTTAGTGGTGGTGTTATAAGAAAAAGAAAATGTACAAAAAAACTTAAAGATGATGGCATTGCAGCCTTGATTAATTATGATGACAGTTCAAGAAATAAGGTGATCTGAGATGTTAGGCAA
Organism: Coptis chinensis; assembly: GCF_015680905.1. Classification (NCBI taxonomy): domain Eukaryota; kingdom Viridiplantae; phylum Streptophyta; class Magnoliopsida; order Ranunculales; family Ranunculaceae; genus Coptis; species Coptis chinensis. The sequence goes on from NW_028238182.1 coordinate 21,063, forward strand.
TGATATTGGCAATTAGAAACAAACCGACATCCAATGCAAAGTTTAGCTTGATGTCTAATCCCAAGGATCCCGCCTAGGCCTAAGACCCTCCCCGGGCATTTGCAACGTAACATGGTAAAGTTATGCTATAACTTTAAATCAAACTTTTTCATAAAATAAATATTGAGTACAAATTTTCCGATCCAACGCCTATAAATGCTTAATTTAGAAAAAAAAATGGCTGGCTATAAAATGAATCATCTATCTTGGAAAGAATAGACTAACAATGCGGTGACCAATTACGTATAAGGCAAGGCGAAAGTAATACTCATAAATGTTTTATTGTAAATAATCGGTAATTAGCAACACCTCACAAACAAATTAATGTAAATGTTTTTCTTTTTTCCAATACAATTTCAAGGTCAATCATCCCATATACAAAAGGATTGAAAGTGTACAGTATTCTAACCATAATCTTAAGGTATTCAAATGACAAATTAAATAAAAAAACTTTCAAGAGGGGTTCCAAAGTCACACCTAAAAATTTACCAACAACAAAAAAAAAAAATAAAAATTAAAGCCTATGCTCACTGATTTAAAACCTCATTTTTGTGGATTTGAACTACTAACCATAAGGAACATCTCTACAAAAATTCAACATGTTTGACAATTTTTTAACTTTGACAAATGATGATTGCAAAAACTAGACATTTTTTGACGTTAGTTATTTTTTTTTGGACAACAAATTTTATCTAAGTTAGAGTATATCTCTAAATGAATTTTTTTTTTTTTTTTTTTTTTTTTTTTTTTTTTTTTTTTTATTTTTTTTTTTAAAAAAAAAAAAAATTTTTTTTTTTTTTTTTTGTAAAAAAAAATAACAACATCAACATTGAAAGATAATCCTAAGTGAACAACTTAGTAAAATATGAAAAAAAGACAAAACACTAAAAATAAAACTTATAAAATAAAAATCTTATTTTTATTTCAAATTTCCAATTCAACGGAATCGAAGGAAAGTCGCCATCCCTTATTCGATCTCAAATTAACTCAAGACTATAAAATCAACTACACCGGATGTCTATTCCTCACGCACCAAGGACTGCAATATCCTCGCTCAAACATTGTCATCTTCTCTCTCAAGATCACAACAAAGCTATACACGCTTGCACCTTCGAGAGAATCCATTCCCTTCAGCTTATATTTACTTCAAGAATCTTTTGTTATCTTTAGTGGTGGTGTTATAAGAGAAAGCCGATGTACAACAACTTAAAAGATGATGGCATTGCAGCCTTTTGATTAATTATGACAGTTCAAGAAATAAGGTGATCCGAGAGATGTTAGGCAATGATATTGGCAATTAGAAACAAAAACCGACATCCAATGCAAAGTTTAGCTTGATGTCTAATCCCAAGGATCCCGCCTAGGCCTAAGACCCTCCCCGCGGCATTTGCAACGTAACATGGTAAAGTTATGCGAACTTAAATCAAACTTTTTCATAAAATAAATATTGAGTACAAAATTTTCCGATCCAACGCCTATAAATGCTTAATTTAGAAAAAAGTTATGGCTATGTAAATGAATCATCTATCTTGGAAAGAATAGAGACAATGCGGTGACCAATTACGTAAGCAAGGCAATCGAAAGTAATACTAATACATAAATGTTTTATTATAAATAATCGGTAATTAGCAACATCTCACAAACAAATTAATGTAAATGTTTTTCTTTATTCCAATACAATTTCAAGGTCAATCATCCCATATACAAAAGGATTGAAAGTAACCAGGTAATATAACCATTATCTTAAGATATTCAAATAACAAATTAAATAAAACTTTCGAGAAGGGTTCCAAAGTCACACCTAAAAATTAACCAACAACATTAAAAAAAAAATCCATAAATTAAAGCCTACGCTCACTGATTTAAAACCCAATTTTTTGTGGATTTGAACTACTAACCATAAGGAACATCTCTACAAAAATTCAACATGTTTAACAATTTTTAACTTTGACAAATGATGATTGCAAAAACTAGACATTTTTTTTTTTTTTAGTTATTTTTTTTAAAAAGTGGACAACAAATTTTATCTAAGTTAGAGTATATCTCTAAATGAATTTTTTTTTTTTTTTTTTTTTTTTTTTTTTTTTTTTATACTTTTAAAAAAATTTTTTTTTTTTTTTTTTTGTAAAAAAGAAATAACATTTCAACATTGAAAGATAATCCTAAGTGAACAACTTAGTAAAATATGAAAGACAAAAACACTAAAATAAAAAAACTATAGTAAAATCTTATTTCCAAATTTCCAATTCAACGGAATCGAAGGAAAGTCACCATCCCTTATTCGATCTCAAATTAACTCAAGACTATAAAATCAACTACACCGGATGTCTATTCCTCACGCACCAAGGACTGCAATATCCTCGCTCAAACATTGTCATCTTCTTCTCAAGATCACAACAAAGCTATACACGCTTGCACCTTCGAGAGAATCCATTCCCTTCAGCTTATATTTACTTCAAGAATCTTTTTGTTATCTTTAGTGGTGGTGTTATAAGAAAAGCCGATGTACAACAACTTAAAAGATGATGGCATTGCAGTCTTGATTAATTATGACAGCTTCAAGAAATAAGGTGATCCGAGATATGTTAGGCAATGATATTGGCAATTAGAAACAAACCGACATCCAATGCAAAGTTTAGCTTGATGTCTAATCCCAAGGATCCCGCCTAGGCCTAAGACCCTCCCCCTGCATTTGCAAACGTAACATGGTAAAGTTATGCTAACTTAAAATCAAACTTTTTCATAAAATAAATATTGAGTACAAATTTTCCGATCCAACGCCTATAAATGCTTAATTTAGAAAAAAAAATGACTATGTAAATGAATCATCTATCTTGGAAAGAATAGACTAACAATGCGTGACCAATTACGTATAAAGGCAATCGAAAGTAATACTCATAAATGTTTTATTGTAAATAATCGGTAATTAGCAACACCTCACAAACAAATTAATGTAAATGTTTTTTTTTTATTCCAATACAATTTCAAGGTCAATCATCCCATATACAAAAAGGATTGAAAGTGTACAGGTATTCTAACCATAATCTTAAGGTATTCAAATGACAAATTAAATAAAACTTTCAAGAAGGGTTCCAAAGTCACACCTAAAAAAAAAACCAACAACAAAGGAAAAAAAAATCCATAAATTAAAGCCTATGCTCACTGATTTTAAAAAAACCATTTTTGTGGATTTGAACTACTAACCATAAGGAACAACATCTCTACAAAAATTCAACATGTTTGACAATTTTAACTTTGACAAATGATGATTGCAAAAACTAGACATTTTTTTTTAGTTATTTTTTTTTTAAAGGACAACAAAAATTTATCTAAGTTAGAGTATATCTCTAAATAATTTTTTTTTTTTTTTTTTTTTTTTTTTTTTTTTTTTTTGTGTTATATACTCTTTTTTTTTTTTTTTTTTTTTTTTTTTGAACATGTAAAAAAAATAACATTTCAACATTGAAAGATAATCCTAAGTGAACAACTTAGTAAAATATGAAAGACAAAAAAACTAAAATAAAACTTATAGTAAAAATTATTTCCAAATTTCCAATTCAACGGAATCGAAGGAAAGTCACCATCCCTTATTCGATCTCAAATTAACTCAAGACTATAAAATCAACTACACCGATGTCTATTCCTCACGCACTTCAAGGACTGCAATATCCTCGCTCAAACATTGTCATCTTCCCTCTCAAGATCACAACAAAGCTATACACGCTGCACCTTCGAGAAATCCATTCCCTTCAGCTTATATTTACTTCAAGAATCTTTTTTATCTTTAGTGGTGGTGTTGTTAAGAAAAAGTCGATGTACAACAACTTAAAAGATGATGGCATTGCAGTCTTGATTAATTATGACAGTTCAAGAAATAAATAAGATCCGAGATATGTTAGGCAATGATAATTGGCAATTAGAAAAAAAACGACATCCAATGCAAAGTTTAGCTTGATGTCTAATCCCAAGGATCCCGCCTAGGCCTAAGACCCTCCCTGTGGCATTTGCAACGTAACATGGTAAAGTTAAAGCTATGCTAACTTAAATCAAACTTTTTCATAAAAAAATAAATATGAGTACAAATTTTCCGATCCAACGCCTATAAATGCTTAATTTAGAAAAAAAAAAATGGCTATGTAAATGAATCATCTATCTTGGAAAGAATAGACTAACAATGCGTGACCAATTACGTATAAAGGCATCGAAAGTAATACTCATAAATGTTTTATTGTAAATAATCGGTAATTAGCAACACCTCACAAACAAATTAATGTAAATGTTTTTCTTTATTCCAATACAATTTCAAGGTCAATCATCCCATATACAAAAGGATTGAAAGTGTACAATGTATTCTAACCATAATCTTAAGGTATTCAAATGACAAATTAAATAAAACTTTCAAGAAGGGTTCCAAAGTCACACCTAAAAATTTACCAACAACAAAAAAAAAAAAATCCATAAATTAAAGCCTATGCTCACTGATTTAAAACCTCATTTTTTTGGATTTGAACTACTAACCATAAGGAACATCTCTACAAAAATTCAACATGTTTGACAATTTTTAACTTTGACAAATGATGATGATGCAAAACTAGACATTTTTTACCGTTAGTTATTTTTTAAAAAAAGGACAACAAATTTTATCTAAGTTAGAGTATATCTCTAAATGAATTTTTTTTTTTTTTTTTTTTTTTTTTTTTTTTTTTTTATTTTTAAATATTTTTTTTTTTTTTTTTTTTTTTTTTTTTTTTTTTTTTTTTTTGAAAAAATGTAAAAAAATTTCAAACATTGAAAGATAATCCTAAGTGAACAACTTAGTAAAATATGAAAGACAAAACACTAAAATAAAACTTATAGTAAATCTTATTTCCAAATTTTTCAATTCAATTCAACGAATCGAAGGAAAGTCACCCATCCCTTATTCGATCTCAAATTAACTCAAGACTATAAAATCAACTACACCGGATGTCTATTCCTCACGCACTAAGGACTGCAATATCCTCGCTCAAACATTGTCATCTTCTCTCAAGATCACAACAAAGCTATACACGCTGCACCTTCGAGAGAATCCATTCCCTTCAGCTTATATTTACTTCAAGAATCTTTTTTTTATCTTTATCTTTAGTGGTGGTGTTATAAGAAAAGCCGATGTACAACAACTTAAAGAGATGATGGCATTGCAGTCTTGATTAATTATGACAGTTCAAGAAATAAGGTGATCCGAGAGATGTTAGGCAATGATACCGGCAATTAGAAACAAACCGACATCCAATGCAAAGTTTAGCTTGATGTCTAATCCCAAGGATCCCGCCTAGGCCTAAGACCCTCCCCGTGGCATTTGCAACGTAACATGGTAAAGTTATGCTAACTTAAATCAAACTTTTTTTTAAAATAAATATTGAGTACAAAATTTTCCGATCCAACGCCTATAAATGCTTAATTTAGAAAAAAGTTATGGCTATGTAAATGAATCATCTATCTTGGAAAGAATAGACTGACAATGCGGTGACCAATTACGTATAAGGCAATCGAAAGTAATACTCATAAATGTTTTATTGTAAATAATCGTAATTAGCAACACCTCACAAACAAATTAATGTAAATGTTTTTTTTTTTATTCCAATACAATTTCAAGGTCAATCATCCCATATACAAAAAAGGATTGAAAGTGTACAGTATTCTAACCATAATCTTAAGGTATTCAAATGACAAATTAAATAAAACTTTCAAGAGGGGTTCCAAAGTCACACCTAAAAATTTACCAACAACAAAGTGAAAAAAAAAATCCATAAATTAAAGCCTATGCTCACTGATTTAAAACCTCATTTTTTTGGATTTGAACTACTAACCATAAGGAACATCTCTACAAAAAATTCAACATGTTTGACAATTTTTAACTTTGACAAATGATGATTGCAAAAACTAGACATTTTTTTACCGTTAGTTATTTTTTTTTTGGACAACAAATTTTATCTAAGTTAGAGTATATCTCTAAATGAATTTTTACAAAAAAAAAAAAAAAAAAAAAAAAAAAAAATTTTTTTTTTTTTTTTTTGTATTTATAATTTTTTCAAATAAAAAAAAAAAAATTTTTTTTTTTGAACATGTAAAAAAAAATAACATTTCAACATTGAAAGATAATCCTAAGTGAACAACTTAGTAAAATATGAAAGACAAAACACTAAAATAAAACTTATAGTAAAAACTTATTTCCAAATTTCCAATTCAACGGAATCGAAGGAAAGTCACCATCCCTTATTCGATCTCAAATTAACTCAAGACTAAAAAAAAAACTACACCGATGTCTATTCCTCACGCACCAAGGACTGCAATATCCTCGCTCAAACATTGTCATCTTCCCTCTCAAGATCACAACAAAGCTATACACGCTGCACCTTCGAGAAATCCATTCCCTTCAGCTTATATTTACTTCAAGAATCTTTTTGTTATCTTTAGTGGTGGTGTTATAAGAAAAGCCGATGTACAACAACTTAAAAGATGATGGCATTGCAGTCTTGATTAATTATGACAGTTCAAGAAATAAAGTGATCTGAGAGATGTTAGGCAATGATATTGGCAATTAGAAACAAACCGACATCCAATGCAAAGTTTAGCTTGATGTCTAATCCCAAGGATCCCGCCTAGGCCTAAGACCCTCCCCGCATTTGCAACGTAACATGGTAAATGGTAAAGTATGCAACTTAAATCAAAAACTTTTTCATAAAATAAATATTGAGTACAAATTTTCCGATCCAACGTCTATAAATGCTTAATTTAGAAAAAAAAAGTTATGGCTATGTAAATGAATCATCTATCTTGGAAAGAATAGACTAACAATGCGGTGACCAATTACGTAAAGCAAGGCAATCGAAAATACTCATAAATGTTTTATTGTAAATAATCGGTAATTAGCAACACCACCACAAACAAAAAATTAATGTAAATGTTTTTCTTTTATTCCAATACAATTTCAAGGTCAATCATCCCATATACAAAAGGATTGAAAGTGTACATATTCTAACCATAATCTTAAGGTATTCAAATGACAAATTAAATAAAACTTTCAAGAAAAGTTCCAAAGTCACACCTAAAAATTTACCAACAACAACAAAAAAAAAATCCATAAATTAAAGCCTATGCTCACTGATTTAAAACCTCATTTTTGTGGATTTGAACTACTAACCATAAGGAACATCTCTACAAAAATTCAACATGTTTGACAATTTTTTAACTTTGACAAATGATGATTGCAAAAACTAGACATTTTTTTTTATTTTTTAGTTATTTTTTTTTAAAAGGACAACAAATTTTATCTAAGTTAGAGTATATCTCTAAATGAATTTTTTTTTTTTTTTTTTTTTTTTTTTTTTTTTTTTTTTTTTTTTTTTTTTTTTTTTTATACTTTTTTTTTTTTTTTTTTTTTTTTTGAGAATGTAAAAAAATAACATTTCAACATTGAAAGATAATCCTAAGTGAACAACTTAGTAAAATATGAAAGACAAAACACTAAAATAAAACTTATAGTAAATCTTATTTCCAAATTTCCAATTCAACGGAATCGAAGGAAAGTCACCATCCCTTATTCGATCTCAAATTAACTCAAGACTATAAAATCAACTACACCGATGTCTATTCCTCACGCACCAAGGACTGCAATATCCTCGCTCAAACATTGTCATCTTCTCTCTCAAGATCACAACAAAGCTATACACGCTGCACCTTCGAGAATTCATTCCTTCAGCTTATATTTACTTCAAGAATCTTTTTGTTATCTTTAGTGGTGGTGTTATAAGAAAAGAAAATGTACAACAACTTAAAAGATGATGGCATTGCAGTCTTGATTAATTATGACAGTTCAAGAAATAAGGTGATCCGAGAGATGTTAGGCAATGATATTGGCAATTAGAAACAAACCGACATCCAATGCAAAGTTTAGCTTGATGTCTAATCCCAAGGATCCCCTAGGGCCTAAGACCCTCCCCTGGCATTTGCAACGTAACATGGTAAAAGTTATGCTAACTTAAATCAAACTTTTTCATAAAATAAATATTGAGTACAAATTTTCCGATCCAACGCCTATAAATGCTTAATTTAGAAAAAAAAAATGGCTATGTAAATGAATCATCTATCTTGGAAAGAATAGAATCGACAATGCGTGACCAATTACGTATAAAAGCAAGGCAAAGTAATACTCATAAAATGTTTTATTGTAAATAATCGGTAATTAGCAACACCTCACAAACAAAAATTAATGTAAATGTTTTTCTTTATTCCAATACAATTTCAAGGTCAATCATCCCATATACAAAAGGATTGAAAGTGTACAATATATTCTAACCATAATCTTAAGGTATTCAAATGACAAATTAAATAAAACTTTCAAGAAGGGTTCCAAAGTCACACCTAAAAATTTACCAACAACAAAAAAAAAAAAATCCATAAATTAAAGCCTATGCTCACTGATTTAAAACCTCATTTTTTTTGGATTTGAACTACTAACCATAAGGAACATCTCTACAAAAATTCAACATGTTTGACAATTTTAACTTTGACAAATGATGATTGCAAAAACTAGACATTTTTTTGACCGTTAGTTATTTTTTAAAAGTGGACAACAAATTTTATCTAAGTTAGAGTATATCTCTAAATGAATTTTTTTTTTTTTTTTTTTTTTTTTTTTTTTTTTTTTTTTTTTTTTTTTTTTTTTTTTAAAAAAAAAAAAAAAAAATTTTTTTTTTTTTTTTTTGTTTTTTTTTGAAATAAAAGAAATAACATTTCATTGAAAGATAATCCTAAGTGAACAACTTAGTAAAATATGAAAAACACAAAACACTAAAATAAAACTTATAGTAAATCTTATTTCCAAATTTCCAATTCAACGGAATCGAAGGAAAGTCGCCATCCCTTATTCGATCTCAAATTAACTCAGTACTATAAAATCAACTACACCGGATGTCTATTCCTCACGCACCAAGGACTGCAATATCCTCGTTCAAACATTGTCATCTTCCCTCTCAAGATCACAACAAAGCTATACACGCTTGCACCTTCGAGAATCCATTCCCTTCAGCTTATATTTACTTCAAGAATCTTTTTTTGTTATCTTTAGTGGTGGTGTTATAAGAGAAGCCGATGTACAACAACTTAAAAGATGCTGGCATTGCAGTCTTGATTAATTATGACAGTTCAAGAAATAAGGTGATCTGAGAGATGTTAGGCAATGATACCGGCAATTAGAAACAAACCGACATCCAATGCAAAGTTTAGCTTGATGTCTAATCCCAAGGATCCCGCCTAGGCTAAGACCCTCCCTGTGGCATTTGCAACGTAACATGGTAAAGTTATGCGCAACTTAAATCAAACTTTTTCATAAAATAAATATTGAGTACAAATTTTCCGATCCAACGTCTATAAATGCTTAATTTAGAAAAAAGTTATGGCTATGTAAATGAATCATCTATCTTGGAAAGAATAGACTAACAATGCGGTGACCAATTACAGAAGCAAGGCACTGAGTAATACTCATAAATGTTTTATTGTAAATAATCAGTGATTAGAAACACCTCACAAACAAATTAATGTAAATGTTTTTCTTTATTCCAATGCAATTTCAAAGTCAATCATCCCATATACAAAAAAAGGATTGAAAGTGTACAGTATTCTAACCATAATCTTAAGGTATTCAAATGACAAATTAAATAAAACTTTCAAGAGGGTTCCAAAGTCACACCTAAAAATTTACCAACAACAAAAAAAAAAAAAATCCATAAATTAAAGCCTATGCTCACTGATTTAAAAAAACCATTTTTTTGATTTGAACTACTAACCATAAGGAACATCTCTACAAAAATTCAACATGTTTGACAATTTTAACTTTGACAAATGATGATTGCAAAAAAAACTAGACATTTTTTTTTTTGTTAGTTATTTTTTTTTTTTTAAAGGACAACAAATTTTTTATCTAGTTAGAGTATATCTCTAAATGAATTTTTTTTTTTTTTTTTTTTTTTTTTTTTTTTTGTTATTATATTTTTTTTTTAAAAAAAAAATTTTTTTTTTTTTTTTGAGAACATGTAAAAACATGAAATAAATATTTCAACATTGAAAGATAATCCTAAGTGAACAACTTAGTAAAATATGAAAGACAAAACACTAAAATAAAACTTATAAAAAAACTTATTTCCAAATTTCCAATTCAACGGAATCGAAGGAAAGTCACCATCCCTTATTCGATCTCAAATTAACTCAAGACTATAAAATCAACTACACCGATGTCTATTCCTCACGCACCAAGGACTGCAATATCCTCGTTCAAACATTGTCATCTTCTCTCTCAAGACAACAAAGCTATACACGCTGCACCTTCGAGAGAATTCATTCCCTTCAGCTTATATTTACTTCAAGAATTTTTTTGTTATCTTTAGTGGTGGTGTTATAAGAAAAGCTGATGTACAACAACTTAAAAGATGATGGCATTGCAGTCTTGATTAATTATGACAGTTCAAGAAATAAGGTGATCCGAGAGATGTTAGGCAATGATATTGGCAATTAGAAACAAACCGACATCCAATGCAAAGTTTAGCTTGATGTCTAATCCCAAGGATCCCGCCTAGGCCTAAGACCCTCCCCGTGGCATTTGCAACGTAACATGGTAAAGTTATGCTTACTTAAATCAAACTTTTTCATAAAATAAATATTGAGTACAAATTTTCCGATCCAACGCCTATAAATGCTTAATTTAGAAAAAAAAAAAATGACTATGTAAATGAATCATCTATCTTGGAAAGAATAGATAGACGACAAATGCGTGACCAATTACAATTAAGTAAGGCAAAGGCACCGAAAGTAATAATACTCTAAATGTTTTATTGTAAATAATCGGTAATTAACAACACCTCACAAACAAATTAAATGTAAATGTTTTTTCTTTATTCCAATACAATTTCAAGGTCAATCATCCCATATACAAAAGGATTGAAAGTGTACAGTATTCTAACCATAATCTTAAGGTATTCAAATGACAAATTAAATAAAAAAACTTCAAGAAGGGTTCCAAAGTCACACCTAAAAATTTACCAACAACAAAAAAAAAAAATCCATAAATTAAAGCCTATGCTCACTGATTTAAAACCTCATTTTTTGGATTTGAACTACTAACCATAAGGAACATCTCTACAAAAAAATTCAACATGTTTGACAATTTTTAACTTTGACAAATGATGATTGCAAAAACTAGACATTTTTTTTTAGTTAGTTATTTTTTTTAAAAGTGGACAACAAATTTTATCTAAGTTAGAGTATATCTCTAAATGAATTTTTTTTTTTTTTTTTTTTTTTTTTTTTTTTTTTTTTTTTTTTGTTATATACTCTTCTTCAAAAATTTTTTTTTTTTTTTTTTTTGTAAAAGAAATAAAATTTCAACATTGAAAGATAATCCTAAGTGAACAACTTAGTAAAATATGAAAGACAAAACACTAAAATAAAAAAATAGTAAAAATTATTTCCAAATTTCCAATTCAACGGAATCGAAGGAAAGTCGCCATCCCTTATTCGATCTCAAATTAACTCAAGACTATAAAAATCAACTACACCGATGTCTATTCCTCACGCACCAAGGACTGCAATATCCTCGCTCAAACATTGTCATCTTCCCTCTCAAGATCACAACAAAGCTATACACGCTTGCACCTTCGAGAGAATCCATTCCCTTCAGCTTATATTTACTTCAAGAATCTTTTTGTTATCTTTAGTGGTGGTGTTATAAGAAAAGCCGATGTACAAAAAACTTAAAAGATGATGGCATTGCAGTTGATTAATTATGACAGTTCAAGAAATAAGGTGATCCGAGAGATGTTAGGCAATGATACCGGCAATTAGAAACAAACCGACATCCAATGCAAAGTTTAGCTTGATGTCTAATCCCAAGGATCCCGCCTAGGCCTAAGACCCTCCTCCCGGGCATTTGCAACGTAACATGGTAAAGTTATGCTAACTTAAATCAAACTTTTTCATAAAATAAATATTGAGTACAAATTTTCCGATCCAACGCCTATAAATGCTTAATTTAGAAAAAAAGTTATGGCTATGTAAAATGAATCATCTATCTTGGAAAGAATAGACCGACAATGCGGTGACCAATTACAAAAAGCAAGGCAATCGAAAGTAATACTCATAAATGTTTTATTGTAAATAATCGGTAATTAGCAACACCTCACAAACAAATTAATGTAAATGTTTTTCTTTATTCCAATACAATTTCAAGGTCAATCATCCCATATACAAAAGGATTGAAAGTGTACAGTATTCTAACCATAATCTTAAGGTATTCAAATGACAAATTAAATAAAACTTTCAAGAGGGTTCCAAAGTCACACCTAAAAATTTTTACAACAACAAAAAAAAATCCATAAATTAAAGCCTATGCTCACTGATTTAAAACCTCATTTTTTGTGGATTTGAACTACTAACCATAAGGAACATCTCTACAAAAATTCAACATGTTTGACAATTTTTAACTTTGACAAATGATGATTGCAAAAACTAGACATTTTTTTTTTTTATGTTAGTTATTTTTTAAAAGTGGACAACAAATTTTATCTAAGTTAGAGTATATCTCTAAATGAATTTTTTAAAAAAAAAAAAAAATTTTTTTTTTTTTTTTTTTTTTTTTTTTTTTTATTTATAAAAAAAAAAAAAAAAAATTTTTTTTTTTGAAACATGTAAAAGAAATAAGATTTCAACATTGAAAGATAATCCTAAGTGAACAACTTAGTAAAATATGAAAGACAAAACACTAAAATAAAACTTATAGTAAAACTTATTTTCAAATTTCCAATTCAACGGAATCGAAGGAAAGTCACCATCCCTTATTCGATCTCAAATTAACTTCAAGACTATAAAATCAACTACACCGATGTCTATTCCTCACGCACCAAAAGGCTGCAATATCCTCGCTCAAACATTGTCATCTTCTCTCAAAGATCACAACAAAGCTATACACGCTGCACCTTCGAGAATTCCATTCCCTTCAGCTTATATTTACTTCAAGAATCTTTTTGTTATCTTTAGTGGTGGTGTTATAAGAAAAGCCGATGTACAACAACTTAAAAGATGATGGCATTGCAGTCTTGATTAATTATGACAGTTCAAGAAATAAGGTGATCCGAGATGTGTTAGGCAATGATATTGGCAATTAGAAACAAACCGACATCCAATGCAAAGTTTAGCTTGATGTCTAATCCCAAGGATCCCGCTTTAGGCCTAAGACCCTCCCCGTGGCATTTGCAACGTAACATGGTAAAGTTATGCGCAACTTAAATCAAACTTTTTTTTTAAAAAATAAATATTGAGTACAAATTTTCCGATCCAACGCCTATAAATGCTTAATTTAGAAAAAAAAAAGTTATGGCTATGTAAATGAATCATCTATCTTGGAAAGAATAGACTCGACAATGCGGTGACCAATTACGTAAGCAAAGGCAATCGAAAATAATACTCATAAATGTTTTATTGTAAATAATCGGTAATTAGCAACACCTCACAAACAAATTAATGTAAATGTTTTTCTTTATTCCAATACAATTTCAAGGTCAATCATCCCATATACAAAAGGATTGAAATTGTACAGTGTATTCTAACCATAATCTTAAGGTATTCAAATGACAAATTAAATAAAACTTTCAAGAAGGGTTCCAAAGTCACACCTAAAAATTTACCAACAACAATGAAAAAAAAAATCCATAAATTAAAGCCTATGCTCACTGATTTAAAACCTCATTTTTTGTGGATTTGAACTACTAACCATAAGGAACATCTCTACAAAAAAAATCAACATGTTTGACAATTTTTAACTTTGACAAATGATGATTGCAAAAAACTAGACATTTTTTTTTTACGGTTAGTTTTTTTTTTAAAAGTGGACAACAAATTTTATGTAAGTTAGAGTATATCTCTAAATGAATTTTTTTTTTTAAAAAAAAAAAAAAAAAAAAATCCGTTTTTTTTTTTTTCTTTTTTTTGTACTTTTATAATTCTTTTTTTTTTTTTTTTTTTTTTTTTTTTTTTTGAACATGTAAAAGAAATAACATTTCAACATTGAAAGATAATCCTAAGTGAACAACTTAGTAAAATATGAAAGACAAAACACTAAAATAAAACTTATAGTAAATCTTATTTCCAAATTTCCAATTCAACGGAATCAAGGAAAGTCGCCATCCCTTATTCGATCTCAAATTAACTCAAGACTATAAAAAATCAACTACACCGATGTCTATTCCTCACGCACCAAGGACTGCAATATCCTCGCTCAAACATTGTCATCTTCCCTCTCAAAGATCACAACAAAGCTATACACGCTTGCACCTTCGAGAGAATCCATTCCCTTCAGCTTATATTTACTTCAAGAATCTTTTTGTTATCTTTAGTGGTGGTGTTATAAGAGAAGCTGATGTACAACAACTTAAAAGATGCTGGCATTGCAGTCTTGATTAATTATGACAGTTCAAGAAATAAGGTGATCCGATAGAGATGTTAGGCAATGATATTGGCAATTAGAAACAAACCGACACCCAATGCAAAGTTTAGCTTGATGTCTAATCCCAAGGATCCCGCCTTAGGCCTATGACCCTCCTGTGGCATTTTGCAACGTAACATGGTAAAGTTATGCGCAACTTAAATCAAACTTTTTCATAAAATAAATATTGAGTACAAATTTTCCGATGCAACGTCTAGAAATGCTTAATTTAGAAAAAAAAAGTTATGACTGTGTAAATGAATAATCTATCTTGGAAAGAATAGACTAACAATGCGGTGACCAATTACATAAGCAAGGCACTGAGTAATACTCATAAATGTTTTATTGTAAATAATCGGTAATTAGCAACACCTCACAAACAAATTAATGTAAATGTTTTTTTTTTATTCCAATACAATTTCAAGGTCAATCATCCCATATACAAAAGGATTGAAAGTGTACAGGTATTCTAACCATAATCTTAAGGTATTCAAATGACAAATTAAATAAAACTTTCGAGAGGGGTTCCAAAGTCACACCTACAAATTTACCAACAACAGTGAAAAAAAATCCATAAATTAAAGCCTATGCTCACTGATTTAAAACCTCATTTTTTGTGGATTTGAACTACTAACCATAAGGAACATCTCTACAAAAATTCAACATGTTTGACAATTTTTAACTTTGAAAAATGATGATTGCAAAAACTAGACATTTTTTTACCGTTAGATATTTTTCAAAAGTGGACAACAAATTTTATCTAAGTTAGAGTATATCTCTAAATGAATTTTTTTTTTTTTTTTTTTTTTTTTTTTTTTTTTTTTTTTTTTTTTTATATTATACTCTTCAATAAAAAATTTTTTTTTTTTTTTTTTTTTTTTTTTTGAACATGTAAAAAAGAAATAAGATTTCAACATTGAAAGATAATCCTAAGTGAACAACTTAGTAAAATATAAAAGACAAAACACTAAAATAAAACTTATAAAAAAACTTATTTTCAAATTTTCAATTCAACGGAACCGAAAGGAAATTCACCATCCCTAATTCGATCTCAAATTAACTCAAGACTACAAAAATCAACTACACCGGATGTCTATTCCTCACGCACAAAGGACTGCATATCCTCGCTCAAACATTGTCATCTTCTCTCTCAAGATCACAACAAAGCTATACACGCGTTGCACCTTCGAGAGAATTCATTACCTTCAGTTATATTTACTTCAAGAATATTTTTGTTATCTTTAGTATGCAATGTGTCCGACATGGACACGCGGATACGATCCCGACACGGATTTTTTTTCAAATATGGCGTGTCCAATAGGTCGTTCGGACATCTCTCGAACCGCCAAGTATCACGCTAGCTCGTTTCGGCAAGAAGATCCAGCTCGGGTTTATAATCTCTTTGTTTCTATTGGCATACAACAGTCACTACTTGTTATTAGACACACAGTTGAACCTCCATTTGAACTCTTTTGATGATAACATAGTTTGTTGAATTGTTCACATATCTGCTATTCCCTCCACGCCGATTGCTCTAATACTTATTGAAATTTTTATGCTTCTCATAAAAGCATGATAAGGTTTCCTTTGACCTTGAAATTGTATTGTAATAAAGAAAAACATTTACATTAATTTATTTGTGAGGTATTGCTAATTACTGATTATTTACAATAAAACATTTATGATTATTACTCAGTGCTTTGCTTCTGTAATTGGTCACCGTATTGTCAGTCTATTCTTTCCAAGACAAATGATTCATTTACATAGTCATAACTTTTTTTTTAAATTAAGCATTTCTAGATGTTGGATCGGAAAATTTGTACTCAATATTTATTTTATGAAAAAGTTTGATTTAAGTTGCGCATAACTTTACCATGTTACGTTGCAAATGCCACAGGAGGGTCTTAGGCCTAGGCGGGATCCTTGGGATTAGACATCAAGCTAAACTTTGCATTGGGTGTCGGTTTGTTTCTAATTGCCGGTATCATTGCCTAACATCTCTCAGATCACCTTATTTCTTGAACTGTCATAATTAATCAAGACTGCAATGCCAACATCTTTTAAGTTGTTGTACATCAGCTTCTCTTATAACACCACCACTAAAGATAACAAAAAGATTCTTGAAGTAAATATAACTGAAGGGAATGGATTCTCTCGAAGGTGCAACGTGTATAGCTTTGTTGTGATCTTGAGAGGGCAGATGACAATGTTTGAATGAGGATATTGCAGTCCTTGGTGCATGAGGAATAGACATCCGGTGTAGTTGATTTTATAGTACTGAGTTAATTTGAGATGGAATAAGGGATGGCGACTTTCCTTCGATTCCCGTTGAATTGGAAATAAGTTTTACTATAAGTTTTATTTTAGTGTTTTGTCTTTCATATTTGACTAAGTTGTTCACTTAGGATTATCTTTCAATGTTGAAATCTTATTTATTTTACATGTTCTAAAAAAAAAAAAAAAAAAAAAAAAAAAAAAAAAACTTTTATTCGAAGAGGATAATATACCAAAAAAAAAAAAAAAAAAAAATTTTTTTTTTTTTTTTAAATTCATTTAGAGATATACTCTAACTTATATAAAATTTGTTGTCCACTTTTAAAAAAATCTAACGGTCAAAAAATGTCTAGTTTTTGCAATCATCATTTGTCAAAGTTAAAAATTGTCAAACATGTTGAATTTTTATAGAGATGTTCCTTATGGTTAGTAGTTCAAATCTACAAAAAATGAGGTTTTAAATCAGTGAGTATAGGCTTTAATTTCTGGATTTTTTTCACTGTTGTTGGTAAATTTTTAGGTGTGACTTTGGAACCCCTCTTGAAAGTTTTATTTAATTTGTCATTTGAATACCTTAAGATTATGGTTAGAATACCTGTACACTTTCAATTTTTTTGTATATGGGATGATTGACCTTGAAATTGTATTGGAATAAAAAAAAAACATTTACATTAATTTGTTTGTGAGGTGTTGCTAATTACCGATTATTTACAATAAAACATTTATGAGTATTATTCAGTGCCTTACTTCTGTAATTGGTCACTACATTGTCAGTCTATTCTTTCCAAGATAGATGATTCATTTACACAGTCATAACTTTTGTCTAAATTAAGCATTTCTAGATGTTGCATCGGAAAATTTGTACTTAATATTTATTTTATGAAAAAGTTTGATTTAAGTTGCGCATAACTTTACCATGTTACATTGCAAATACCACAGGAGGGTCTTAGGCCTAGGCGGGATCCTTGGGGTTAGACATCAAGCTAAACTTTGCATTGGATGTCGGTTTGTTTCTAATTGCCGGTATCATTGTCTAACATCTCTCAGATCACCTTATTTCTTGAATTGTCATAATTAATCAAGACTGCAATGCCAGCATCTTTTAAGTTGTTGTACATTAGCTTCTCTTATAACACCACCACTAAAGATAACAAAAAGATTCTTGAAGTAAATATAACTGAAGGGAATGAATTCTCTCGAAGATGCAACGTGTATAGCTTTGTTGTGATTTTGAGAGAGAAGATGACAATGTTTGAACGAGGACATTGCAGTCCTTGGTGCGTGAGGAATAGACATCCCAAGTAGTTGATTTTATAAGATCGAAGTTAATTTGAGATCGAATAACGGATGTCGACTTTCCTTCGATTCCCGTTGAATTGGAAATTTGGAAATAAGTTTTACTATAAGTTTTATTTTAGTGTTTTGTCTTTCATATTTGACTAAGTTGTTCACTTAGGATTATCTTTCAATGTTGAAATCTCATTTCTTTTACATGTTCTCAAAAAAAAAAAAAAAAAAAAAAAAAAACTTTTATTTGAAGAGGATAAATATACAAAAAAAAGAAAAAAAAAAAAGTTTTTTTTTTTTTAATTCATTTAGAGATATACTCTAACTTAGTTAAAATTTGTTGTCCAGTTTAAAAAAATAACTAACGGTCAAAAAATGTCTAGTTTTTGCAATCATCATTTGTCAAAGTTAAAAATTGTCAAACATGTTGAATTTTTCTAGAGATGTTCCTTATGGTTAGTAGTTGAAACCACAAAAAATGAGGTTTTAAATCAGTGAGCATAGGCTTTAATTTATGGATTTTTGAACAATCCCGGTAGTAAACAAGTGAGGCGTATTGACTCTGGCTTGATTTATCATATATCCAGAAATGCGTTTGTGTAAGCTGGTGGGAGAGATGTTTTGTTTGGTAGAATATATAATATGTACAAGAAGTTCTCTGACTCTCGACAAGGTCTTTAGAATAGGATGTTTTTGGTTTGTGCGTGTCATACTTTGCGCAATGGCCAAGCTGATGGCCGATCTCTATATGTTGTTCCCATATCAACTTCTCTTTAAACAGTAGGATAAATTAAGATGATAGCACGCAAATAGCTGATGACTGATCTCTACATGGACATATGGTGTTGGCAGATGGTTTGAAGTCGAAGGATCACACCTTCTATCGTGTGGGAACAGTTCCAAATTTCAACATTTTATTGCACTAAGAAATGAAGGTTAACTGGACATTTTATTTGTTAGCAAATGATCCGCCAACAAAAGTAATTACTCGTGCAATGACTTTCTAGTGTTTGTATAGCAAATAAATTTGCTTCTAGCCACTAAACATTTCTCCATATATCTTCGAGTGCTTTTCTTCGAAGACGACAAAAAGGCCGTGTGTGTGGTGGGTGTGTGGGTGTGTTCAGATTCTCATCAGATAGAGAATGCTATCTTGGAACTTGTGGTTGCTATATATGGTCATATGGATTCCTTGGATAACTAAAATTGCAGGGGATAAAAACATGCTTGGACAGCTATATCTAGAGGTACTCTTTGGAAGTTTTTGCTGTAACTTGGGGACTATCCAGAAGACCAGAACACAAACGAATATGAGTATATCACAGATGATGTCAGATTTTCAGCCATAGTACAGAACAATAGGAACGAGTCATCTGATTTTTGGATCAGAAGTTCCAAATCTGGCCCTTCTGATCTCTTGATATTTGACAAACACGAGAACTTTCACTCCACAGGCTTATTAAAGTTTTTGTCTAGTCAAAAACCTTAAAACTGTTCCAATGTTCTTTCTTAACTTTGAGGTGCTAAAGTGATACGAGTTGCAACTATAAGTCGATTTTTTTTTGGACAGACGACACAATTTTTGGCATAAATTATATCTTCCGTCTCCCAATTGTTAGACAAGGCCACAAATTTGGATTTATCACACCAACCAAATTTATAAGTCTTCTAACAGTCCCATTGGAATAACATTTTGGTGTTTGGGGTGGTGCTATATGGTCCTTTAGCACTCCATTGGACTTGCTCTTACATTCTAACAAGTACCTTTTAAAAGCATGGCTATCAAACAATAATATTTTATGTGCAATTGGATCAACACCAAATGTGGATATATCTTACATCCCAAATTTCTCAAACTGCATAGCACACACTTTTTGTTGCAACAAACTGAACAAACTCAAAAGAAGGTATACACCTAACTAATACTGAAATTGGATGGCATTACCCCATTTTCGCTGATTACCAGGAAAAGAAACAAGCAGATACAAGATACAACAGCACACACGATGAAGATAGCTCTAGTTATCATTCAGTGCTGCATCTTCATTGTCCATTCCTTTACTCTCAGTCTCTGTCAAGTTCCCCAGATTGCTCTGAGCCACTTCTTCATGGGGATGGGTAGAGTTGTCTGTTACGCTTTGAATTACATGTGCATTCTCAGTTGTGGATGAAGATGCTTCTGTGTTATCTCCTTCAAATGTTCCATTGGCTGTTTCAGCCTTCTCGCTTTGAGCTCCATACTTGATCTCATTACTCGTTGAAGACAAAGAGCTCTCTTCACCAGTGGTTAAACTGGATTTCTCGGTCTGTCCCTCTTGCACAACTGTCTCAGCATTATTAGATGCATCTGAAAATTCTCCATGAGCTACATCTGCATTCTCATTTGTAGTAGATAGTCCTATATCAGAATTCGAGTTCTCTGTCTTGGCAGCGATGCCAGCATTCTCAGCCTGATTATGTACAGCCATTTGCATCTTTGATTCACCTTCATTAGATTTTAGAGTTACCATCTCATTAGGTAGATCTCTTGTTGAATGTGAACTCATATATGTTCCGTTCTGTGCGACTGAACTAAGAGTATGAACACTCTGAGGCTTTAAAATATTGCTTGCCTTCGGTAGAACAACATCTTCTGCTACCATTGAGTTTGTCTGAGACCCATCATCCTCCTTCTCTTCACTGGCAATCACATTTATGTTCTGATTACCTTCAATCTCTTCAACAGCTACTGCTTTTTCTTCTGAATTATTTTGATCAGAATTGATTTCTTTGGTGTTGTTAGTTTTATCATCCAGCTCCAACTCATTCTTTCTAGCCAGCTCTTTCTCAATCGACTCTCCTGAATTTTGATCCTCAGCTTCATTATTCAGATCTTGAGTAGACCGCACCACAGCACTAGAAGCATCATCCCGCTTGTAATTTTCTTCTCGTGCCTCCTGTGTATTTCTGTCATGATCTTGATCATCAGATGAACCAACACTCTCCATCTGTCTTTCCTTCTCTTCGTTTTCTCCATCATCAGTCTCCTCTTTCTTCCCCTTCTCTTCATCATCGACAAAATCCCCTTCCCTCTCAGCTTCCTCTTCGGCTTTCTCTCGATCTTGTTCATCTAACTCATCATCTCCAGACTCTTTTCCTTCCTCGTCATTTTCTTCAGGTTTGCTCTCATCTTCTTCAGCTTCGTGCTTGTTTTTTTCATCTTCGTCTTCGTCAGGCTTGTTTTCTTCTTCATCTCCTTCTATTTCTTCTTCCTTGTGCTGTATTTCACTCTCAGAATTCTTTTCTTCAGGCCGAGGATGGAGATCCTTCCTACCAAGTTTTATAACTTCATGCTCATTCTCTAATTTTTCCGAGAGCTCCATAGAGCTCTTATCAAAAGCAATCTTTTTATCATGGGAGTGCTTGACTTGATAAAGCAACCAGACACAAATAGCAAGTAACAGAAATATCTGCAAACCATGCTTTAACTTGAACCCTTTCGATCTCTGATTTCTACTAGGAGAACGCTTGAACATGATGAATTTGCCTTTAACCCCAAATTACAGAACCCTCCACTGATTATTAGAGCAAGAAGTAAAATCCAACCCAAATTTTCAACTGGAACTAATCTATTCAGGGGATGCTTCAGGTTATTCAGGTTGCCTGAAGCAAATGGCATGAAATATATCAACATGATGATACAAAACTACTAAGGCATTAATATAAAATAGCAATATACGCCTGATCTTTAGAGAATGAGATGAAAACCATAGAAACCCAAAGACGAAAACCCCTGATCTTCACATTCCAAATGCAAACTAGAAGAATCCAGCAAAAGAAGACATTTTTATCCAAAAGGAAGCAAACCCAATCCATTTTAAAGTGTCTATCAACAATAGTCCACAGCTGTTTTTCAACCAAAACCCACTTCAAACACCAAAAGCATTCATCAAAATTCACATCTTTAAACGAATTTAAGAAAAAAACCAATTTAACAACAAGTATTATAGACTCAGCTAGTGTTAAAAAGTAACAATCACAAGTAAAGAACCAAACTTTAAAAGCTAACCATGTTTGAAATGAAGAAACAAACCTAGTATGTTCAAGTGTCCTTTGCTTTAAACTGAAGCATAAGCAAAGAGTAGTTGTTGGAGTGAGGAGGAAGAGAGATAGAAATAGAGATGTGTGTATGAGTGTTTGGTGTGGAGCTCAAATCATCATAATAAGATCTCTGTCTGACTGTCTTTTGCTTCACTCTGTTTTCAGATGGAGACAACAAAATTTTCTTCTGTCCTATTTCTAGTATATCAAAACCATGTGCTGCTGCTACATTTGGACCAACGCTCAAGTTGATCAAAGTTTTCCAACCCAAACATACCAAATATGCTGAACAAAAAATATATTGGACAAAAAATATAGTTTAAAATTTGGTCTGCTGAATTAGGCCCAGGAACTTGGATACAAGTATTTAAATTTCAGGTAAATGTTGGACCAGTATGGAGAAACAGGCATTGTTATGATCACATCTATTACAAGTACAAAAATTAACACAAAATCTTTGGGGGCAGCCTTTTCTACTTTCTTACAACCACAAACTTACGCCTCCCAAGTCTAAATTCACACTTCTATCTTGATCCTTCACCGCACTGCATGTACATGACCCCAGCAAAAATAACACATTCAAGTCTTTTTATTGCTATGGGATGCCTCCAAGTTCCTGTTGGGACTGTATAAGACATAAAGGAATAATACCATCATTAAGTACTTCCACCAGAATTCATTAACAGTCTTGTGGAAGATTGTGTTGAAACTGGTTGCTCCCTTATGCGAGACAAAAGTAGGGAAACATGGTCCATTGCAATTTGTAAGCGTTCCTTTGACTTGGCTGATTCAGTAACAAGAGTCGATACCATTGACTGCAGTGCCTGAACTCGCCCTCCATGATCATTTGGGGTAGGCTGGAGGAGTTTTGCTGGAGATGTATTTATTCGACGCCAGCGTAGGGGCAAATACCTCTCTGGGATCTGAAAGCAGTTAACTGTCGAGAGGACTCGAAGGGCATGCCGACAGAGGATTCCTGAAAACTCAAAATGATGGCAAGTACAGCTTATGATTCCATCTTGTGGAACCCACATCACTTTGCGACCCCCCTCTAGCTTTGTGTGGTGTCTCACATGAAAACAACCATCTTCCACCTGGAATGAGGCATAATGCGCAGCTAAGACAAGTTCTTCTTGTAGCTTACAGAAAGCATATGGAGACAGAACTGAAGCTGCATGGGATTCCATGGGGGCCCCTGTTTTGAGGCAAATGTTTTGCAAATTCTGTTGCATCGTTTGTTGTTCTCCTGCTTGATCTTTAAAATCAACAGCAACAGCCACCTTTTACACCAAAAAGAGTAACAACAGGTCAAAACTCTCAACAAAGGCCAGATAAACTATCCAATTGCTACAAAGAATAATTCAACACATATATGTACATGATGTGTTGACTCATGTCAACGCATGAGAGAGAGAGAGAGAAAGACATACTTGTTCAACGAAATGTGCAAGCCGTGTCTGTGCACTCAAGAACCGTTGGATGAAAGCACTGATTGATTTAGATTGGGTAGTTGTAGTCATCCCAGCAAAGAAATGGCTTCTTAAGTACGGTAGTGCCCAAAGAGTTCGTAAGGCAAACAAATTACCAATATGCCTATTGCTATGCAGTCCATAAGAATGGACCATTTCCCTCCATCCTAGTTCAAAGTCCTCTATTGTCTCCAGATTGTATAGCCTATAAAATTCAGCTTTCCATTCAGTATACTGTTCTCCCAGAACTGCATTGAACCAAGAAGGGAACTTTGCCACAACAAGCCATATGCAAAGTGCATGTTTTGTTCCTGGCATTTCATCCACTATCGCCTCTTTGAGACACGCATTTTGGTCAGTTAGGATTGTTCGTGGAGCCTTTTCGTTCATGAAGCCTAAGAATGCCTGTCATAATTAAAGATATAATATTAGATATCCCAATTACTTAGGGAGAGAGAGTAGTTTGATTCCTTAACACTTAAATCGATACGCGACATTTTTACTGTCAGTAACTGAAAACTCTCCCTAACTCACCATGGTCCCAATAAATTAATAAGTACTATTAGATTGGGAGATCTCTTAAATTGGACCCTAGCACAAACAAACCCAAACTGACAAATACTTCTAATCATCCAGTGAAGTATTTTTCCTAACTGTTGGCAATTTAAAATAGTCAGTCTGGCTTTAGGCTATTTTGACCAAATTGGCCAGAGAGCTGTGTCCAGGGTCCACATGTTGTATATAAGTTATGGTCCATTTGCAATTTATTCATTAGACTTTTACCTTTAACGCCCATGAGTAGGACCGCATACTTTCATCCCGTAGGAGCACGCAACCAAAGAAGCAAGGCATGCCATAGTTATTCATGCCAACCCAGATCCCAAGTGGCATATCAAAGGCAGTCAAGCGATGTGTTGTATCAAAAACCACGGCATCACCATAGATTTCATATGATTCAATTGAGGACCCATACGACCATGCAATGTTTTCCAACCTGTTGTTAGCATCAATAGTGTACTCATATCTGAAATTTGGATCTTTGTCCTTGATATTTCTGCACATTCTTAGCAAGTCGACAGTGTCATCATCCTGATCCATTTTTCTAAATGCTTGAAGTAAATTCCTAACATCTTTTTCTGTGAATGGCAAGTAACCAGGCTCAACACACTTCTCCAGCTCCAGCAGCCTCATCATCTGTTGAACAGAGATGCCAGTCTTTGCAAACATGAGTATACGGTTTTTATCAGCCTCTGAAATTGTGCGATATGCAGGTAAAAAACGGACTTGGTTTGGTTCCAACAGCTCATGGTTGTGGTGGTTAGTAAAGCCTGTGACACGCCACTCTGGGACTCCTAAGTCCATGGTTTTGCTGATCCGCAGGTATGCTTGGCAGCCACAACGTGACGACTTGCGGTTCCTCTGAGGTTTACTCTCATTTGATGCTTTCATTGGAGTGTTGCCAGCTCGATGACAAACAAAGTACCTTCTCGTGAGTCCTTTGCCCACCCCATCTTTCCCTTCTGTTCGATGGCGCCGGATTGAGAAACCACATGCCTTTGCAAATTCACTATAGAACTCATATGCAGCATCGTGAGTATCAAATCTCTGGCCAATGTATGGAACGACATGATTTGAGAGTTGAAGAAACTGTCTGGTGTTATCTAGTGATTCCTCAGTGCTGCTGGTATCGTCCAATGACAAAGATCTCTCAGAAGCCTCATCATATGCTTCAATCATCTGCTGGGTTTCTTCAGACATTGCTCATATTTGGCTCATCACTGACTCAAAACAAGACCCTGTACCAAATATTGCAAGTTTGTAACTACATTCAGAAACAGCGAAACAACTACGGCTTTAAGAAGATAATCAAGAACAAGTACAAGCCATGATATGTATTTACTAAGTCACATTTTTTTAAGACCAAAAAGCACTTTTGCATTCTCCACTTTACAACATTTTCAATACACAACGGAAGATGCTTCAAACATTAGTGGTCCCAATCAGTCTCTTCAAAATTTGAGTTCATATGAAAGTTGCAAATAAGCTCTCAGAAACTTACCTAAAAGTTGATCAAATACTTAATGACAACCAGTTTGACCATCAGATAACGTTCAGTGTTCTTTTCTACTATTACCAATTTGAATTCATTGTTTCAAGCACACTAGACTATTGCTACATATGGGAATATCACACTCTACCTATAGATACCCTAGTCAAATGAACAAGCTAAAGGAAGATAACATCATAAAGGATGGCAAAATTTTGTCAGCCTAGAAAGCTTTCACAAACAACAATAGAAGGACAATGTGTTTTATGGTAAAGAAGCAAGGAACAATTATCATTCTATGATAGAAGTATCAAATAAAACTTTCTGAACTTACTAAGTACGATTTTTAAATTTGGAGCTTCATAAAATAATTAGACATACTTCAGTCTATCATTGTCTTGTTTGGTAGTATTCAGAGTGGATAAGCATGCCTAACAATTAGACATGATGAACAGAAGTAAGAATGTACACTCATTCTACTAAGTACTAAGCCCATTACAAAGTTGGAAACTCCAGTTAGTCCACTATATGTTACATATACAAGTTAGAGCAAGAGACGTCTGACTAGCGCTATTGCTGCTTACTGAAATACTACTGAAGCTACTTAAATGAAAGATATAAATCTTTGCTACAAAGTCTTTAATTCCATTATGTTGTTCAAGTTAAAGAGATAGATTGCTGATAGTGCTATTGCTGCTAACTGAAGCTTTACTAAACTAGTTTAACCCCAGAACATTCTATTCCTGTTGTAATACAACTTCCACAATTATTCTTTTAACTACTCTTTGTTTAAATTTTAGACAAAAAAGTAAGTTATCCTTTGAATTTTTATAAGGAAATTAGATTTTAGCTTTTATTAGCATGCACCGTGGGTATTATCAGACGAAAGGTTTAATATGCTTTATTTTCCTACAAGACGAACACTTATTTCCACTAATCGACTACCTTATATACATGGTATCTAAAATATCCAATATTGCCAAAGGTATCAGTAACGACATTTGTTTTTTTTTTTTATTGGCAAGCCTGTTTTAAATAAGATCAGTAACTATTTTATGCTGGCGGGGTTCGACCCCCAGACCTCTGGTATCATCACCCAAAAGTTTTACCGACTTTGCTAGTCGGCACCTGCAACGACATTTGTTATTTCATGTACCTCCTATCGTTTCGCAGTTGCATTGATTTCATCAAGTCCATCAACTATGAATAGCATACTTTTTGTTGTCAATAAAAATATGTTCTTTACTATACAAGCTTGTACAGGTAAGTAGAAAATGCTAAATGTCAATACACACTAGATGTCTGGGGGTGTTTATAGCTTTACACTACCAGACTATAATAATGAGACAACATAATTATCAGTTTTAAGAGTGAGCTTCACCAAAATAATAAGAGAAATTGGTTAAAAGCTTACCAGAATCAGGAAAGAAGTGCCAAATTCCTTCATTGAGGAAATTTCTGGAAAATGCGAAAGAAGTCCCTGAAGAAAACTAAATTGCAGTTGAGGACAGTGGTTAAGTTTTAAGGAGGAACCCTAACTTGCCAAGTTTTTATCTTTTTGCTGCTTAACGTGTGCACCTTCTTATCCTGCGCCTGAGAGTTGATTCAGTGCTGCTCCAATTCTCTTTAATGCAACGACTTTTTATTAAGATGTATATATGCTATGCTACTTTCTAAAGACCAACACTTTTTAGAGCATTCCCAATGCAAGTCATTAGGGTGGGTTTGTGACTTTATTCATCTTTAACATAATAACCAAAAAAACACTAAAATTTTGAACCAAAAAAACACCAAGCAACATGGTTTTTGCCAAAACATTTGCCCAATGCAAAAACCGCCGTGAATACTAAAACTTTTTTGATTTTTTTTTTTCCTAATCTCCGGCGGGTTTCCCAAACCACTCAATAAAACCGCGCGTGGTGAAATCTTCAACCGAGGTGTTTGGTTTGGTAGTTCATTGAGTTGAAAAATACCAAATTCTTGGAATTTGGTGTTTGATACTAGGTTGATATCAATCGCTAAAGATGTTTTTTTTTTTGAGTCAAAACGGGCCTCTTTTAATGGTTGAGTTGTGAACTTCGTGTGTGTGTGTGTTTTTTTAAATGGGTTTTTTTTTACGGAATGTTTTATTCGGTCTCGTATGATTTTTCAATTTTTTTTCGGTTTTTTTTTTAAATTTCAGATGGGATGTTTCATTCCGGAGCGTTTTTTCGATTTTTACGTCCAGACGGAATCTAACATCCCGTCCGAGATTAATATTCACCTTTGCATTGGACAGCTTCACTTTGTTTTTCACAAAAACGATGGAAAAGAAGGAAAATACTACCTACATAGATGTGAAAAGAGGGAGAAAAATAATGACTTAGTAAAGAAAGAGGTACAAAGTTTACACCTTGAAGAAATTGAGCCATCTCAAGTTCCCCTTACTTAACCCGACCAGGTTTTATTTATACAATCACATTGCGTTGTCCAAAAGTACATTAGCGAAAAACAAAAGTGGGGCGTGGACTTGATAATTGGTAAAAAGGCTCTCTTCAGCAATCATCATAATTAAATGAGGCAAGTAATTTGTTTGGGTAGCAGAAATGGAACACACTGCACTAGCACTCTTCCCTTCAAATTTTGACTTGTACTACCTTTTCTACCTTCTAGTCTTCGTCTGCAAAGATGCCTAGAAGGACATGACAAATAAGTCAAATAGTACCTTGCAAAATTGTTGTCACTAACGGCTAACCCATTAATTTGTGAAGTATTTTCGTTAGAATATGTACATGGGTCTAATCAGGTTCTTTCGACCTTTCATTCGTAGGAAGGCAATATCAAAACAAATGTTATTTTCTTTGAAATAATCATTTGATTTTGTTCAAGTAAAAAAAATGGAAATTGACCATGGGAGCTCTAAGATTACTACACCATCACACATGAGTTAAGCATTTGTAACAACTTGGATCATTTCATTCCTTTGGATTAATACGTGAACCAAGATACATTTCCTAATAACTTAACAATGCAGGCACACAAATTTTTCGCCTATATCCTAGTTCTTCACACTGTCCACCTCTTCTTAGCAGGGCGCTTGCAGGGCTTCCATTGAAAGCTACACTAAAGACTAAAGACCAAGGAAGGTTCATGCGGCATGCAATGATTTCAATCACTCTCTCAAGTCTTATAGCTCCCTGCCAAGTATGCAAGAGGCCCAACTAGAGCAGCATTGATGTATGTGGCAGGTTCTGAATGGCTGTAATCAGTACGATCGTCTCTGTAGAAATCATTCTGATCTGGACCACCAACAACAGCACCAATCAAGATGTTAGGATTAGGATTGGATGAATAGAAAAATGGTTGAAATCCACCATCGCATCCTATAGTTTGTGGGTGGCTTATTAAGGAGGGCAAAGAGGATCCCCTGTGGTGAATTCTCCGTGGGAAGTCTGGTCCATAACCTACCATATATGACATCCTTAAGGGGTTCTCACCAAGAATATAGTCAACCTGCACATGACATAACAATGGTTAGTCTTAAATTCATGCACCAAGTACCAGTAATATGTATACAGGTGTTTGTGTATGCGTTCTTTACGTATACACAAACATATGTAAGTACGACATGCCTGCCTCTTTGCTAGGTTCCTCAGGGTGCTTGGTGTGACCAACATGTTCCCGCAATTAAAAGTTCGGCGTGCAGAGAGCATGTATTTTGCGTATGTATTGAGTAAGAAGGTTATCGATGTAACATACTGAAGATTGCTTTGACTTAGTTTGTACATGAGACCCCCTGCAATTCAGATCATTTTATCATTAGCTAGTTATTGGATGGAAATTACTAAGAGCAGTGGACTACATATAACTTGTTTTAAGGGCCTATGTGGCTATGTTCTCTCTTAAAGAACAATAATTGCACCTTGTTTCCATTTTTTTGCCTTGTTGTTTTGGTCTCTAAGTGCCAAACTTGTATTAGTTTTGAATTGTTGGAACCATTTTAGTGGTATCTGAGCACCGATCAGTGATCTTCAATCTAGTTTCCAAATTATGATAATGCAATGACCCTTTTATACCTCTGGTGTATTGTGTGCTTGTAGAGGGAGAGTTCGGTAGAATTCTGCACATGAAATCTTCGGCTTGCAGTTTGTATTGCTCAAAGGACTTGTCCTTACTCAACAAAGCTCGCTAAATCCAATCAAAGAAAGATGAAAACTGTTAGGTCGATGATAATTTAGTCAGCTTCCTATTAAGACACATATCACTTTCATATCACAACTGTATGTATGATATGTTTCTCTATTTTTCTTGAAACATACTCTTGATAGAAGAACACTTGCTCCAGCAAATTTGTTATCCCAACTGAAGATATCAGTTCCGTCAATACCCCCTAATGATTTCAATAGATTGAGATAAGAAACATCATTTGTTGCCCTTAGCAGCCAAGCAGCTCCCCATATTAGCTCATCCTTGTAATTTAAACAATCAAAAATGTTAACCACAAAAGAATAATCGTTTATGCTTCAAAGAAAAGTGGTAATATATTGTCATTTACATTGGGATTTTAACCATTTGTAATAGAAATAAGATCATTTTTTCAGTTAGTGCCCCTTTACTCAATGTTGATGTTAAAAGTTCTTTCTTTTAGACCATATATGCCTTAGTTGACTGAAAATTTAAACAATTACATGATATAAATATTGACAAAATATGTTAAATACATATAAACTTCTTACCTTGTATCCTGAATATGAGCAGTAAAACGGGCACACAGCTGAACCAAGTGAGTCACTATATGCACCTCTGTACTGCAATGCGAACTGCATTACCTTCTTTGATGTCTTCAGGAGCAACTTTGAGTATAAAGGGTCAACTTTACGGAACACCATGGACGCAGCAGCGAGCGCTGCTGCTGTCTCCCCTGCTACATCAGAGCCTGGATTACCTACAGAGACAGAGTAGACACTTCGAACTGTGTCCATGTCCTCTGGCCGCTCCCAACACTTGTGATCAGCATTAGGATCACCAACTCCTACATAAAGCTTGCCTGGAGTAGCTGTAGCACACTTGAGAAGGTAGTCTGTTGCCCACCGAATGGCACCTCTAGTGCTTCCTAACTGGCTCCCCATGCGCCCACCATATTCCAATGTACTCCATGACAACATAGTAGTTGTGAATGCCATGGGGAAGTTGAACTTAACATTGTCTCCAGCATCATAGTAACCGCCTCTTAGATCAACCTAAATATCCAACAAAGAAGATGTTAGAGATACAATGTCTAGCTACAACACTCTCCGTATAAACTGAATATTTAGTATGAAGACAATGTGGAAGGAAACTCGTGATTTTAAGCAATAAGCACTGAATGCAAGATATTACTAAGGGAGAAGTAAACAAAAACAGCAACACAATGACGTACGTGTGCAGCCAAGCCATCAGATATTCCGGAATTGGACCTCCATGTGAGTTCTTGATCTGGGGGAAGGTTTCCAGACCTTTGGCCCTGAAAAAATAAGATAGCTTTGGATAGAGCATCCTCGTAGTTGGGATGCCCATCAATCTGAACACCAAAGAAGAAAACAAATAAAAGTAGGAAGAAGAGAGACTTGGAAGTTCCCCTTCTTCCCTCATCCATAGGTAATACAGTTAGTACTTTAGGTACATAGCAGGATCCAACTATGATGCTTATATATAGAAAAGTTGGGAATCCCAATTATCACTAACGCAAAATCAGGCTTTTTACTCAAAAGCATCCTTTCTCTTGGGTTTGCAACTATTCTTATTAATGGATTAAATGTTAATCAAGCAACCTCTTTAATCCACCCCCAGTCTGTAAAAACATATAAATGCTTCATGCTCATGCCATATTTTCACTCCCTTTTATTATTATACATGTAGAGGCCATTTAGAAACTGCCCTGGCACAAAGTTTATGTATATCAAGAAGTTTTCTGTTGCGGTAACAACTCAATATAGATGCATGACTACGATATATATTTCTTTTCTCTAACATTATTGTCTATTAAACTTCGATTGTTCATAGTTACAGCTTACAACAATGTGACAATATACTGCCTAGAAAAGAGATGGTAGAAAAAAGATTGTTTTTTCCTTAACTTTTAATTTGCTGCTTAAGGGAACATGAAAGCATTGAGGTCAAAGTTGAAAGGGCACATTATAATTCTTAAACCTCTTGTGTCAGGCATCATCTTTCTTACTTTCATACTAATGATGTTAAACAAGGTGTTCATTAACCATAATAATCACATAGTGCCATTTTTAAAGCTAAATAACGCATGTTTTATCTATATCCACAGAAGGATATAAGTTAACATATCACAAATATTTGTAGCCGAATAATAGGCCAGGAACCACTAAAAGTGTTATTGTGTCCGAGAAACACAACGTTATTCCAACCAACCCAAAACCATGCATGTTTATAGCATTCATTAGAGAAAGTCTTGTTTTTCTATAGTAGATGATATTCAAAATATTTACTGCATTTCATTAATTAATCTGTGGTTGGTTTGAATCAATGATGATGAGTTTTATACACTTTGATTGCTGGAGATTGACTCATTGACATGATGTGCTAGAACAACTACACTCCTCAATAGGAAACTGATCTTGCAATTTGTTTGGTTCATGCCCGACCATTAGCTTACAAATGCCTCGTCCATGTGAAAAGCTACATACCTTTGGTCTGCTTGTTGTCTTGTTGAAGCAAAATAATCAAAACCCGGAAGATAACAACTACCTTTTGAAACTAAATGTTTACATCGATCATATACTCCTAGTAGTTAGGCATCTCTCTGAGACTCTGAATATAGTGTATGTAGGTGGTGAACATTTGCAATGTTTGGCAGCTCATTTTACTCATTTCTCTAAATTTTATGCAATTAATTTTCAGAGGTTTCCATTTTTTGCTATTAAATTGCTTTGGGATTTTGAACAATGAAATATGATTTATATAGTAAGTGGCAAGAAAAGAAGATGTGAATTTTCTGATGAAGTTTATTAGTTTCACTACTCCCAAGTATACAGGAACCACAATATCTTTCAATTTGACTGCTTAGAGGAGGCGTAGATGGCGCACTTTGAGACCCTGGATCACGCAAAGCAATCGGCGCCAAAGCTTTTAAATTGATTAGTTCATTGCTTTCTTCATTTTTTAAGGCTCGTTGTCTCATTTTGATTCTATTTTGTTTGGATAATCATTTTTTTCTTCCCCATGCTTTACGACCAAACTTGAGATTACCTTTTTCTTTTATTATGCACGTTCAGAATCGGTCAAATATCGGCTCCCCACTCGCCGGTAACCAAACTCTAGTCTGGTGAGAATGATACACATAGTTGACATGGATTGATAGGTGAAAATATGTGTTGGTTGGCCACCAATATTGTTACTCGTTGATTCTTTGGCTATTTCTAGCCAAGTTTAAGTGCTACTGCTCCTTTCCTTTTATGACTGCAGTTTACGCATGTTTACTGATGTAATGGCTGATTTTGCAACAAGCCTACAGCTTCAATAGTTTTGACTTTTGAGCATTTAGAACAGCCAAATGCCTCCAGATTAGGAAGTTTTCCATTCTGGACACCGCCTGTAGACAGCAACTTAATAGTTCTACAACATACATCTCTTTATCCAAGTACTCTGATACATAAAATAAATCACGTTCCAGTACTCTTGCCAAAAGTACGGAAAAGTGCCAAAAGATATTGAATTTATGTATACATTTGGGGTACTTCATGAGATACATTGAATGATTCATCACTACTATTAGGGGGTTAGGGGCAGAGAAATCGAATTTACTACCATAAAATAGTCACCATCTTTAAAGACAAACACAGCCACAATCAATTAAAAGACTGTCTAGATGATTTTGGAGCTCTAAGTAGAGACAAAAAACCATAGTAAGCAGAAACAAATAAAAAACACAGGCAAACAAGTCTTACATTTCACAAATTGTTCAACTTTGTAGATATAATTTTACACACAAGTACTCTATCAAAAAAACAACTTACCAAGTCTAGAAACTTATATATTTCTAAATGAACTTGTTTTACAGTAACTATTCATATCGCGTTTCATCTCAGGTTCACCATGGGCCATGGAGTCACACCAGCACCTGGTAGCAGAGGTCGAATAACTGGGACGCGTCTCACTACTGAAAAAGCTTCATTAAGACGGCTGGCACGCATCATGAACTGGGATACCTTCTGCAGGTTTAACATCAGTTAGAAAAGAGAACACACATCGAGATGTTCATATGCAATCTTACATGCAGTAGTAAGAGATTATCTAAGTTATGTACCAACCAAACTCTACATCAAATTAGAGGCTTTTGATACATTAGTTAATACTTAATAGCAACATTAGTTAACACTTAATAGCAAGAACAAGACTAAGATTTTAGTTCTAGACAATATGATACTCAACCGAATGTATATTGTTCTGTTAACTGAAGCTCATTTCTCATTGACTAAACTGCATTAGGGAAAATCCACACCCCAGAGCTTTTGACAAAAATGAAATACAGAATAGGACTCCTTTGATACAGCAGTTGCAGGAAATATCACGGATCAAGTCCCTGAAGGAAGATCAAACTTCTGGTTCTTCAGTTTTTCATCAAGCGCAGTGTGAGCTCAAGTACATATAAATGCAAACTGGCAATGAGGAATGCGGTTATGCCTCACTTGTGATTACAATATTTTATATGTTTATTTAGCAACTAAAACAGGGCAAGCCCATTTTATAAACATTTCCACTAACAAAATTTAGCTTTAAAGAAGTTAAATCAAGACTAAGAGAAATGAAAACTCCTTACTTAAATAACATTGATTCTAAATGAGACCTGCAGGGGATTCCAGTTTTTGACCTAAGCCTAAGATATAAACGTGTAAGAAAATAATGTTACTTTCTAAGGTCAAAGAAAAGGACGGTGTACATATAATCTCAAGGCAACATATGCTTCCAAAAGAATGTAGAGACTACTTGCACTAAAACATACGAAATGTATAATATCCTCTGAGGCGCAGTAAAACCTGTTAAAGTTAGTAACCTTCGCTTCAAAGTATACAAAATATTACTTTCTCACGACTGAAGCTCCAAACTGTGCCATTATAGTTGTAAATTATGGGCATCTTGACAATAAGCACTGCATCAATATTCCTTGGATGAACATTTGGAGAAGCCTTTGAAGAGGCACATTCTATACATGGACTTCAAGCAAGGCATAACTACACACCCAGCATTGTGGGTTCCACCTTATTTCAGGGTTGTATGTGGAATCACCCAAGTACTTTCAAAACTCGCTCCAGTCAATCTCGCTTTAGAAACAAAAGTCTCAAATAAGTAAATACTTAAAGAAACTTGGGGAGCTCAGTAGTTCCTTTTCTTCATTGCTTAGCTGCAGAG
Source organism: Coptis chinensis (assembly GCF_015680905.1). Classification (NCBI taxonomy): domain Eukaryota; kingdom Viridiplantae; phylum Streptophyta; class Magnoliopsida; order Ranunculales; family Ranunculaceae; genus Coptis; species Coptis chinensis. The sequence goes on from NW_028238182.1 coordinate 56,167, forward strand.
AGAAAGGAGGTAAATCCCTCCTCTCAAGGGCCAGAACAAGGCATCCTATTTCAAAGGGGTTGTTTTTACCATATTTCCATTGACTGGTAACACCCTTCCCTCCCCCCTGGTGTTTTAAACACAGTTTGATCAATTTGGTAATTTAGAGATTTCCCAAAAAAAACAAATAACAGATTGACACATGGACTTTTCCTCACTATAATTAGCTATTTTCTTAGTAAATGTGATTTAATAAAGTGGGGAACAATGTAGTCTTAATTGATTTGCTTATAACTTTATAAGCCCTTTTCAAGGGAATTATTGTATTGTGTTAGTAAGTCATACAATGCCATATAAGAAGAGGCTACCCAGGCATCTGCACCCCACTACAACATCCCAACTAACTTAGCATCCCTTAGTACACTCATAATGGGCAAAAATTGTCGGCCAATTTCGATATGAACCACTAAGAAACAGAACAACAGTAAATAAAGCCCTCTCATTAGCTATGATATACACATACGAGTGACTACAAAAAGCTAATGGTATTAAGAAACTGACCTTATCGTCAACCGTGAGCTTAATTGGAATGCTCCGACTCTTTGCCTTCATCCTAGACAATCTCCTCTTAAGAATGACAAGTCCCATAAGAGCTGCAGCGAAAGAGACAGTCCAAACTGGGCTAACCCTGAATATACAAAATTTCAACAGCTCAAAAGGAAGTTTATACCAAACCACTATTGCCTTCCCCTCCTCCCCGGAGTTTAATTCGTCGGCTACAGCTCTTGGCTCGATTTCATCATTTCCCATTTCTGATACCTCACTCTCCGAAGCCAACAAACTTTCCCCAGACTCATTATCGCTATGGGCCTCAACTGCTTCAATAGTACACACATCATCTTTCATACCATTTTCGCAATCCAATTCATTATTATTCCCTCTAAACTGCTCAGAAACCAACCCAGAAGCTTGTTTCTCTTCAAAGTTGATATCTTTAGGTGAAACAACCTCCTCAATGCCTGATTCCGACACCATGAGTTGAGAATTGGAATCAACAATGAAGTAGTCCGACCTTATTATTAAGCTTTCAGAATCACCTGAAATAATGAAACTAGCTTCTGGGCTTTGGAGCACTTCCCAATCTTCCAACTCTCCCATGGCGGCAGTGTTCATTAAAATTGCAGGAGCAGAGTGAGTTGGGAGAGAATGTTATTTATTTCACTTCTTGCAAAAACTTTAAACTTTAAACTGATTGCAGACGGACTTATTAATGTGACATGTGGGGGATATTGAATGCCACCCAACACCCAACTTTGCTACACAAGTGGTTCGAGCCTCCAACCAATTCGACACACACCTGTAAATAGATTTTTTTGTTTTTTATTATTCTCTTTGTAATCATCTATGCTGTCTAGATTTTAGATTTTAGGTACATTCTTTTCTTTTCAAGAAATTTTATACTTTATATTGAAACGAAGCTAAGAATGGTACTAACTCCTATTTTGGGCTATCTAAGGGAATCTTTGTAAAATTTATACTCCAAATATCAAAAAACTATTTTCAATAGGAATGGTATTATAAATAATAGAATATTAATTGATAGAGAAAGTAGAAATTCCACATTTCAACACTTTAACCAACGTCCGAACAAACGTTGTCCCAATTTAAATTAAAAAAACCAACGTTTTTTTCACATTTACCATTTGTAAAAACGTTTTATAGGCCCCAATTTAAAAATTAAAAAAAAATGTGAAACCGAGTTTAAAATCCATCTCCAATTTTTTTTTTACACTTTTCCATTGGAAAGTTTTATAATCAGTAATGAATATTTATAAATACTATAAATGGAAGAGTGATAGATTTTAAACTGACAATTAGAAAAAATTACTTTAGATGGTAAAAAATTATTTCAATGGCACCTATGTGAAACTTAGGTGGAGGTGTAATTTTACACCCCCCATTGGAGATGCCACAATGAAGAGGTTGTTGTGCACTTGTGCCCCACCCTAACTGACTCCACCACTCAAAGAGGTCTCACTTACCTGGCTGGAATAGCAATAGTTGAGCTACAATTGGTATTTCAATTGTATTCTACACGAGAGGCAGATAATATTTACAGATGGATGATTGTGACTATTCACCAAAATAAAGCAAAAGATATTATTATTAAACATATATCTAATTATTACAAATGTGAAGAGTCGGGTCACGCAGGAGAAGCGCAAAGGCGTCCTATAGCAAACAGAAGAGACATTTGTTCGCAACAACACACATCCATGGACGAACGAACATTAATATTGCTCATGTATTCTCAAGTTCCACATAATGCTACTTCCCATGAGCTGGTATCTCATTAGTGAAGCTAAAAACAAGCTTCGATACAAAGCTATGGCAAATAAAGCTATAAACCAAAGGGGGGGGTAAGGTGCCTATGTGTTCAACTTGTGCATATATCAGTTAGGTGAGAACAAGGTAATTTCACATCTGACAAATGCAGAAACTGAACAAAGTCAGGAACACGCATCATGATCATCACCACAGAAGATGGATCCCAAAATTGTTTCAATACACCAATTGATGAGAGACACTCAGACACATTCCAATTTTGTAGAACAAAATTTCCTTCATAGAACATCAACAATACTTTGTTCCAATATACATAAATCTTGAGCACTATTTTTCCTCATTACATGGGCACAAAAGGAAATAATTCACTTACTCAAAATAAATCTCCAACTGAAACTGAGCATAGAATGTCCTTTGAGGAATGTCCCTATTTGAGTTAGCCCCAAAACTGAATTACTAAATAATTCTTGCGTCCTCCAAGCTTCTTTCTTGGGCTGAAATATTAGGTTTTAACAACAGCAATAAGGTGACCAAACATCAGTATTCTTTTTTTTTCTCTTTCATTTCATTTATATAAATGAAATCATGATGTAATGGGAAAAAGTCTTACCAATAACCCCAGCTATAACCATGATATTGCAAGTGATGTGTCTACTCTAGCAAGTTGCACTTCAATAAAAGACCGTCAGATAGAAATATTACCTATCTGGTATGTCAGCTCAAGGAGAACCTCCTCCACTCAATACAAACGCTTGAAGTAGACTCTGTGCAGCATGTGTCTGTTCGGGTGTCCCATTTATCACAATTACAGTCTCCGTTGCTCCAGGTTTGGGCTCAGTGATAGTAATTCTTGCACCAGATATCTGAAATAAAGCAAGCAGTCAGTATAAAACAGTGATGCAATATGCATGCATGCATGAATGTAAGATCACAGAAGAAACCTGAATTATCTGTTTTAAAGAGCTTCCATCCTCTCCATAAATTGACGGAACAATAGCTCGAGGAACAATGACTTCCACAGTAGTGGTAGTAACAACCGTATGCTGGCTTCCACTGCATCCACAACAAAAAAATCATTCACAGCAATATCAGGAGGATCTGATTGCTAATATTTCAAATAAAAGTATAAAAGAACAGTGTAAGTAATAAAAAAAAATAAATAAACAAACCCTCCAAATCTTCTTTGAGGAGCACCTCCAGCATAGTCTGACATTCCCATTGGTCCACCAACATCAATTACTCCCTAAATCCAAATTAATTAGAAAACTTGTTTGGATGCAACAAAATGAGCATCATCTCTAAGCAATATCAAGATAGTCAAATGGGGAATTGTATAAAAGTCCATGGCATTAAGAGTGGGATAAAAAGTAGACACCTGAGGTTCCCATGGCGCTGAAGAATGAATTCTTCCTGAACTATGAGGGGGGCCTTGTCTGTGAATATTTTGCGCAAAAGCAGATCGATCATCATGGGGATGAATACGGCCATGTGGATGTATGCCACCCATATACATTCCGGGAGGTGAAGGTTCCCTCCGTCCCATGTAAGGAAATGGAGGTAATTGATCTGGAAAAGCATGATGTCCAGGTTGATTCATGGAAGGGAATGCAAAGCGCAGGAGATCATGCTGCAACCTAGAGGTTATCTGGAAAAGAGCTTCTTGAACTGACTCAAATTCCCCTGTCATCTGTAAGCAGAGTCATGCACATGCTCAAGTTTGTGAATTATGACCAATAACACAAAACATACACTTTCTGACACAACTCACATTGAAATAGTTAGTCACAAACTTGAAAGGTGTTGATAAGAAATAAATATTGCCAGACGCTTATCTTTTCAATCCTTCTATTAGTAAACTTTAAAAATTAAATAAATAATCAGTCTGAGATTATACAGCTCATAATGTATTAACAAAGGCTCATATTAAAAGAATACCTGAACTACTTCCTCGGTTCCTGAAACAAACTTTGGAATCTGATCCTTTGGTAATATACGAATGTTAGCCCCAGTATATTTCCTCATTTCTGCTATGATGGTACCACCCATTCCCAGGAGGCAACCAATCTGACTGGAGGAGACAATAAGCCTAGATATTACAGGTTTATCACTACTGTCAGGTAAAGCCCTTGCTATCCTACCCTGCACACGAAGAACTGCATCTTGTACAGCAGAGATCCTATCATCTGGATGCTGCATCCATGAATTATTCATGTCAGCAGTGTCATATTACACTTGCCTTCAATTACTAGATATTCTAACAATTGAAATTAAAACATGACTCACAACAGATGCAGCTAAAGGGAAAGCATTACCGCTGGTCCGGATATGATTATAAGGCGATCCTCAGAATCAGGACTGCCTTCTAGGATTTTTATGTCACAGCCAGTTTCATGTTGTAATGTCTTAACGATGGTTCCTCCCTTCCCTATCACCCCTCCTACTCTCTCATTATGAGACAACATCCGGAAAGTGACTTCAAGAGAAGGTCTCATCCTGCCAGGGATACCAGTTTCACGGTATTTAGGAATTGAATGAGGACCATTCAAATGATAATCAGGACGATCATGAGGCCCAGATGAATATAATGCTGCTTGACCCTGAAACTGATAGTTTGGTGGTTGATGAACGTCAGGCTTGGAGATAGGAGCAAATGGGTGAGAGGATGGACCAATAGTTTTGGTTGTGGGAAAGGATTCACGGTCACGAGGCGGGTTATCTAAAAGCTGCTGAGAAACAAGCTGAAGGGCCTTCCTTACTGCCTCTAATCCCCCTGTGAGCTGAAACAGCAACCAAGTAAAATTATTTCACCAAAAATAACTGTTGCAATGAAAGAACTACGATTTCTCTAAACCAGTAAAGGTGAGCAAAACATCATGACAGGATACGGTAACAACTATTAAACAAATTTCGAATATGAAGAATAAACTTTTTTTTACTCAATATGGCTTCTTATAAGTTTTCGCAACATTAAGAAGATAAAAATGCAAATTTTATTTTCTTACACCAGACAAAAGTATTAAACACAGACCATTTGCACCCCCAAAAAAAAAAAAAAAAAAAAAAACTTCAGACAAATCACTTCTTATTCGGACAGTCTATGTTGCTATATCTTTCTTTATAAATTTATTGCGGACAGTAACTTTGTTGAAGAAGCATAAATAGCAATTACAATGTTTTATACCTGGACCAGTTCATCGGTGGAGGAAGCACATTGAGGGAGTTTGTCCCTCGGAAGAATTCGTATTTGTGCCCCACTGTCAGCAGCCATTTGCTTGATTACACTTCCGCCCTTACCAAGGAGGCAACCAACTTGGCTAGATAGCACAAGTAGCCTCACAACATAGGAAGCAGATTTGTTGTCTTCATCACCATCATCAAAATCAGGTTCTCCAAGAACCATTCTTTCAAAAACAAGAAATAGAGCTTTCTGCACAGCTGATGTCACTTTCTCTGATTGCGAATCTACAAAAGGAGAAGATACCTTATCTTCAGTAGTATCTTCATTTTCTTTGGCTTCATCAATCTCATTAGGAGCGTCATCATCTTCTCCGTCCTCCTCTTTACTCTTCTCATTGTTGACTTCTACCTCTTTCTCCGTGCCAACAATAACAATAACTCTCTCATCATCCCCAGAAACAGGCTCCTCAACTCTAACCTTGGCACCTGTTTCCTGTCGTATATTAGTTATAATGGTGCCACCTTTCCCAATCACACTTCCAGACTTGGAAGTAGGGCAAAGAACCCGAAAAACAGTACTACCAGGGGAGATTTTTAGCGGTTGCAACTGGGAATTAAAACTCGCTGACTTCTGCCATTTCCCTTTCCCATTGTGCTCTAAGGGACTCCTATCATACTGCCTCTTGGAAGGCGTCAAAGAAAACGACATGGTAATTGCACCAATTTCAGGTCTAAATCTATCAAACAAAAAAACTTATTCGTTATATGTCACTACATATATTAGAATCTATAAAAACAAACATATAAGAGAATCTATTGGATACTGGTGGAACAACTAGGGTATCAAATTAAACTATAAGAAAGAGTAATGTGAAATTTTTAGTTACCTTGGAGCGAAGAACGGAAACCCTAGAGAGAAAGAGAGAGAGAGAGAATTGAAGCCCAATAATAATAATAAGAAGAAAAGTTGTTCGTTGGAGGATGGGTTTTAGCGAGATTTAACCAAAAATAATACCTTTTCTGATTTCTTCGGAATATCGAAAATTAAAAGATACATATCGACACACAAAACATGGATATTGAAATAGGGGGAAACATTCCATGAATATTATATTGCTTATCTTGTTATATTATAAGTTTGTTGCTCTCTAGTACACTAGAATCTAGATTTAGGTAGACTTGATGGATTTGATATAAGATAAATTTTTTCCAAATAAGTTAACTGATATATTGTATAGCAATGGGGGCGTGAATGGAGAATTGGAAAATTGGGTGACGAAGGATTGGAGATGGAAAATTGGAGAGGAAGACGAAGAGCTCAAAAAAATGATAAGGAATGAGGAATTTGAAACCAACCAAAATAACATTTTGTCCACATACCCCATCCGCCACAAAACGCTTAACGATTATCAAAATTATCCCGTCTATCTTTATTAGTAAGGGGCATGAGCAGAGAGAGCGGCTCAACATGATCAAGTGGAGCATGAGAGCTAACGTTTTTGGAAAAAGATGGAGGGACGAACAAAAGAAGAGAAGAGATGAGGAGATTTTGTCCATCAACCAACCCTAACACATTTTTTCCTCAACCCAAACGTTTAACTTCTCACTTGACTAACTAAAAGGTCAAACTAGAAAGTCCCACTCTCTTACCACCTCTTTATCTTACACCCCCCCAAGCTTAGCGGTTACTTAGAGAGGCGAGATCAATTGGGAGAGGGAGAGGAAAAGTTACGATGAGAAGAGAGTGGTTAATGAATGAGAATGAGAAAAAACCAACATTTGGTTGATTTTTTTATGTCCTCCTCACTTCTCAATTTCGCTCATCTCTTTGATTATCAAAATTATCCTGTCCAGGTAAGTCAATGGCTGTCTGGCTCAACATGATAATATTGTGGGAGGTTGACAACCCACTAGCCGTAGCCAAAGTTACTGGGCGGGCTTGGGTCGAGTAGTAAAAGTAGTGTCTGTGATTTGGGCATTTCGGCCCGCAAAAGTGGTCCATCAAATTTGCCGCCAAAGTCCAAGTCTAGTTTGTTTTCTTCGTCACTGTAACTTGTGGTTCTAAAAGCAGCTAACAAACTCATGCCCGCAAGTAAAATGATATTATAAGGACGTTATTATTAGTAGTAGGTTAACACCATCTGGTCTCACACGGTTTGCAAACCTTTCCTTGTTTCTTCTTTCTTTGGTTATGACTTATGAGTTTTTATTTCAGTTAATATAAAAATATCATTTGACAAAGTAATGGCGTGTGTATCTCTACTTCTAAGTTCCCGGACAACTTCTACTTGCTTTTGCTCCGAATCTATTTTCCCACAAAATAAATTTCGTAGTCGTAACCTGATTTTCTGTCGGGCTCAAGATGGAGATAAAAAAAGCAATGGTTAGCACTTGCAATGGCTTGTTTTTTTGTTTCATTAATTAACATTCTTGCTATGGTTTCGTTTTTGATATTGATATTGATATTGATATTGTGCTTCTTGTGAGTGTTTGGCAGGTGAGGAACCTCCAGAGTCATTGTTCATGAAGGAATTGAAGAAACGAGGAATGACTTCTTCTTCTTCTTCATTGATTGAAGAAAAAAACACAAGTGTATATGAATCAGGACAAGAGCTTAAGGTGAATGAAGATGAAAGAATAATGTCAAAGAGGAATCTTGTCTCAACAGAAATTGAAAAAGGCCTTTCCAACCAAAGGGAGCGTTCTATGGAATTAAACAGTGAAGGTCTCGAGGTGGCTTCTTCCTTCTCTTTTATTAATAATATTTCCTTTTCCCAATTTGTTCCTGAGGAGCCTCCTGAAATATTCAATCTTTACTTGCTAGGATTGTTCAATATTCTCTCAGTTTAAACTGACTCCGTTTTCTTCACTTTATCATAATCTCACACCCCCAGGACTAGAATTTGTAAAAACAGTGAGACTGACTCACTGATATTTTCATTCTCTGGAGTTATGATTCGAAAAGATTATAGGTCAAATTCGTGGATTATTTAGACTGGGAGTGTCTATGTAGCAAATAATTTTGTTTGCAGAATAGTTTACACTCCTCTATTTGAATCAAGTTACAACAATTAGCAATTATCACTTGCTTGCTACTTGATATATCACAATTTGCAGGTGTTGTTTTGTTATTTGAACCTTCTTGTAGCATTACGAGTTCTCTAAATAAATTTATTTTTGGAGAAAGACTTTGAGAATTATTAGATGTCACATGAAAAATCATCACTTGAACGTTTGTTTTGGCGTTGTTATTACTGGCTAATGTTCTTCGTTTTTGTTGGATTTGAAACTGTTTTCTAATCCAGGGTTTGCTTCCACGTGCAAAAGTACTGCTCACCCTTGGAGGAACATTCTTCTTGGGATTTTGGCCTTTAATTCTCATAACAATTGCATTTTTTTCGGCACTCTACTTTGTAAGTTTTTTTTTTTTTTTCCCGTTAAATCTCTACTTTGTAAGCTGTGTTCAATTTATCTACACTTTTTTTTTTTTTTTTTTTGTTTGATGGCAAGCCTGTTTTAAATGAGATCAGTAACTTTTTTTTCTTTTTCGAGCCCCAGACCTCTGGTATCATCACCCAAAGATTTTACCGACTTTGCTAGTCGGCACCTGCTATTTTTTATCTTCACTTAACACTTCATCACTCGTATAATGTTCATTTTGTCAATCATACAATTCCTCACTGCCCGTAGTTGGTCCTGTCTTTGGGACTCGCACCCAAGGTCCTAGGTTAAATTCCTGCTCTGCAGAAGGGGGAGTGGTTGAAGGAACATTAGGCTCACCCAGGGATCTTATCCCATAAAAATCATGTGAACAAATATGTTGAATCCGTTGCCTATCTTATATTATGCATCAGCCCTGCAATGCCATCGTGTTGCTTTTAATTGGTTTCGCGCTGGTTCCTGTCAACTTTGTTCATTTTGTAGAAACAAACAGAAGTCCAGAATCTGTATGCTTGAGCTATGTGCTTAGATGTCTCTATTAACTGTTACTCTGTCTTGATTTATTTGGCAGTATCTTGGCCCAAGTTTTGTCCATGATGGAAGCAGAATGTCCGTCGCACCACCTCCATACATTGATCCATACACGCTTCTGGAAGAGGAAAGGATGTCTCAGACTGCTCCACTTGTACAGTGAACTTTAGAAAGCCCCAAGAAACATAAGCTCCTCAAAATGTTTACTGCAGTTTCTTTTCCTCTGTTAATATGAACTACGCTGCAGACAAGCAATTTACATCTGAACTACACTGCAGACAAGCAATTACGAGTCCCAATTGTGTTTATAGAATGTTTCACTCTGCTACTCATCCACACATGGTTGCAACTTCCTTGCCATTATAAAATGTCTCAAGAAATGTGTATAAACTTGGAAGTAATTTTTTATCGATCCAGGACTAGTGCTCAATATTAGTGAAATTCTCTGGTTTGCTCTTGTAGTGTTTTCTGCTGTTAATTTTTCCTTGTTGGCAGTCCTTTAGTGTGGATAATTGTTGTCTGGCTGGCTCAAATTTTGTGAAAAAAATTTGTAATTCTTTGGGCTCAACTATAAATGTGAGAACAAAAAAGAAATCAGCTCTCAACTTATATGAATCTACAGCATTTGAAATCTGAACGCTAGAGGTGTAACCCTCTGAAGGTAGTTCAGTGCTCAGTAGCGTAGAGCATAGACAAATACAAAAAATCAGTATGCTCTTACTGTGCGGGTCTGCAGTATCCAGCCTGAATACCGATCTAGTTATGTGTCTGGCTGGCCACACAGAGGGCAACTGAAGCACACAAGCATCTATCTTGGTTGAAGGATATCACCTCAAAGTGATGATTATTATTAATCAACAATATCTTGAGAGGACGGAGATATTAATAAAATCATGGAATGAATTTGGTTCAAACTTCAAGGTTTTGGTTTTAGAGTACATCTCAAGTCCAAAAGCAGACCTTTACTGAAATTGAAACATAAACCCCAAGCTTCAGAGTTTCTGAAATATCTCAGATTATTGAAAAAATTGCCTGCAAAAAAAATGGTCAGATTCTCAGTTTTGAAAACCTTCCATTTGGGAATTTTTTTCTCCTGAACAACTTCGGAGCTCTCTTAGCCTTCAGCTTCACTTGTTTCTTTTGTTTCGAAGCCTCTAGTGTTCCAGATATCACTTCTTTCTGTTTACAAGCATCCTCCTCCGTGATAGATGTCCTTTCTTCTGACTGTTCAGAAGTCCCTTCCTTTGACTCTGATGTCTCTTCTTTCATTTTAGGAGCCTCTTGCTTTTTGCTAGCAGCAACTTCTTTTTTCTCATAAGAAGCCTTTCGCTTACTTCTCTTGTTGATTTTTCCCACTGTATGAACTGGTTGAGGTCTTTTGCAAGAAGGCTTTTTGCTAGCAGCACCGACCTCATCACAAACCTTCGCGATAGATGTCCTTTCTTCTGTCTGTTTAGAAGGCTCTTCCTTTGAGCTGGATGTCACTCCATTCTCTCTAAAAGTGTCTTGCTTTCTGCTAGCAGCAGCAACTTCTTTTTTCTCAGTAGAAGCCTTTCGCTTAATTCTTTTGCAAGAAGTCATAACAATTTCGGCCGCTTCATTAGAAGCACCAACCTCATCATAATCCCCCAATTTATCATTGCTCTCAAAACCACCGAAAGATTTCACACTGCTCTTCTTATCAGAGATTACCCAATCTCTTGCAAAACTCGGTCGTACTCGGAAAATATGGACCTGTACGAGGAGTATTCTTTTGATTATACTCTTTCAGAAAAACAATTCACCATGAAATAAGAAATATAAATAGGATCGCAAAACTATTTTTTCCATTTTGCAACTCAAATGTCACAGACTTCATTACCAAAGCTCATGGAATAATAAGTCACTGAAAAGCTCAGGATCTTTTCAATTTCGTGGCTATAGCATGCATTTAGGAACGAGACAAGAAAATTAGGTCCTTGAGCATATTGTCCTGAAGTTCAAAATCAATGTGGATCTCAGGATGCTGAGTTCTACCCAGATGTAAAATAAAACAAAGAAAAAAAATATAGTTTGTGAATCATTTTTACTCAAAATGATAATTTTGGAAACAGCAAGTCGTAAAGTGATTAATACATATGACTGGTCGACTGGAGCACGGTAAATGAGAAAAATGTTAAAATTTGTTTGGATGACACTTCTTTCATGTACAGCAACAAGTGGACAATGGTGTGATTGTGTTACGACTTGCTATATAAAAATTCATGGGAAGGAAATGATCCAGCAAATTGTAAATGATGCCGTTTACAGAGAACTAGCAATCTACCATGCAACAAGATAAGCTAGGAAAACTTTGGTGAATTACTTTGCTGCTGTAACTAATTAGCAACTAAACTAGTAAAGTAATTCTGACCTAATGTTATAACTGTCTTGAGTGGCAATATGCTTAATTCACCTAGAACTCGGATGACAGTTTCAGATGGGTGTGGGTTATTTCAGAAGCAATAAAGTGTATGAAATATTCAGCTAGAACTACAAGGTATTGTTAGAGAAAAGTATACCATATGATCTATACAAACCTACCAATGAGTAAAAGCTGTAAATCTGAGTACTAAAGTGAATAATTCTATTTGATTTCCTGGTCAATTTTCTAAGTGCAATATCATGGGAGTTTACTACCACTGTGCCCTGTAATGTGAGTGCTAAAGTGAATACCATGTAGTGCCAGCCAATGAACTTTCTAAGTTCAATTCACATGTATATAACTTCTATAACTTTGTCTTCATGGCGAGTTCAAGAATAATATAAGTTGAATATACAAGTAGGATTTTACTATACTGTGAAGCAAGACAGCCTATCCAAGTAAAACAAACTTGCAAAGTTTATGCAACATATTTTAAGAATGGTCAAAGATTGAACAAAACCAGAGCTTAACAATGTTGCACTTATACAATATCAAAACTGAATATTTCCCCTTGACCAACAATTAAAAAAATGAGGGCAAATAGAGACTGTGAAACAATTAACTACCTGGAATTTGGCTTTTTCAACAAGCATGAAAACAACAGCATCTCCATCGAGCAACCTATGACTCAGGGAGAACCCCCTCCATCCTCCACTAAGGCCGCCTTTGTTGGAAAGATACTTTGCCTCAAATTTTACACCTTGTTCATCAACCAACTCCATCATCAAATCTTGTGATGGAAGGTGTTCTTTGCAAAAATCTCTCGGAAGCCCCTAAAGTAAATTAAGCTAGAATTAAATACACGCGAAATGAACGCATAATTACAGTAAATGGATAAGAAATATGAGATGGTAACTCACCAGCCAAAAACCTTCATAGACATGTGATCTGGTCATGGACTTCACGAATACTGGGTGTCTAGACTCTGCATCCCTTCCAAAACTCTCAGCAAGTTTGAGCAAATCATTCCTTTCCTCGTCGCTAGCGACAATCTGATACTCTGATGGTATTCCTGAGTGGCTGAATATTTGGGCAACAAACAATAATTTAAAAGATAGTTCATATAATATGTGCTAACAGATCACCTACAAAGAGTATATATAAAAAAAAAATTACCTTTTATTGCTTGCCTTTGTTCTTTTGTTCGAAAACTCCTTCTGGACCTGTTTAAATATACAATCGAAGCGTTTACATACATTTTAGTGCTTTATAAACACTTTCAACTGAATCAAACTAAATATATGAAACCATAATACATCATCAGGTGGTAATATATCAATACACCCTCACATATTTCTCATGCCTTTTTCTTCAAACACTTCAAAGAAACAATCTTTATATGGGCATTTCACCAAATACTAACAAATACTAACAAATCACAAACAGAGAATAAACAAGAGGAGAGAAAATGAGGAACCTGGAATCTCTTAACAGCCATGAGAAGAATAGAACAAGTGAGCAAGTAATACCAACGGTATACTGTTTTAAAAGGAAAAAGGAGATGATAAGGTTTGGTATTTTGTTTCTTTTTCAGATAAAATCATCAGCGCGGATTTTTAGGAGGGAAAAAATATGGAAATTTGGCGCTCTTTTTCTTTAAAATTTTGAAGGTCCAAAACTTGAATACATGTACATATTTTTTTTTTCTTTTGGCTCTCATTTTTTTTTTTTTTTAACAATTTTATATAATTTATTTACGTAAACAACAATTTTATATGAAGACCAGGTGGAGCAAATGTATTTTTTAAAATGCATCGGTTCACGATATCCTCAACTTGGAGAGAGGCAAATTTTTTGGCAAAAAAAAATACAACTATGACTTTTGAAGCCCTTTATGTGTAATTGTGTACCACGATGATATAAATAGGAGACTGCTTCTAGTACCTACTTTTGGTTTGATTGAGGGAGATATGTGCTTGATGAGGTGCGCTTGGAGGCCTACCTAGCAGGGTTGCAACAACACCTCATTAAAGTACAATACCCAATTTTTTGTTTTTTCTGTTTACACTTATCTTACTGTAACCCTTCCCTCTCTGTTTTTCTTATGCTCAATACAATTTTTAGCTCACTTTTAGAGGGAAAAAATACAATTTTAAATGATTGAAAATTGAAAAATGGTTATTTGTAATGGGAACTTATTTATGAAAACATAATCGGGATTCATATAATTGTTACCACACGACTGTGTTCTTCTTCTTGATCTCCCTTACGAATGTGTTCTTCTTCTTGGTCTCCTTTACGAGAGTCCTACCTCTCGGTCTATGATTTTTTGCAATATCTATTATATTTTGTTAGTTTTGTTTCGCCCAAAAGTTTGTAGTCCATAGCTAATTCTTCATTACTAGTTTTGAAATCAATTATTCCATCTATGCGTGCTTCTTCGATTGCTTGTATCCTATTTTGCTTACGCATTGGCATGACCAAAGTTATATTATGTATATATAATAATAATGGTTGGTGCTAGGTTGGGGAGTTGCCACAAAGTGCCGGCTCATCTTTAAGGCCAAAAAGGCAACCGCCTGAGGCCTCACTTTAAAGGAAAGCCTCGTAATTTCATATAACTTTACAAAATATCCAAAAACTTTATTAAAAATAGGTCTCAATTTACTCATTTTATGCACCTAAATAAATTACAAAAGATAGGACTCTCAAGTGAATAAGTCACGATTTTGTCACTATAAACATAAACATAAATGCAAAAGGTATAAAAACATGCATTCCCGAATTATATATTTAAAAATTTGTTTTAAAAATATATAATATAACAACTAGTTTGTAGGCCCGTGCATACACAGATTATTTTGAAAATTTGTATATTTTTTTTAGAAAATTGGGACTACCGTTTTAGTCGTTAACTCGTTTTAATTTTCTAGCAAATTATTTTTAATTAAGTTTTAAAAACTTATTTTTTCAATTGGGAGAGAGATTATGTTTTAAAAAGAAAAAGATTACTATAAGTGCTATAATTTGTTTTAATAGGAGAATAATTCCCGTTATAATAGGAGAGAAATTACTGTTGTAAAAATAGATTCCCGTTTTTAAATACGATAGAAATTTCCGATTTAATAGGAGATGACGTGAATAATAGAGTAGCTTTAATATTAAGAAATATGTTGGGATTAGTAGCCTGTGAAAATGCATAAATAACAACAACACACAAAAATTAGAAAGGAAAAGAGAAACTAGAAATTGATCATGGCTTAAAATGTAAGCAGCGTAGTATAAACTAAAGGTAACTGAAAAAGCTCTCATTCATTCATGGCGTCTTGGGCAATGATTATTAGAGCTATAACAATAAGAAGGCGCCACTCTATGCCTGTTCTGCACAAGTCTGTTGCTGTAAGTTGTTCACTTTTATCTGTTCCATTAATGAATGTTGATTTAAATGTTTCATAAATCTAAGAAGTCTGTGAATATTTCCCAGTTTTGTAGTAGCAGCACTGGTATTTCTGATACTACTAGGGGATTGCGTAGTGAGAATGAATGGGAAACGCTTCTGAGGCCTTTTGACCTGGAAGAGCTTAGGATATCTGTTTCTCGTATTACCCCATATCAGCTTTGTCAAATTCTTGCGCTTCCCATAGATGTAGTAACATCGTTGGAGTTATTCAACCGAGTTGGGACCCAAAGGGGATATTCCCATTCATTTGATGTGTACTATGTTCTAATTGATAAGCTTGGTGCTTCAGGAGAATTTAAGATAATAGATGGATTACTGCTGCAAATGAAAGAAGAAAAAATCGTGTTCAGAGAAGACCTGTTTATAATACTTATGAAGTGGTACGGGAGAGCCGGTTTACCTGGTCAAGCAACTAGGTTGCTTATGGAGATGAAGGATGTCTTTGGTTGCGGCCCCACGTTCAAATCTTATAATGTTGTTTTGGAAATACTAGTTGAGGGTAAGTGTCCTGAGATTGCTCCTAATCTATTTTATGAAATGCTGAAGAACGGTATTTCTCCTACTATATACACATTTTCTATAGTAATGAAAGCCCTTTGTTCGGTGAATGAGCTGGATTCCGCATGTGCATTACTCAAGAAAATGACAAGGCATGGGTGTGTACCCAATTCAATAGTTTACCAGACTCTTATACACGCCCTTTCTAAAGCTGGTAGAGTTGATGAGGCACTGAAGCTCTTGGAAGAGATGTTTTTGATGAGTTGCGTACCTGACGTAGATACTTTCAATGATATTTTGCATGGTCTGTGCAGGCTGGATCGGATACATGAGGCGGCTAAGTTGGTTGATAGGATGCTCATCCGTGGTTTCAATCCCAGTGCTGTTACTTATGGAATGTTAATGAATGGGTTGTGTAATAAGGGGCAGGTGGATGAAGCGAAAGCCTTATTGACCAAGATACCAGACCCCAATGTGGTGTTATTTAATACTTTGATCAATGGGTACATAAAGACTGGGCAATTTGAAAAGGCCAAATCTGTTATGTACGAGTTCATGCTGCCCATGGGATGTGAACCTGACATTTTCACGTACAACAGTTTAATCCTTGGCCTTTGCAAGCTGGGTTTTTTGGGTTCAGCCTCTGAATTGTTGCGGGAGATGATAATGAAGGGAGTCAAACCCAATGTGGTCAGTTACACGATATTGGTTGAAGGGTTCTGCAAGGTAGGTAGACTAGATGAAGCCAGTGATGCTTTAGAGGAAATTTCGGCCAAGGGTCTTGGTTTAAATGCTGTAGGATTCAATTGCGTTATACACGCACTTTGTAAAGATGGGAAGGTTGATCAGGCTATGAAAATGTGTGATAAGATGTCGAGTGTAGGCTGTAAGCCTGACATATACACATTCAATTCCGTAATTTATGGACTGTGCAAGGCTGATAGGATGACAGAAGCACTAGGGGTCTATCAGGACATGGTATTAGAAGGTGTAATTGCCAATAGTGTGACATATAACACCTTGATCCATGCCTTTATGAGGAATGGTATATTGCAAGTAGCACTCAAACTCATGAATGAAATGGTTTTCAGAGGGTGTCCCCTTGATGTCATTACCTACAATGGCCTATTGAAAGAACTGTGCAGAGAAGGGGCTGTGGAGAAGGGTTTGGGGCTGTTGGAGGAGATGAGGCAGAAGGGTGTTGCCCCTAATAATGTTTCTTGCAACATTTTAATCAATGGTCTATGCAGAACAGGAAGAATACAAACTGCACTAGAGCTTCTAAGGGATATGGTTCACCAAGGATTAACACCAGACATTGTTACATATAATAGCCTCATAAATGGTCTCTGCAAGCTGGAACGACTTAGAGAAGCCATGAACCTCTTGGACAAGCTGCAAGTTGAAGGAATTGTTCCAGACACCATAACTTATAATACTCTTATAAGTTGGCACTGCAAAGCAGGCATGTTCGGTGAGGCCAACTTGCTTCTGTATAGAGCAGTAGATAATGGGGTTGTGCCCAATGTCAGAACGTGGGAAATTCTTATCAACAATTGCATTAGACACTCTGTCGAAGAAATTTGGATCTAACACCGAATGCAGTCAAAGCATCATGCTATTTGGCATGGTCTAGCCGTGCCACCAGTTGCAGGCAATTACACCCTGCCTATTTCTTGTCAATTCTCTGGCAAGGATATATGCTGCTGACTAATTTCCATTTGGTTTTATGAGGACAATGATGACAAATTTAGAAATGTGCATCTGTGGTAAGATAGTTCTTGTGTACTTTTGCTAGTTTGGAGTATTTACATAATTGTCATCCATTATAAAATTCATATTTTGTTACTTTAATTTTTTTTTCAATTAGCACTGAGTTAATTTGTTGTGTTTTGAACATCAGAAGACATGCCGCAGTCAAGATGCTATGCAACCCCCTTATTTCCTAGTCTAGGGAGTCTTATGGTGAGATATTTATTTCTTCAAATCAATTGGAGTTCAATTTGCCTGGTTGTTTGTATATTTATTCATTATTAATTGCTTAAGAATCTATCTCATTATTTCTTTAGGCTTAATCCGTGAAGAAAGAGTTTAATACAATGAGCATCAGCGACCCGCTGGAACACGTCTATCCACTTACAGTGAACTTGTAGTGAAGCATACATTCTCCTCCAACATACTCAGAATGGCCAGAGGTTCCCCTTCCTTAGCTGATATGAGTATTTTCTTCAGTATGCATCTTAAATTGAATTTTCTATTATTGATAATAGTTGATTCATCACCTTCTCACAGAGTGTGCCCCCAAGGAGTAGAAACCACAACGAACCCGAAGATTTCTCTTGGGTCGAGATATAGCTTCCTAGCAAAATTTCAAGTTAGTCTTAAGAGTTCTTTAGATTGTTTTGGTGATGATATAGCTGCACATAGTAAGTATTGGTCGATTCATTTCTTTAGTCAGCATTTCTTAGTTAATTGAAGATGAGTTTCAAATGTAGGAAAAGTACAAACTTCTTACACTTAGCTTGGAGCTTAAGGTTTCGACATTGATTGTGCTTCCAATGCTTGATTTCAGGTACATATTTCTTCAATCATAGTGCCTACCATTTATTATTATTATTTTTATTTATTCATTTATTTTGTCCTATTTCTAATTGTTGTTGGTGCATTACTTAAGAGCATTTCCCTTAGGAACATCTTATGTACTGATTTCCTTTATGGTTCTTGGAGGATTTATTTTATTGAATGACCATACTTGATCAAATGTGTGCTTTTTTGGCTTCTTTGCTTGACTGTGAAGTAGAAATATATTAAGGCTAACCTCCTCAATGGGAAATTAAACTGTTTGTTTCTTAGTTTCTTTTAGTTGGCTAGTTTGTTCAGTTTTTGGTATGGCCTGAACTATTTCGAAGAATCCGCATGTTGATTAATATGCCATTTTTTTGCGTAGTGTCTCTTTAATCCTATCTTATAGTTGACTATGTTATAGCAAGAAATGGGGGCTATTTTTTTTTTTCTTTTACCTATTCATGGTACTTAAAATTAGCTTAAGCTTTATGATGGCTTCAAGTTAACTAACTCTAGAGTTGTTTTTCTTGTTTCCATTCTTAAATTTTTATCTATATAGGAGTAGAATGTCACGGCCCATTCAAAATGACTGGATTCATGAACCAAACCGAGTGAGCACTGTGTACAAACAAGGGGTAGACGATTTTATTGATTTAGCAAAAGAAAAGTATGAAGGGTTTACAGCATGTCCTTGCCCTTGTACAACAGGTCGGAATGGGAAAAGATTGGTGTTTGACGAAGTCCGAAGGCATATAGTTCAAAATAGTTTTGATCTAACGTATACGGTATGGTCCTTACATGGTGAAAAACGATCAAAGTATCTTGTGGTAGACATAGTTGGAGATGAAAACATTGAAGATAGAGGACTTGGGTTAGGGAATCTTGTTGATGCTGCTTATGGTGTACATGAAGGTGGAAGGGGTGATGTGCATGGAGGGGATGGCGGTCAAACTTCTGATTTTGAACGACCTTTTGTTCCTGAATTAGATTTGGGTAAAAAGTATGCGGAATACAAACTAAAAGCCGAAGAAAAATTATACCTTTCATGTGAGGGGCTTGTGACAACTCTATCTGCAGTTGTAGAGCTTCATGACTTAAAGAAACAGTATGGTTGGTCTGGAAATAGTGTGAGTGCACTCTTGTCTATGCTAAGAACTTGATTACCAAAAGAAAACACTCTGCCTGAAAAGTGGCCAGTAATGAAGAAAATGTTGACCGACCTAGGTATATTGAATTAAACTAATTTATATGCTTGCAGTACATGTAACATTTATATAACTCATTGTCTGTTTTCACTTTTCAGGTTGTTTCAACAGGTCCTACTCCAAAGTGGGATGAGGGCTTTGCATGGGCACTAGATAGTCCTCCAAAAGGTAAATAGATTCTGATAGCTTAATTAAACTTAACTATTATCTGAAACTTAAACTGACCTAATTATTATTTTTAATCCAATGACAGAGCTCATTCGGGAAAGTAACAATCCAGATGATACAGACTATTTTGTATATAGCCTGCAGCAGTAGAGCGTTGTCTGAAAACATACAAACTATTTTGTATATAGTGCGCTATGTCGCCTGAATGTTTTGAATGGCCAGTAGCTAGGAATGGCAGGTCTGGTGTTGTTTTCTTGTTGGCGGTATGGAGTGGATGTTGCAAATTGGTTGAGTTGCTCATGAGAGTCCTCTTGTAATGTGGGGCTGGTTAAAGGGACATGGCATTTCATCTAGTTGACGACCTGCTGATCTTAGCTAAAGTTGTTGCAAGGTTGGTTCTAGGTTTGCTTCCTTATGCATTAGTTATTAAGATTTCAATTTGTCTCAAGTAGTGAACCAATGTTGAAAGAACTAATTTAGATTTTGAATCTTGCAGTGCTTCTTTGATACTGCAACTCATGTTTCTTCTGGTTTGTTGCAACTGTGTGGAGGGTGTGTACGCACCTTGATATGTTATGGGCCATGCCAACTAGGTGGGGTGCTAGGCCTGGTGAATATTGCAGCTTAAGTCTTTTGATCTCTATCCCTCTAGAAACAGATAATGATAAGTTGAGGAGTTATCATATTATCAAGCAAAAAGAAAAGAATATTAGTTTTGGAAAATAAAGTTAGAACTAGAACTAAAGGACAAAATAAGAGAATTTCTCTTATGGCTTACGCCTCAATCAGGTAATCTTTTCTCTCTTCTTAAATTGCATATTGACAAACTCCTATCTCTTAGTTTATACCAATTGAAAGATTGAATACATGGAATTTTAATATGAAGGTGATGATATCAATCATGTTGCAAGTGTTGATTGGGTAGAAATTTCCAGCACACAATTGGAGGATCTGCCACTAGATTAATTAATTGGTAAGAGTTGTTTTCACCTAGTTTTTCCTTATTCATGTAGAGAAGCACCCAAAATACACTTGATTAGATATATTAATCGTTTTCACCAATTTTGATTATCAGTTGAACATTTGAAGTTTCTTTTGAAAATTTTCTGACGTATTGGATTTGGGTAAGGAATTAAACCCAATCTCTCGACTGGTTTTCTGCCCAAGTTATTAAGGGTACATTTTACCTCTTGTATTTTCTGGATGAGTATTTCCTACATGATATAAGACTATAGGCCAAGATTTTGGCTGTCCAAATGCTCTCCTTATGGCCTAATAGATTTGAATATCATTTTTATCGCTTAATGTATCGATGTGAGTACGGTTCTTTTTCTTAGTTAGTTAACGTAGATTGAATTAAACTCGGTGTTTGATTTCATTGGATTAGGACATATACCAATGAACTGAATTTAGGGTGTTATGATGTTGCCAGTAAGCTTAGAGAGGGGAGAGTATTTGCGGACACAGGAGAATATATAAGGAGATACATGTACATTTGGTAAGCTGCTCATCTGACGCCAAACATTTTCTAACGCTAATCTCACATCACAATGGCATCACAAATTGGTGATGCCAAAATGCCGTCACAAAAAAAATTGATGCCATATTTGTGACACCAAAATGGTGTCACTAAAATTATTTTCGACGTCACAAAAAGCTGTTTTGGTGTAGTGTTAGTTGGTTAATCAGTTTCTTTCCTGTCTTCATCCACGCAGCAATCTTCATCTTAGGATTCATCTACCCATTGATTCTGCTTTTGTTTACATGCATCAGGGGCACCCTCCTCCAGTAAGCTGAATATGTTTTTGATTGCTTTTCAAACCTATCTTGAATTAAACTGTCCGGCAGGTAGCAGCCCCTGTTAGGCTTGGCTGTTTGCCTGTTTTGTTGGGCTTCCATTGTTAGTTTGAGGCACATTGGAAACATTTTTATAGCCCCTTGTATATTAGGAGTTCCTTTTTTTTTTCAATAAATTGTATTATAGGAGTTCCATAGCAACCTGTGTTGGTTTCTGACACCTTATGTATAAGGGGGATTGCATTCTGCAGATTTCATTGTTGTTGCCTTCCCTAGAGTGCTGACGATGACTTCAATGTTTTCATCCTTTACGAGATCCTGATTCTGCTGTCTTCCCTACTGGATATTTCAGCCACGGTCTCAAGTGTAACCGCCTTTGACTGGATGGACTTTCTGCCGCCAAAATATTTTGGTTTACTGGAATCGAATTAGACAGATTTGGTTTCTATTGATTACTTTTGAAGTTTTGGTATGACGCAAAATGCCAAAATTCATGCCACTTTATATGCTTTCCCTGAGTTGTGTTGTAGAGCAAACAATATATTACATGCTCGCCTCTTTTCCCATTGAACTCAAAATAAAGCACAGTAGCCATAGAACAGCCAAGATATACCATTTACTGTCTGATTCACATATGAATGGCTTCCATCTTTTTCCCAGAGGGCACACTGATCCATATTCCGTGGAAAAAGAATTCAGGTATAATGTCATCTATCGAAACAACTCCAAAGAGTGTTCTGAGACATGCATACTGACTCGAATGAACTTTGAGCACAGATACATCCATATCATCATAGAGTCCACTATCATCTTATAGTTTCTTTCTTTCTTCAACTCCCAATTGACGTGTTCTCTGTCATATTTGTTTAGGTTGCGTTCATGGTTTTAATGCATGTTTGAACAGATACATCTCTCATAAGCATGGTCACGACTCTGTTTCACAACTTCGTTTCTATAAGTTTACTAAAATCACTTTTCTTGCCATCTCTACCACAGTTCTTGTCCAATTGTTGCCGTCTCTATAAGTTTACTAAAATCACTTTTCTTGCCATCTCTATAATCCTACCAAGAGTAAAGCTAGTGTCTAGACTTGGTAGTTTCCTTGGGCTATCAATCTATCCAAGTTTTTTAAGGGACGTCGGTATATTTACACTAATATACATACTGCATTTTGTGCGCAAATTCTTGATTTCCTATGTCGAATACAAGCAGCATTCTACTTAGTAAATCCGTATATGACTTCAGAATATCTGATACACCACACCACCCGATATGAAGCCTACCAATTGAGGAAGGAGAGGGACTGCGGTTCACATTGAAAACAAAGGGACGATCAAGTCCAACCGTAGCAAATTACGATGAATGTTGAATACTGAAATTCATCCGGACAGACTAGAAAATAGATGGATGTTGAATGATTGAACCTATTAAGACTATTCTTACCTTAAAAAACACGCTCTCATCTACAGTTCTGCAATAGTGGTAGGGATGAGTGTGCCGATATGAAAATCAAAAACAAAAAGAAAGAGAGAATATCAAAATGCAACGGAGAAATAACACGGTTACATAATGACGCCCAAAAGGGCAATCCAGCCTTGCGGGCGCCAAGTATCTTTTTCCTATCCTATTTGAGGCAGGTTTAACGAAATGCAACTGATCATTTACCAGTTACCACCAAGTATGAAATAAGTTGATTCTGTGCACGTCATGTAAGAAATCATTCGCGTATCATGCAAAATTAGCTCCAATAGATGAGTATACCAACAGTGATTCCAACATTTCATATCCAATTCATGCAAACACCATAAATCAATCATAATAAGCTGATTTCTCGGTCTCAATACATTCACAAATAATTCCAATAAAAGACAGGTATTGATGAGCAGCTATAGCTTGAAAGAATGAAGCAGCAACGAGCTCAGCTAGACACATGATTCATATTTCTGACAATCAGAGCACATAAAAACAACAAACTACCAAACTTGGGTACCCCAAATGTACTAGTAATTAGGACACGGGAATTTAAAACTCATACAGCCATAAGCATAAAGCACCTTCTCCTACTATAAAAACCAATGAAGGAGAAGTGACACTCTAATTTGACAAAGCGGTAACATAACTAATGTTCATCCTCGCCCTTAGGTGCCTCCTTGATCTCGTCTGGCCCATCATCCTGTAACAAAACCATCCACAAATTTGATAGTCAGTTCACAAGAAAAGTATACACTCACAATGCAGGACAAACAAAAATTCTCAATAGACAAGAAGAGCAGATGCAAGACCTGCATGTCAGATGTCCACAAAGTGAGGTTATCTCTCAGGAGCTGCATAATTAAAGTGCTGTCCTTGTATGACTCCTCCCCTAGGGTATCCAACTCCGCAATTGCTTCATCAAATGCCTGATCATTCACAGAGTTAAGGTAACAGGATTACAGGAATGTGTGAAGATAACATCACCCGTTAACCAAATGATATTATGACCAACTTCTTGCTTCAGAAATGTTAAAAACTTTGTCAGCATAAAGTAAAAAACCCAACTGATTTAAACATCTTTTTCTAGTGCAAACACAGATATGAAGTAATTTGCATAATAGGTTGAAATATCAACTCCAAATAATACCAGCAAATCATGCATACCATTACAATCAATTGTTGTCCTCACAAATGTTCCAACATAATGCCTATCCAGAAACAACTGGTAATATGAACGTGTGAGTACGACACTACTAGCTAACCAAACATATGATTATGATCAAGTTATTTCTTCAAAAACTGTGAAAACTTCAACCACATCAATATACTTTCAATAAATGCCGTACACAACTCTTTTTCTACAGTCAAACACAAATACGACATAATCAAACACACCAATACTATCTCCTTCACAAATGTTACAACTTCATATAACCAACCAACCACAAAAGGTTAAAACTTTTTCAAACCATTCCAAATCAACACACCAATAAACAATATATATATATAGAAATGCAAACCTGTTTTGCAAGATTGCAAGCACGATCAGGAGAGTTGAGGATCTCATAATAGAAGACAGAGAAGTTAAGAGCGAGTCCGAGTCGGATCGGGTGAGTTGGAGCGAGTTCAGCCACAGCAATATCCTGCAAAAAAAAAAAAACATCAATAATATTAAACCCTAACCCTAATTTATCAGATCTGAAATGAATTAATTAAAAAAAAAAAAAAAAAAAAAAAAAACCTGAGCAGCTTTGTAAGCAGAGAGAGTAGATTCAGCAGCTTCTTTACGTTCAGCACCAGTTTTAAACTCAGCAAGATAACGATGATAATCACCCTTCATTTTGAGATAAAAGACCTTGGAATCACCAGAAGAAGCAGAAGGAATGAGTCTGGTATCAAGCAAACGAAGAATACCATCACAGATGGATGATAGTTCAGTCTCGATCTTAGATCTGTAATCACGGATGATGTTCACGTGATCTTCATTCCCACGGCTCTCTTCTTTCTGCTCAATCGATGAAATTATACGCCAAGAAGCACGACGCGCACCGATCACGTTTTTGTACGCGACGGATAGTAAGTTACGTTCTTCTACGGTTAATTCTTCGGCGTCAACCGTTGTGGTTACTTTCTCCATGAACTCTACCATCTCTTCGTATCGTTCTGCTTGTTCTGCTAGTTTCGCCATGTAAACGTTCTCTTCTCGTGCTGCTGCCATTGTTTTGAGATCTGGTCTGTTTTTTTTTTTTTTTTTTTTTTTTATTTGAATGGGAAGAAGGAGGAGAGAGCAAGTTGAAGACAAGGTGAAAAAGAGAGGTGGCCCGCACACGTGGCGGATTATTATTGGTTTGGTCCTTTATTTTGCCATACTGGATATGATGAAAACTGTGGGATGGTTATTCATCTCAGCCGTTGAGTTTATTTATTAGGTTATTCGTTTTATTTTTTGTTGAGCATAAACCAAAAAAAACACCAAATTTTTTAATCAAACCAAACACCAAACTAAAAAAATACCACCCATTTTTTTTTTGGAGAAATATCAAATTTTCGACATCAAATTAAGCAGTTTTCGATAAATCACGTAGCACACGCAGTTTTGAGAAAACCACACCACTAATGGTTTTCTCAAAACCCAAGCCCACGCGGTTTTGTATCGCACATCAACTTTCTTCTTTATTTTCTTTTCCAATCTCTCGAGATTTTGTGAAAACCTCCATTGAAGATTTTTTTATTCAACCCACCGGTGTTAGAAAAAATCGCAAATTTGATACAACACGAAAGTTGGTAACCAAATTTTGTGTTTTTTTTTCAGATTTTCATTTGGTGTTTTTTGGTATTTTTCATCAAAATGAAAAAAATGAAAAATCCAAAAATCGGGGTTTTGGCTTGGCTGATTTGAAAATTTAGTGTTTGATACTGAAAAATATCTCTTCTAAAAATGATAGTATGTTATTATCATATAAAGCCAACAAAAACGAATATTTATCTCCTTTCAAATCACATTCACAATCACATTTTCAATATATGACTCAATTAGACGTATTAATACTAGTTTTTCTTTTTTGTTTGGGTAGTTTTGAACTTTGAACTTTCAATTTTCAAGGACTGTACTTCACTGGAAATGTTTAATGACTTGTGCATACGCATTACGCAATACATGACCACATCAGACTTGAGAACAAAAAAGGGACGGAGAATTGAAGACGGAGACCATACTTTGGTTTGTTAAATCAACTAATAAAACAAAAGCAAATACAAAATACCTTCACTTTCATATTTGACTGATCACTTCGATACCAATTTTTCAAATTCATTCTTGACACTTCATCACCAATCTACTATTCCACAATCTCGGCAATCCTAAATGGTTTTGGTATTGGCTCGTGATACAATTCGTAGTATAGCCAAAATAGTGAAAATACTACTCACAAGTTTACAGTCATGCAACTGTGCATACCCGGTTAAACAATTTAGTCTAGTCAAGTGTTCTCACTTCGTTAGCAACCAACATTATTTTAGCCTCCATCACAACCAAGTTTCTTATGCATCCGGATGTAATCAGGCGCATTATTTCACATGGCAAAGACAACCCACCCTTTGCTGTGTGTGAAGCAAAAACCGACCAGAATTTATGCACCTCGGCAACCTAAAACAATGGCATTACTAAGTGCTTTTTTCTTACAGTAATTATCAAAATGTCCTAGCCCAACTAAACAATTTTTTTTGAATTATACTTAATACTATAGATCTCAAACTTTTGATTGAAAATGTAGAGTCCATAGCATGCATGGAACCCACACATACTCCCATTTTTTAAGGTAGCAAACGAAACTACAGTCTAATTTACCCCAAGACATATAAGCATAAATAACAATCTTATCACAAAAACAAACCATATCTTAAATCAAAATTCAGAAAATCTGGGTTACGCAGTCTTAAGCAGCAACAGATGGCTTAGAGGCAGCTGAGAGTCTAGACCTCTTCTTTGCTATGCTCTCACTGCGGCGTTCCCTCTGCTCCTTCAACCTGGTGTTAAGTAGCTTCTGATACTCAGCTGCTTCTGTCTTGGCTTTTGCAATCTTCTTCTTCTTGTCAGCAATTCTTGCCCTCTTCCTCTGCAGAGTCAAGGGCGTCACCAATCTCTGTATCTTGGGAGCTTTACTGCATTTCTTCCCTGCAACCAAAGAATCCACAATTGGTGAACAGAACCACAGTAAATCTATAATTCCCTATTACTGAATCCAAGCAACACTTGAAAACAGTAAACTGGACTTCATTTTTATCCAAACTAGTGTTACTTGCATTGCCAGCAATGACCTTCCATAGAAGGTGGGAGCAACCCACTCCAAAATATCTTAAGATATGATTAGATTTCTAATTTTACATGGAATGGGCTTTATATATTTATAGATGTGCAAATATATTATTTGATCAGAATAAGACCATAGAATGGTTCGTTCAAGAATTCCAAGTCAAGTATCATTCAAGTTTGGTCAATCCTATTGCTTTTGTTCTGTTATTCATGGAGGCATGCAGGAGAAATAGGGATTTGTCTCCTAAGGTCTCTACTTAAAAGGTGGTTCAGAAAGATACTAAACACCATACAGATGGACATTGGATATGAACATGCAATCTCACCTGCTTTGTTTGTGAAGGTTCGACGGTATGTGTTGACATACTTGCGAACATCATCCTCCTTGGAGAGATTGAACAGTCTCCGGATTTTTGGTGCTCGCTTTGGACCTCTCATCCTTGGCATCTCTATATCAGTCAGTCCAGGGAGATCACTTTCACCCTTTTTAACAATAACCAGGTTCAACACCGAGAGGTCTTGGCTAACAATGCAACCACGGACAGATTTCCTCCTCCTTTCACCAGTGCGCCTGCCATGCCCCCGGAAGCAAGGAGTACCTGCCCAGACAATTCACAATACAATATACATCAGTGCCTTCTATACATTAACTAGAAATGAGAGTAATGCACAAGGAGTATACTACCAACCTCTATGCAGCAATAGACGGACACGGCCAGGAGTGAGGACTCCTTGCTTCATTGGAAATCCTTGCTTGTCACAGCCCCCCATGATCTTAAAAACATAACCCCTAAATTCCTGAAAACAAACGAAATATCTAAAATAAAAACTTTGCTTCGACAAGTTTTTTGAAATCAAAATTTATGGCTATAAATTACCTCACCCAAAGCATCTCCGCTGACCTCCTGAGAGATCCTCTTGTCATAAAATGCCCGGCTGTATTATCATATATGTAAGCACATTTGAGTCAATGAAAATTATAGCATCAACGAACAATAAATAAATAAAGATGCAAATCAACAAATGCAGAAAATAAAGCTTACAGCTTCTGGTCATCATCGATTTCGAGCTTTTTCTGGCAACCAGTGGTTGGATTTGCAATATTGAACTGTAAAAAACAACAGAACATAAACATAAACATAAACATTGAGATTTAAATAGCAAACACAACATACGGATTTCATTTTAAGACTTGATCAAACCTTCATCTTGTTGTTGAATGGCAGGCAGCGCTTACTACTTGCTTTCTGCCCCCCTCTATTATATCCCTTCCTTTGGGGGTACCTATTAGGGTTTTTTGTATTGGGCTAAAGGCCCATAGGCCCATGTCTCGGTTTTTTCACATATTCCAAATTTCATACTAAGATATCTTCTTGATGGGGAGAGGGAGGGAGAGGAGAGGAGAGGGGATGAAGAGAAATAACATAAGAGATGAGACGATTTATTTAAACCAACCAACTTGGTTTTTGTCCGCATAACCCCCCCTTCTGCCAAGATCGTTTCGCTCCGCTCACTTGATTAACATAATTTGTTACAAATAAGAGCATCTCTATCTCTAGGTGATGGGAGTATCGCAAGCATGTTTGAGGCCGAAATTTGAAAAGAGTGTTTTCAAATTTTGACCAATTTTAGGTGGAGGCAAATATCAGTCGTAAATTTGGAGTAAAGTCTACTATGCGACATTGATACTGTCCCCGCGACATTGATATTGTCGTCCCAAGTTGAAAAAAGTTTAAAAAAAAAAAACATTCTACCATTTTCATTGTCGCGCAAATTGAAAAAGTCAAAATAAATAACCCACACGACATTGGCAATGGCGCGACGATTGTCACTATCGTGCCGCATCCGCATCAGGATCCAAAATCACAAATTTGCATCCACGAATGCGGCTAGACAGGTGATAATTCCGGATTTGCTTCCACCTAGAGATGGTTTTCTGCGAAATTTCTAATTGTTGAGGCAAATTTGAAAGTGATACTACCACCTAGAGATGTTCTAATAGGTTAGATGTATTTAGTAGTATTTTGTTGTTGATCCAAAGAATATTGACCCTTTTTATATGGTTTTCACCAATAGTGTCCAATAGCTACAATCTTTTATTCATAAGATGTAAGGAGAAACTTATGAATGCACTAGTTCTTCGTTTAAATATGTTCTCCAAATCACAAAAGTTTATTTTGTTATGAAAAGTTGCAACTGTAATTGTACTAACGGAAGAAGATCTAGCAGCTTGACATTTTGTGATTTTATGCATGTACTCCCAGTCACCACTTGTATCATGGGAAAATACAACCAAAAATTCGTCCAATTGTCCCTAAAGGAGGACTCTTGCTATACAATGGGTTGCCAGAATATGATCGTTTCCTAACGTGCAACATAATAGTGTTAACTTCACTTTTGTATTTTTTTTTTCTACAATTTTTAGGATGTCTTCAATTTTCAGAAACGCAGCATTTGAGCGTGGTGATATTTTCTTGATTGTGTAACATCCAGATTCTTGAATTACCTTTTGATCTTGTCTGCTTATAGATTATGACCTTGCAGATCACAGTGAGCCAGAAGCTCCTTACAATTATTGAAATAGTCCGGACTAAACAGATTTAAGGGGGGAAAAGGTCTAATGCACATAAATACGAGTTACAGAACTGTTGTTTTTGAAGTAGCCAGGCGTTTCTTTGACCATTGCTGGTTGCTGACAAGTAGCCATTGTAAGGTCAAGAGACACTGTGAATCACATATCATACTAAAATATTTCTAACAGCTCGTTTTATGGCAAAAAATGGAAGGAATTGAATATACATGTCATGACTAGCAAACAATCAGAAAACATATATCGAGTTATCTGTCTTGTCATCAAAGTTACGACAGATAACTCGTTCAACTGTTCAACTCTATAAATTAAATCATGGTGACATGGAGAGTAACTGGAGGGACCTTAGTTTAAGACTAGCAAGATTTCACTGGTTGGAAAATAGATGGTGGAAACTCAGATCACATTTAATCTCCAGTGTACTTTTCTTTAAGTAGTTATTGACAAAGATGCAAAAGAGTATGTTGTATGCCATCCTATGCGACCTTCTGCTACCTGAAAATCTCATAAGTTCCAGCTTGGAAGAAATTTATTCCTTGATAGAGTCAAACAATGAATGGCATTGGCATGTATGGTTAAGCCACAGTTCTAGCTGCTACCAACCCGACAGATAATGCCGCCCCAAACAAAGCATGCAAGCGCACACAATAGTATTTGGCCATGAAGATTTTGCTTTTATCCTGCTCATGGAGTAAACAAATTTGCAAATCAAGGAATAACACAACCCAATAGAGAAACCTAAACAGAAGGCAAAAGAACTCTTTAGGGACATTTCCACCTTCTTAACTTACAGTGTGGTTCTCTTCAACAAAACGAACCACCAATATTCCGATGGGAAGCGTCAGAGCACAAAGACCCTGAAATGTGTATACCAATATTCAGCATGAAAAGAGAGAATGAGCCAATTAGAATAACCAAATCAGGCACATTCTTTGATTGCAATTATCAGTTTCTCACAGCTAAATAACTTGGTAAAGACTCACAATGCATGTAATCGGAAGAGATCTGCTTAGACCAAGTACAAACAAAAGTGAATAGAGTGTCACTATTGCAACTTTCACTATTTCAGAACCAACTTTGGTGCCGATTCTGACCTGCAATTATCATAAAAGAAGAAGATAATCACAATATGCAAGAAGTCACCATTTACTTTTCTATCTTCTGTTGTCTGATTATTTTTACCAGAGGAGACATCTTTCCAACAGCTCGGTCTCCATCCACCTGAGTTGTGCAAAATTCATATGAGATGATCCATATCTCCGAAACAGATAAATTTGTATAGTAGGTGAATCTTAAAATACCTGATGAAAATGGCTACAAAAGAGAATAAGGGAAGTTGTGAAGCCAACGAGAAGTGATGCAGATATGACCGTGCCAGTTAAAGGAAGATGCAACATTTCACTGCTAAAACAGTGCAAGACCACAGGAATTAAGAAGAGCATATGCTAAAACAATTAAGAGCATGATGGCAATAACAGGAAAACCGAGATAACCTTTTCCTACTCTGCAATAGGTAGAAAGCTGTGGTAGCAAATGGGCCAAAAGCTGCAAAACACAACGGTTCTCCCAGGCCTTGGTAACTCAATCTAAAAGGTGGGCACTGTAATGGTATTTGGAGAAGTGAGCACTAGGTTCCTCCCAAATTAAACATGAAAGCTTAGACTAATAAATGAATGAGAAAACAATCATCCACTGTCAATTTAACAAACAGAACTTCTCAAAATTACATATCATCAAATATTTGTCAATCCTAACGAACACGAAAATATGGACCATAATTATACCTGCATTGAACATCAATTTTCTAGACATTAAAATGACTAATAAGAGTGTTGACTGCGTTTTCTTTCCAAGATAAACTTGAATAAATTCCAAAATTTGCCAAATAAAGAGTATATACCTGATAGATATAACCACATATTATAGCGCAAAGGAGTAACAATATGGAGCGGACATTTCCTGCTTCAGCACATGCCAATGTAAGACCCATGAAGCCAAAGGCAAGCAACGTGTATGCAGAAACAAGAGTTCCTGTACGACTTTCGCATATTAAAGACCCTGTTAACTTCATATTTTTCATGTACTGACTAAACTCAATATTATTTATGTACACAATGAGAACAGCATAGTTACAAAAGAGAAATGAAGGGTGGTTTTACCTGCCAACCATATTCACAACGGATTCTTTCTTGTTCTTGTCTGCTCCTGTATCAAAATCGTAGACATCGTTGCTGCGCATCAACCACAACTCTTTTTAAACAAGTCAGGAAAGTATGAAAAGTGCAACCATAAAAGAAGGAAATAACACTACACAATCTGTCTAGCAGAGCAAAAAAATTGTACGACAAACCCAAGGCATCAAATATGCATAAAACATTTGTTTGGATTGATTGCTCTATGGTCCCATCTATAACATTCCTTAGTGCATTTGAATCAGTGATGAACCAGTTAATTCAGAAGAATCTGAGTGATATATGTATTTTCAGATATGTTCTTACAGATGCTTAGTTTTAGTCACTAACATGCGCTCAAAAACATAACTGACACTGTTATATGGCAAGTAACATTGGTTTCCTTGTTTTCAATACCATACACATTTCTGTGCCCATAAGTTTTCTTTTGTTTAATGCGCCTGAGTTAAATCATCACATCAAGGTGTCGGACATGACAAAAGCTCATTAGTTCACTGACTTCACTCCTTTGGAACATTAATGAAACATACCTTAAATTGAGCCAAGTGATGACAAGAATCGAGGATGCCAATAACAAAAAAAATCGGCTAGCTGAAAAGACGCCTACTTGTAAATAAGCCGTTGCACTACCTACCTGTCAATATAAAGCATAAGATACTGAAGAAGTTTAAAATGCAGTGCAAAATCTAGTATATACAATGGTTGCCAGCTTGCTATATATGAACAAGCATGTTAGGATGTTAGGCGAGGAAAATAAAATTGGCACTTTAGAGCTTATAAACATAAAATTATCCTAAGCACTTACCCACTACACACGTAGTAATGTTTGCAAATTTGTAAGGTGGGGTATGTACGAAATGCCCCAGATATTCGCAGATTCATGACATGTGGAAAGACGCATATATAGGAGGAAGTCTGATCCTAATTGCTAAGAAACAAAAATACAAGGCGTGCCATAAAGCAAAGAAGTAAAGATAACTAAAAACACCCAAAATCCAATAAATTATTGAAATTTATAAAAATCCTATTTTCACTAACATCAATTGCTCAAGTGGAGCCTCAACAATCCATCACTCTGGACTTGTAAGATCAGTTTCATGTGCACTTGACATATAAACACGTGAAGGTCTTAAAGCATTTTTAATCACTAGTAAGAGAACTTGAAAGGCGAGTGCAAACAGTAGAACTCACAGTTAGAGGAACCAAAGCGACAGAGTAGATAGGCAATTTGATTGCTCTCCATATCAATGCTGACTTGGAAATCTTCTCTTCTTCTTCTTCTTCAGCTTCTTTATGGGCACTTTCAGCTCTGTTGTTGAAGGAAGCTTGTTGAGGTAGCACCCCTTTCCATCTTTCCTTGGTTTTAATGATAAATTTTTGAGTAGAAGCAGAACCATGAGATTTTAACCGTGGTGTCACTGAGCTGGAGATAGGAGTTTGAACTGAATAGGAGCTCAGAAGTGGAGAAGCATTTACAGTAGTAGAGAAGAAGGGAAGCAAATGAGTGCATGCCATTTGCTAGCTCGTTATCCAAGTTCATCAATCACTGTAACAGATAATGTTAGAAAAATGACAAGCATGGGCAAGTTAGACATTTGTCAACATGCATGGTCTACATTTCACCTTGGCGGGAATAGAAATGTTGTCTTCCGAGATATTTTTTTTTCTTTTAAAACATTACATATAAGTAAAATGCTGTTCACCCCTATTTTAATAGCAAAGTGATGCGTACTGTTTTCCGTTCCAGCATATTTTTGGTGATGCATGTTTTGTATCATCGTGTCATAAAAATGATACATGATACATATCATGTATTGCCAATCATTTTTGGGAAAATGTTTTTTGAACTCTTCACCTAAATGATATATATTATTATCTGTCAAAAGTCTAATACATGTCATATATCAATCATTTATAGAAGAATATTTTAAACCATTTTGTTGGTATGATATATGTTATATATAATCATGTTAGAAGGATGATATATAATGATATATATCATATATTATACCAAATATACTTAGTGTTTAGTAGGGTAGGAAATGGGTCGGAGTTGAGGATCCGAGATCGATCCGATCCGAAAGAATACATTGGGTTCGGGTGCATTTTCATATCTGTTTATTTATTTGGGTCGGATTCGGATTCGGGTATGTTGGGTTTAGATATACTTTTTGATTTTTTTTTTTGAATTTTTAGTGTTATCCGATCGGATCGGTCGGATTCAGATATTAAATTTCGGTTTTAATCGGATTCGGATACTGTGAAACTATTCGGATATAGCCATATCCGACCCGATCCCACGTGGAATAACCATTATTGCACTACCCTTTTACCAAATGGGTGCTAGTCCCATTTTAGGGTGCCGGCTATAGGTCTTTACAAACAAAGCCACTCACTTATACTATTTTTTTATTATTATTTTTTTTTTCAATGAAAGCTACTGGCTTATATTTAAACTGAACGCACAAGTCTTTCTAATGGGCAAAACTAACACGAACTTATCACAGTCAAGACTGCAACAACTTAAAATCTCTAAGATAAAGATAAATAATTCGACAAGCTCTTTCTGATTTCGATGCTGCTACTTTTGGCAGATTAGAAACTGGAAATTCCGGTGGTGAAAAGTATTTTGATATTGCTGATTTATCCATCTAAACAATACATCGTGAGCACAGTATGATCAATCAACCAGATTCTGTGAGGTTTCCTAATATGGTTTATGTCTCATTTCCTTCACCTAAAAACAATGAATTTCTACCTCTGATTGGGACTCAACCTCCCACTCAAACAAAAAAAATACAAAATACGGGAATGTAAAGAAACTTTCAGAAGGTCTTGACATAGGGCATATAGCAGCATTCCAGCATGTACTCAATGCTGTCGAGTGTCAACACTCACTTCCCAATAATGGGATAAATCAGGACAAGAACTCCAATTTGGATGCCAAATATGGCAATGACTTAGGTGCTTCCCTTCTCTGGGTGCATCTGATGTGCAATCTCACTAGGTAAATCCATCCCATTGGGAATCTTTCCTGGATAGTTGGTTGTTGAAACATCTGAGCCAACCAAACTACAAAATTACATAAGAACCATACATCAGGATCTTGGCAATGGAAGAAATAAATAACTAATAAAAATAGAATAAGATGAAAAACAAAAGGTCCAGGAGTGTCACCTTCTGTCAACAATTACCACCGAACGAAGCTCACAATTAGCAAAGCTGCAGGCAAAGGGCAAAACATCAATAGAATCATTGTGGTTGCTTATCATGAAGGAATGCAATCTATCTGAAGTAACGTGAAGCAGAAACGTATTATGTTTTCAGGAAACGTATTGTTTTCAACTACTTCCTGACTCTATGTAAACCAGCGGAGGACCTTTTGACATACTCCATTTGAGAACATCATATAACTTTATCAGTGATGTAAACAGTGTCACAAATATGACAAGAAACAATCAACTAGTAAAAAGAGGAATGAGGAGCATCACATGATCCCTACCAAGAGGTGTCAAAAAAATGGAATTATTTAGTAAAAGAAGAGAAGGCCAATATGTTCACTTCTCTGTTCACGAAGATACCCACACTAATGCAGGACAGGTCAATCTCATAAACATGAATGTTAAATGGTAATGACCACTTACTTTGTACAAATTTCTTCCTTCATCAGCGGAGGTAGCTCCTCTCCAAATGCTAATAGAGTATGAAACAAGAATCCACTATGAGTAACAATTGCAATTTCCTTTTCTTTCCTTGTCCACAACCTGGAAAAAGGGCAAGATTTAGCATAAACTATTAAGCTCTTGAAATTTACATACTCGTATCCAACACAAGCCATTCAAGAAAGCTATTGCAAAGTAACAGCCATCATAATTTGATGTTTACAAGAAACTAAGTGGCTCTTCAAGTTCTTAGCTGAGATCAGGAATAGAAAATCATAAGACAGTAATTTTGCAGGGGCCAAAAAGAGGCGGTACGACAGGAAAGGAGAAAGCATCATGAAAAACAAAGAAGACAGCTTGTAAAAGGTAAACTCTGAATGTTAGGCAGGAGAATCTAGATTGTTGCTGATCTGCACTAGCATGACGATCCCCATGCGTAGATGGTCTGAGTCTGACAATAATTGATCTGTATGATCAACCATATAAACAAACTGGCGGTATACACTGAACAGGTTTGGATACAACATAGATAGTTGGATCAAATGTAAATGAAGATAGTGTCATGGAAAGTTGAATACCAGTTAATGAACTTCATTCCCCTAGCTGCAACTTCTTCATTTGCTTCTCTAACATCTGCCTTCCATAAAACGTCCCCATCATTCTCTATCTGAGTAAAATCAGTACAATTCTCACAAAATTAACTATAAGCTTCATTCGGCAACCGAATAACATTCCATATCAAAGTAATTCAGAACCATTTATGGTGCAATAATAAGAACTTGCCAGTGAAAAATCAACTGCAGGAAAAAGAGGCCTATATTCAGTAATGCTTCGCCTTTTATCACATGGATGAACTCCCTGTAATCAAACAAACATATTAACATGTAAAAAAGATAGTTTCTAGCAGTCTATGTCAAAACAACAACATTAGCTAGACGGAAAAATGGAGTGTCTCATGAAGAAATGACAACAAGTACATGCACCTTGGTAATTTTCAACACACAAGCAGCGTATTTTTCTTAATATATATATATAGGGGTAGGTTCCATTTACAACACTTTTTATACAACATTTTATACAATACCTCCTACCGGACCCTTTAAGATGATATAAGGGCTAAATTTTTGTGGATAAGATGTTCTCACCATAGATATGACCTCCACAAAATATCGGGTCCTCTGAACATTTCTAAGTTTGTCAAAAAAGAGTTACAAAATTGATATTTATGGACCGTTGATGAAAATTCATAGATTGAGAGCAATTTTTCATATATATATATATATATTGTCGGTCAATGTTGATTTTGCTTACATATGAACTATGAAATGAAATATTTTGTAAATTGTATTACATACCAAGTGTTCTCGACAGAGCTCCACTGCAACAAAAGGTGGTCTATTTGAACTTGAAATTGCAGAATGGTTACTCTTCCCTGCATTTTCCACCATGAGGAGATCCCCATCCATCCCACTTACATAATCCTCACCGCCAAATACTCCAACTGCAGTTTGCATCGTCCTGCAGTGAAGTAGCATATTATTATAATCAAAAGAGAAGATGGGCATCAAAATAAACAAGAAACATAAGAAGTAAGTCTTTGTTTCGAGAATTAGAAAGCGAAAGAACTTATTATTGTTAATATTAATATTATAATTATATTTATTTTCAATTATTATTATTTATATTACTAAAGCTTCAATTTAAAAAACACAACAGGGTTGTGATGGGTAGTATGCTTCAATGGACTCAATCTATGCAAGAGATAAATTTTAATATTTACCAACTAAGAAGTCAAACCTCATAAAAAACAAAACTTTGGTGCAAGTCAAACCAAAAGAACAAGTTTAGAAGATTCAAACAAAATAGTGGCAGAACAATACCTTAGTAGAGGAGAAGTAATGACTAAATCAAGCTTCTTTACAAGTCCAGATTGATTAACATGTTTACGCAGATTGTTAACCTGTAACATTACCACAAATCTTGTTAGAATCTCCATTGATGACAGACAAAAGCAACATAAAGATAAATATTTTACCTGTTGCCAACCCAAAGGAGTAAGTTGAGCATCAAAGAGTTCTTCAGACATGTAAGCATCATGATTCTTCTCTCCTTCTACATTGTGGATCCCCTGTGCATGCCTCACCTATATATATATATATTGAATTTCGTAAGACAGAGAGAAATGTGGAAGCAATATAAAAGGTTGGGATGATATGGAAAGAAGAAACAAACCAAGTGCAAAGTTTTGGTTCGGTGCAATGGAAACAGACTTGGCCTAGTAACACCATCCATATCTGCAATTAGAGGGAGTGAACCTGAGGAAGAAGAAGAAGAAGGGAGAATATTCGTGAGATATACTCCTCTTATTGTTTTTCTACTTTTAGCGTTGGGAGAAAAAATGGTACGTGGACTAGTTGATGGAGTTGTAGTAATGAGGGTGGTCATGGTTTTTTTTCGAGATGCGTGCACTTTTTGTTTCTTCTGTTGCGGTTTTTCTTCTTAGATCCTGCTTACGTAGTTACGTGTTCAACCTTCTTTCGGCCTCCTATCTTCAGGGACAACGCACCAATCAGCTTATCCCACCAAATCTTAACAGACAATCATCAACATAAAGAATGGTGCCTTTAAATATTCAACGCCAATGGTTTAAGTTGTCGGTACAATTCTTTTTTGGGTCGGTATATGCAGGAACACAATTGGTTTTTGAGTCGGTGAAAATTCGATAGTTAATTTCATAAATACTCTCTGATTTGGGAAAGACAAAATTATAATTCAAATCATCTCATACATATGTTTTGATCTTGTGAATTCTATCCGACGCCTACAACTAATCCTTATCAAATGACGTCCACACTTTTAATATTATTAAATTACATAATTCCAATGGAGTTAGGTTAGGTTATGTGTGAACAAATGACCGTGGAATTGGATTATCTTCTATTTTCCTCCAAACTATACACTAATACCAAATATAAAAAAAACGCGTTGTTATATCTCATTTCTAATGTGACATATGGAAATTTTTGGCAATTCGGTTTTCCCAAAGATATATAAGTTGTCCCGGACAAGTTTTTGAATGTGGGGCCTAAAAAATTTGAACGGGATAATTTTGTAATTATACCTTTTTAATAAAAATAAGATTAGAAACTATTTTTTAAACCCCAAATTTTGTCCAAATTTGATACTTGACCAAAAATTTGGATCAATGTCACAAAATTTTTTAAACTTGATGATTAAGAGGATTCAATGCAAAACTATTAAAAAAAAAAAATCATCCACTTAAAAGAAATTATTTGAAAAAAATTATTTTACAATGTATTTACAAAAAAATAATTTTAATATTAAAACTTATCAAATGGTTGACTTTTAAAAAACGATGTTATCTGGTATTATGAAAATTATCAATACCAATGGGTAAAGCTATAAAATTGTATTTAATATTAAAACTTATCAAATAGACATTTTGCATTTTATCTAAAAATTATTAAAAACGGTGTTATTTGAAGTCAAACCCTATATTTTCTCCCTAAAATAAACATTTGAGTTGTCCACTTTACATAAAAGATTTATAAAGAACATTTAAAAATGCTCTTAGCTCACACTAGAAATTACCAGCAACGTGCATCAAAAAAAAGAAATTACCAGCAACTTATTAATAAAAAACAAATGTGCTTTAGATGATGAGGCCTCAAATTTAGCTGTCTCATTTTTGGAAAAGTGCTTTTGTAGCCCAATGGACTCTTTGGCTCTACGGGTTTGGAATTTGGATGAGGCTCAGCCCAATGTTGTCTTTCTGCTTGTTTTTGTTCATAACAGCTGCTGCAAAGTGCAAACTAAAGTGAAAAGACGAGCAGGAGTGATTCAGATTATGGCGCTTTCTTTTCAGGTATATTAGCTCAAAACCCGAGTTCTGATGTTGCACTCTTATGCTACTTGTTCATATCGACATAACTGCATTATTGTTTGTCTCATTTGAATATTAATTTGAGACTGCTTATACCCTTGGGCCTTGATAAAGTTTCATTCTTTTTAATGGATTGTTGCATCTATACAATGTCACTACTGTTTCACTTGTTACTTTGTTATACAATTCTGTTATCAGTTGTGGAACACTTTGTCAACTTGAATTTTAGCTTCTGGTATGTTTGTAGAATAATGTATAAGACTCTGTGTTCAGGTCTTAGGAAGATTCAATAGAGCTCGTGCAGCTATATTGACACTCCCTCATTTTGAGTGTCAGACTCCCCTATTTATGCCTGTAGGCACACAAGGTTAGATTCTTAATCTTATTCTATCTTTTGTTTCTTGTAATTTGTACGCAAATTTATTCCTCTTAGCTTTTGAAAACCTTATTTTATGAACACATCCTATAGGTACAATAAAAGGTTTAACGACAAATCAGCTCGAAGATATTGGTTGCCAGATAATACTTGGAAATACATACCATTTGGCACTTCGTCCTACTTCTGAATTGATTGATGAACTCGGAGGTCTTCACAAATTCATGCATTGGCCAAGAGCATTGCTTACAGACTCTGGTGGCTTCCAAATGGTTATATATAAATATCTCATCCATTACTCTTATTTTTACCATATTGGCAATTTGGCATTATGTTAAGCATACTCCCCACTTGTTAAACAGATGCTTCTTTGTACTTTTCTAGGTCTCTTTGTTGCATTTAGCGGACATTACTGAACAGGGTGTAACGTTTCAGGTAAACCTTTTTGTTTGCCATTTATATGTCTGTTCACTCTGTTTTATTGTTGCTATTACGTACTTGACGTGTACCTGCTTTTTAATTTGAAAATTATCCCAAATTAGCATGTTGAAGAGGTATCAAACTATATCCTCCATAATGTAATGTACGTGTTAGTAAATTTAATATACCACGTCTCACATAAGAGAGTTAACACGACCCCTTTGCACTATGTGTTCTACTTCTCGTACAGGGGCTGTCACGTGTTGACTGTCTTTCTTGTAATTTGTATGATTTTTATGTGTTACTTGATTTAATTGTTTCATTGATACTCATATTACTAATATTTCTTTTTGAATTTCAGTCACCTGTCGATGGAAAACCAATGCTCCTGACGCCTGAGGAATCAATACAAATTCAAGTATGTTTATTGGTTCTAGAAACTGCACATTGTGACTTTTTGCAAGGGTGCACTCTCTTGTGGACCTCCTCATACACGCATTAATAAACCAATTCCTTCGCATATGACCTATCATGTAGACGATGAATAGGGGGATAGGGAAGAAGTGAAATGCGAGCAATATGATTAAGTTATAACTAAGGCGTAGAGATTGTCAACAAATGAGTTTCATTCAATCAAACGTTACTGCAGTGATTGCACCTCTCTTGTCTGAACTGAAAATTATAGTCTGCTTGTTTATTTTTTTCCTTTGTGCCGAGCCCTGTTTCAGCATGGCTGACACGGACACACGACTCAGATACAACACCGACACTTCTAGATGAAGACATGGATGATAATGTACCTTAAATAAGATATGACCCAAAGATACATAAAATACTTGAATTGAAATCATGTAAATCCAAAACTTTACTTATCTTCTTGTCATATAATTTCTTTAATAAGAAAATTTAAAGTTGGATTGAATTTTAGCTGTGTCCATGAATCCGATTTTTTAGACCATGCCGTGTCTGAATCTCTGTACCGGTGTCTAAATCGGACACTCGTACCCGTACCAATGCAACACAACTTGCATACAACTGCTGTTGCGAAAAATATAATCTGCAAATGTTTTTATGCACATTGTTGAAATTCATATGACATCAGACTATTTAGTTACAGTAACTTATGAAATGCTAAACTAGTTGTAGAATCCTCAATCCAGTAATATATTTCTAGTGATTCGTAAAACACTTTTCGATGTAAGGTTTTCCTTCACTACTATATAAGTGGTTTTCCAATTCTTAATGCAGAATAGGATTGGAGCTGATATCATCATGGCCCTTGATGACGTTGTGAAAACGACCATTACTGGTCCACGGATTGAGGAGGCTATGTATCGCACATTACGTTGGATAGACAGATGCATAGCTGGTAAATGAATTTACGAAGAAAGTAGTCGTGCCGGTCTTTCAAAGAGCTTGTTGAATAGTCATACTTATGTGATTTAAAAACTTTCTAAAAACTTCTATGTTTTTTTAAAAGTCATACTTTGCCCTTGTACATACAATTTTTTAAAAATGTTCTAATTGGACTTCTTATATTTGTTTGTTGGTATTCAATTGATATTTAGTTCAAATCTTCTTTTTTAAAGTGTACTGTTCTCTTGCTCATTTTTAGGTTGCTGATTACTTTTCACTTTCATCCAATGACAGCTCACAAGCGGCCCAATGAACAAAATCTATTTGGGATAGTACAAGGAGGATTGGATCCTGTCCTCAGGTAATTCAAGATCAACCCATCGTTTTTCTGCTGTTACCGATGGTACTGACATATGTCTATTTCACAAAAGTGAAATTGATGTGCATTCTCTTAACATATTCTTCAAGCAACTAGACTACTCTCTTACTAATGCTCTTATGACATGTTCTTATTCCAGGGATATATGTGTTAGAGGCTTGGTTGATCGCAATTTACCTGGGTATGTGGACACAACTCCCAAAAATTTCCCTAATAGCATTGGAGATTTATTTGAAAACAATTTGAGCAATCAAAATATAGATCTTTTTTTCAAAATGTTGTAGCCTGTTACGTAGTCTGTTCACAGTCCTTAATGAACTTAGTAATTTAATTTGTAATCTTGTGGTTATGATCGAAAGGGTGATTTAACTTGATTTGATTTTGTGACAGATATGCTATTGGTGGTCTTGCAGGCGGTGAAGACAAAGAC
This sequence comes from Coptis chinensis, assembly GCF_015680905.1. Classification (NCBI taxonomy): domain Eukaryota; kingdom Viridiplantae; phylum Streptophyta; class Magnoliopsida; order Ranunculales; family Ranunculaceae; genus Coptis; species Coptis chinensis. The sequence continues at coordinate 98,811 of NW_028238182.1, forward strand.
TCATTCTGGCGTGTTGTTGCCCAGTGTACTGCTTCTTTGCCTGAGGATAAACCACGCTATGTTATGGTGCATATAATGTTACAATCTTGCAATATCCGTGCACTTGGGAATTATCAAGGCTCCATGTAACAATAATGTAAATCATTTAACTTTTGTTTTGTTCCAGGGTGTTGGATATCCACTCGATATTGTAGTTTGCAGTGCATTAGGCGCTGACATGTACGACTGTGTCTATCCTACACGTACTGCTCGTTTTGGTACAGCTCTTGTACCTGAGGTAGGTGCTGACATTCACTGACAATGAGCTCATTTTTATCTCTTTGTGGGTTGACGAGATTAGGTTTGTATTCTGGTACCACAACAAAAAACAGGAGAAACAAGAAAGAATGCTTTTGGTTTTATAATTGATATATAGGCCATAGTTCAGCCTCTCCTTTGTTACAATGAGAAAGAATAGCTTCTTCCTTGTTAATTTTTTTTACAGTTCTTTTTGTGATGTTTCTATTTTATGCCCAGGGGGTACTGAAACTAAAGCACAAGGCAATGGCTGATGATGTTCGTCCTATTGATACCACATGCACGTGTATGGTAAGCTCGTCGACATGGAACTTGTCGATAACTTGTTCAACACTAAATGCCCTTATTTCTGCCTTTACACGCCTCTGTTTTCTCCGTAGGTATGCAAGAATTATACCAGAGCATACATCCATTCTTTGGTCACAAAGGATGCCATGGGATCTCAACTTCTATCATACCACAATTTGTTTTATATGATGAAGGTAAATATACATCGCCGATTAGTACATTATTTATGAAACATCATTGATGTATTGCATTTATCATGTAAATTGTTTTCTGACTTGCAGCTCAGCAGGGACTTGCACGTGTCCATAGTTCAGCAGCGGTTTCCAGAGTATGCTCTCTCTCTCTCTCTCTCTCTCTCTCTCTCTTAGTGCTTTCAAATTTCCTTGTCGATAATGTCTCTAAGATATATACGAATGTATCCCTCTCTGATACTACATGTCCAAAAATAGGATAAACCCACTGATTTCTACTGGTGCAATTTGTTTATCATGCAGGTTTGTTTGTGGATTTCTGCAAAAAATGGTACTTCACACTTCCTAATTATATATCCCCATTGTCATTCATCTCAAAATATTATGTGTTTATACTCGTATTGTTAGTTAGATCTTTGTCTCTTTTGACGAGGATGAATGAGAATCTCCAAGACACAGCATTGACAGTTAGATCTGCTCAGGCTTTTAAGTTTTGACTGTTTCTACTCAACTTCAGGTCTCTTTTAGTTGTCTGTTATCCCTTTATGTAGACGTGGATTTAGTATCTATATGTACTCCACCTGGTGGGGCCACATCGGTATTATTTTGTTCATTGGTCTAACTGTAAGGTCGGGCACATTATGGAAACCATTTTTGGGAAACGTGCATCATGTTATTTGTCATCAATGGTTCTCATGGAATCGTCTAATTCAGCCAGTCAAGAAAGTCTACTTCTAATATGATGACGGTGAGGAATATCCATATGGCTTATTCTTCAAGATGATTTCCATGTGAAACAAGTAAGTGCATAAAATAATAATGTTGGCATGGGGAAATGGTTGGAACCAGGGAATTAGTAATATGGTATTGCTCCACTCGTGGGGTACCAAGCCAAAATCATATATTGATCTGATCTTTCGTTGCAGAAGTGTTTTGTTGTGTTAAAAAACTTTTTTTTCCACGCGTTTACTGTTGTTCACTCAATTGGTGTTTTCATAATTTGGAGTTTTTAACTGATTCATCTAAAGAACTTGGCTCTAGGTTTCTGAGTGAATTAGTTTACTTGGAAAATATAGTAATATTTTTGGCTAATTGTCTTTAGTATGGTTCCCTTATGAAAGTATATTTCTCTTCCACCTGATTGGAAATGGCGATTGTTTTCCACTTCTAGTTTCTTTACTTTAGTTAGTTGATGTGGCTATTTGTTTGTGTAGTTTCCCACAGGCGATGTGCCAGAATGGGTCTGCAATGCCATGGAGGTTGCAGGGATTGATATATCTGATTGCTTTCCACTTCTGAGAGATTTTGCTTCAAGTTTAGAAGAATTTTGAAATCCCGAGAATTTCGCAATACAATGCACAGCATACATTTTGCAGACCAATATCTAGCTTTCCTCCTGACAGTGTATTTGTTCGCTTCAAAGTTGGAAGCCAGAATTTTGCAATACTATATTACAATGCACAGCATACATTTTGTAGAAGTATGCTGCTACTCACACAGGAAAAGTGAATAGGAAATGAGTATGAGAAAAAAACAAAATTGAGTAGGAAAATTGTAACGGAGAATTTTATGTTAATTGTATTTGGGATGATTGATTGGTTTTTAATAAAGATTTATTTTTTATTTTACAGAAAAAGTAAGAAGCCTGTTTTATTGGAAGATCCAAAAATATAAAGAAACTTAAAAAACCAACCTTTATTTCTTTTCAGTGATGGAGAGTTTCGCTCTTTCCACTTGTTCCTCAACCTTGTTCATCTCTTCTTCTTCTTCTCGCTTCTCTCTCTCACGTAGACCACTCAACAAATCTCCTCCCTTCATCAATGGTCTCAAATCATCATCTCTAATATTCCAATCTCAAACACCATTTTCTCTCTTCAATTCAAAACCATTCAATCCATTCTCAAAGCCCCATGCTTCAATCCAAGCTTCTTCTTCAACTCCAGAAGATGACAATAAGAAACAGTCTGTGTCTGTTTCCAGCACTTCTTCTCAGGGAGCAAAACTAGTCCCCTTTGTAATCTCTGTGGCCATTGGACTAATTGTCCGCTTTCTCGTTCCCAAACCAGTTGAGGTGACAGTTCAAGCATGGCAATTGCTTTCCATCTTCTTATCAACAATTGCTGGACTTGTTTTGAGTCCATTGCCTGTTGGTGCTTGGGCATTTATTGGCTTAACCACTTCTATTATCACCAAGACACTTACTTTCTCCGCCGCGTTTAATGCCTTTACCAGTGAAGTGATCTGGTTGATTGTCATCTCGTTTTTCTTTGCTAGAGGCTTTGTCAAAACTGGACTTGGTGATCGGATTGCTACTTATTTTGTGAAATGGCTTGGAAAGAGTACTTTGGGCTTGTCTTATGGTTTGACTATCAGTGAGGCTCTTATTGCTCCTGCAATGCCAAGTACCACTGCTAGAGCTGGTGGCGTCTTCTTGCCTATTATTAAATCTCTTTCACTTTCAGCTGGGAGCAAACCAGGTGATCCCTCAGCGAGGAAACTTGGCTCTTATTTGGTCCAGTCTCAATTTCAGGTTACTTTTACTCTTTCAATTCTTCTTGCCATGTTCATTAGTTACATTAAATAACTGTTCGTAGAATCAGTGAGCATTTAAACTGTATTTTGGAGGAAGACTAATTCAACAAGTAATTCATTGAATATGACTGCTTGGTCGAAAAAGGCTATGCGTTATGCTTTCAAGTTTGGGGCTTAGATATTATTTTCTATGATGTACGAAATAAATAAAATTAAGGTTAGCCAAGTCCACGTTGCAATTGGAAGGTGGAACTTTATCACTCAGGCTTATGTGAGGATAAGTTATGGAGCGCGATGACATTAGTATGTATGCAATGATGTCGTTAGATGTTCTTGTGTCTCATTGGAGTGTAGGCATTTGGACGCAATGTCATTAATCTTTTAAGAATCTTTTAGGCGAGAAATGGTGCTCCAGATAATTCTATCAAACAATTATCATAAATGCAATTAGTTTCATCAAATTGTCAGGCTACAGCTAATCCTTGTTAGAAAAAATTGGTATTTGGATCAATCTTTTTCCTTAATCAAGTTAACAATGTACCTCATTGGATGGTTGAGTATTATAGTTAAAGAAAGTATGTTCATGGGAATTACGCCTATAAGTGGTCCTACTGTGCTCAAGTTTGCATCAGTTGATTTTACTACATATTGAATAATTTGACTTGTGTGTAGATCTTTTGTTCTCAAATTTTCATTCACGACAACATATGCATTACTTATGTTTCTCTTTTGTGATCAATGACAGGCGGGTGGAAACTCAAGTGCTCTTTTCCTAACTGCCGCAGCTCAAAACCTGCTGTGCCTTAAACTAGCTGAGGAACTTGGTGTTATAATTACAAATCCATGGGTTTCCTGGTTCAAGGCTGCAAGTTTACCCGCAATTGTGTCGCTTCTAGCTACTCCATTTGTCCTATACAAAATATTCCCCTGAGACCAAAGACACACCTGAAGCTCCTGCAATTGCTGCAAAGAAGCTGGAGCAGATGGGTTCAGTGACAAAGAATGAATGGGTGATGATTGGTACAATGCTTTTTGCAGTCTCCTTATGGGTCTTTGGGTAAGTGGTTTACGCTGCATTTTTGATTTTCAGTATAAATCTTTTGATGAAACTCTTGAAAACATTATTTGAAAAACTTAAGAAATTATATTAATTCTTAGAATAAACCAAGTAAAGGACATAAAAATGATTCTCAAGTTATAATAAAAATCATGTTAACAATTTTCAGGTTTGATAATAATTTTTATAATTTTAAGTTATAAGAGCAGCAAACGTGTTTCATGTGCAATTTAAGTAATCGAATTGCATTAGAAATCATACACCCATTTTTTGGTGATATAGTGCTACTATGAAAAGAATGTATCATTAGGTAACACTTGCATAAGATGATTCATTACTGAAGTTGTACATTATTACCGAGCAACCAAAAAAGAAGAAGAAACTGACGAGTTTGAAAAAATTGCTTGTTATTTGATCTCTTTATATGCATTCTGTGTCTCTTTCTGTTATTATTGTTACTTTTTAAGTTTTCATGTTTTTTTTTTCAATTTTGTCCATTTTTCCCTTATAAGTTGGTGATGCAATTGGTATATGTGATTCTGCAGAGACGCCATTGGCATTCCTAGTGTTGTTGCCGCAATGCTTGGTCTCTCTATTCTACTCTTACTGGGAGTGCTGAACTGGGATGATTGCCTGAGTGAAAAGTCAGCGTGGGACACCTTGGCCTGGTTTGCAGTTCTAGTGGGCATGGCAGGTCAACTGACAAATCTTGGTATTGTAAAATGGATGTCTGATTGCGTGGCCAAGTCACTTCAGTCTTTCTCATTGAGCTGGCCAGCTGCGTTTCTTGTACTTCAGGCAGCGTACTTCTTGATCCACTATTTATTTGCAAGTCAGACTGGTCATGTTGGAGCTTTATACTCTGCATTTCTTGCCATGAACTTGGCTTCTGGAGTCCCTGGTGTGTTGGCAGCGCTGGCTTTGGCATTCAATACAAATCTCTTTGGTGCACTAACACATTATAGCAGTGGTCAGGCTGCTGTATATTACGGAGGTACAAGTTCTTTTCTCTGTTTAATACTTTGCTTGTTTTCAGCAATGTTTCACCATTAACTTAGTCTGTTTTGTACTTTTGTTTGGGAAAAAAAAAACTCGTTTGAACTTTTCTTCTGACCATACTATATATCTTTATTTTTTCTTTTCTTCTAAATGAACTCAATCTTCTATTAGGCTACATCTGGCACCAATTACTAATTTGGGATTGATGTGCTTAATTATTTATATTTGCACAATATTTTCCTGGTTTCAAGATGGCATGCTACTGATAATCTTCATTTACTCTTTTTGTTTAGCCGGTTATGTGGACCTTCCAGACATATTCAGAGTGGGATTCATAATGGCCATACTCAATGCTGTGATCTGGGGAGGGGTCGGGACATTTTGGTGGAAATTTTTGGGCCTCTATTGAGTCCCAGTAGTCATGTTAAGGCATTAGCTTAAACAACACCTTCAGAAAGTTTCTTACATTGTTTGACTTGAGAAATCTTGAATTCTTTGTCAACAATGCATAAAGAGTGAAACTTCATCAAAATCTTGAAGGACAAATCTTATACTTTAACTGAAAAGTTAAGTCATGGTTTTTATTGTTTGTTATTCTTCCATCCATCTTTAAATTGCTCTTAGCATGATGACATGAGGCTGTTGATATTTTTATTTGGAATATGGAACGGGGCAATGCAGTCCAAGCTTCAGAAAGTCATTGGATGTGCTTTCTATGTACAAATGGAACACAATCTTGGGTCTGAATGTTTATACTGGATGAAAATAATAAAAATGTTGATCTTTAGTAGCAAAAGCATGGAATCACTGCATTGTCTTCCACTTAAATTTCTTACAAGTATTTCAGCAAGGCAACTACTAATTTACTTGAACGTGAAGTTTGATCAATTGTTGCATTAAGCATCCTGGACTTAAGGATAACACGATAGTTTTAGAGTTAACTAGTGAATGAAAACAGAGCTTGCTTGGATTCAAGCCAGTGATACAGGTGCTTGAAGGGCTGATTCTAGCTCCTCATCGAGAACATTGTTCATCATATTTATCGATTAATCTACAGCAATACAACGCACTAATCAAGTAACCAGCTCTGGGCTTGTGGGTTTGGGCTCATTTGTGTGACTGCAAGAAGATAATTCAAGGTAAAGGTATTTCAAGATTGATTTTTTATTGAACGTTGCTGCCTATCCGAAGAAGAAGAAGCAGAGGAGTTGAATCAATGGCTTGGCGCCTTAATAAATTCCCAATCCTTAAAACCCTATTAATCTCCTCCCTCCTTCCTTCTCCACCAAACCCAACCTCCAATTCATACTCCACTTCATTTCTAATCACAAAAAACAGCCACAAGAAGAAACGAAAGAAGAAGAAAGAATCCCCAAGAACCAAACTCATCCAACAAGAATCAAGTCGTATCCAACACTTTGAACAATTAGTCCAACGCGACGCCTACTTCCGTTTCTTAACCAGAACTAAAGAGTTCATATCCAAACAACCGGAACAAGTAATCCCACTAGACGATGCTGGTAAACTCTACCGTGAACTGGGCTTCCCTCGGGGCCGAAAGGTAGCTCACTCTATCCAACGCCATCCTTTAATTTTTCAGACTTATAGACACACTGATAGGAAAATGTGGTTTGGGTTTAGTGATTTTATGGAAAATTTGATTGAGCAAGAGAGGCTAGTTATTAATTCTATGGAACAGGATAGGATAATTAAAATCCGTAAATTACTTATGATGTCGGCGAAGAAACGGATTCCTCTCAGTAAGATTTACCACTGTAGACTACTGTTTGGCATTCCTGAAGATTTTCGCGATCGTTTGTATAAGTATCCTGATCATTTTAGACTTGTAGTTGAAGAAGGTGGTAAGCGGATACTCGAGTTAGTTGATTGGGATCCTACTCTAGCTGTGAGTGCATTAGAGAGGGATTTCATTTTGGATGAGGATAGAGTTAGCAAGGCCTTTAAGTTCCCTATTAATCATGGCAAGTCTTTGGCATTGGATGAAGATGATGAGAGGAAAATCAATCTTTTGAATACACTTCCTCTTGTTTCTCCTTATTCGGATGGCTCGGAGTTGAACTTATGGTCTTTGGAAGCAGAAAAGTATAGAGTAGGATTGTTGCATGAGTTTTTGAGCTTGACACTAGAGAAGAGAGCTTCAATACATCATATTGTGGAGTTTAAGGAAGAGTTTAGTCTTACTAAACATACTTATCAGATGCTTTTGAAACAGCCTAGAACATTTTACCTTGCTGGCACTGAGATGAATTGGGCTGTGTTTTTGAAGGATGCTTACACTAATGCTGGCGTTTTGGTTGACAAGGATCCGCAAGTTGTGTTTAATGAGAAGCTTTATAGATATGCTGAGATGAAAAATATGGACGGAGTTGATGGTGTCGACAAATTTTCAGCTTAAGACTGTTTGCATTTCCAGAGTCTGGATACTGGACATCCACAGGAAGAAATTGGCTGCGATGGACGCATTGGCTACCTTCCCGGTGGAGTGTGTTAGGCTCATAAGGTAGTTTCTGGCTTTCTGCAATGGGCCACATTGTTCTATTCTTCTATTGTGATATTTGTTATGTTGAACTGCATTTTCTTCCAAGTGAATAATGGAATTTTCACTTGTGCTGTTTTTCTACTGTTAGTCTTTTTCTGAGTTCTGCAATATCAATCATCAAAGAAAGAACTTTGAGACTCAATATTAGGGTCATCTTTGAATTCTGGGTAGAAAAATTAAGTTTTACTTCACGCATTGCATTTGGTGTACTCATTTCGCATCTTGCGACTGCAAGATTATAGATTTACATTTGGTCTAGGAGCAAAGTTTAGCTGTAAAAGGATCACAACTTTCTGCATTCACAGTAGCTGGCTAATCAAACATGGACTTCTGAATGCCTGAGTAATCCCTCTAATCACACATTCAATCTGTGTACTGTGTTTGAGACTGAATTCTACGACATCCAAAGCTATAAAGGTGTTTCATATGTTTCATTTCAAACGTAGACTGCATATCTGTTTACACTCATAAACCATCAAACCAACCAGCGGAAAATAAAACCAATCCCAGACTCTCAAATCTTAAACTAGCTTTTATCCAATCCCTGTCTTGGATTGTGCACTCTAAGAAGGGGTTTATAACAAGAAGAAGAAGCAAGAGCGGATTATTTGCGTTTCATGGACGAGTTACCAATCTTACTTGATAAACGCTTGTTTTTCCGTTCACCTAGGGTGCTCTTATGCCCATATGAAGTAGAGGATCCACTTGTACCAATCTGCTTCTGCAGTTTCCTACGAGATGCCCACCCACCGGTACCAAGTGCGGCTTTAGCAACACTGTTTGTGGCTGCTTCTCGTGCTCTCTGGGGCTTGATCGGCTGCTTGTTCAAGTAAGCTAGCCGTGGGAGGAGACCTAAGACCACCTTACGCAGCTGGTCATCACCAACATTGCCTTGAATTGGATTCCCCAACAAATTCAGAGCGAGCAAGGAGCTGTAGTTTGCAACAAGTTGACCAAGAGCTTTTGTGGTGGTTATCTTGTTGAAACTCAGGTCCAATACGGTCAGCTTCAATAGTCTATGCAACCCTTCCACATTGCTAATCTTGTTCCCAGATAGATAGAGCTCTTTGATTAGATTACAGCTCGAAAGGCCTGCCAACAAAAAGTATAAGCAATCAAAATTTGCATCCAATCAGAAGGACCTGAAATGTGAACTCAGTTTGACGTACATGAGGTTGATCTGTGGTGGTAGTGGTGCATGTACATACACATGTACACGTGTTTGCATTAAACACTTGTAAAAGCACTTAAACACATGCTACACTTGGAAAACATCTTAACCTATCTGTATAGGCATGTAGATGGACAGATGGTTAAATTGAACTGTCTCGGAAGAGGCGGGGTAGCCCAAGTTAGAACTGACACTACACCCATTGGGTGGGGCACCTTTCGCTACCATTCCATCAATCACACATTTTCTCAATGATAAAATCAGGAAAGTGAATTGGGATTAACTTAAAAGTTGGGACTGAATCAGCTCACCTTGGCCAATACGGGAGATTCTGTTGTAACTTATGTCAAGCACCCGTAGCCGTGTTAGATCTTTGAGGCCTTCTATAGTGACTATCCTGTTTCTGGACAAGTTTAGCGTATGAAGACCCTTGGGAAGTGATCCTGGAGTAACATGAACTGCAGGGGAAACAAGAAAACAATCAAGCAACTGACTATTCGTATTACTGTAGCTAAAGTTCTTGATTCGGTACCTATGAAGTTGCCTGACAAGTTAATGGAGCGGAGACTAGAGAAGCGTGAAATAGTAGGGACGACTTTCAAGTTCATACCAGTGATGTGAGCGACAGTTGAGGAAGAATTTAGACTCTGAATAACGCTGTTAGCATGTAAAAGCTCCTCTGAAATATTAAGGTTGCTATGTCGAATTGCGGTTCTAGCTGGTGAACCGCCGGTCTCAGGGGAAGGTGGGAAGAAAATATCTTCGTCAACGGTTTCATCATCATTAATTCGAAGAAGGGTTTGATCATGGACACTGTTTACCCACTCATCAACCCTGGTTAAGGAGGATGATTCTGTAGAAAATGCCAGCCACTGGTTCTGAGGCAATATACCAGAAACCTCACCATGAAATCTATCCCAATTTGAATTGCTATCCATTTTGCATTTTCCTGAGAATGATCCTGGTGAATTCACCATACCTGACTCTGTACCCCTATTTGGTTCCAGTGTATCTGAACAATATCCGCCTTTCTGGTCTGACGTGTATTTAATGGACGAAAGCCTTAGCTTGTCCATCCTTGATTTGTGCGTGTTTCTGTGGCTCCAAAGGAATAGCTTCCACCAGAGTTTTTTACTCCTTGAAGGTAGAACTTGGCTTGAAGAATGCTTCTTCAGCATCACCTTGTCTGCACTGCGAGGTGTCATTACTGATACTGGGCTGGCACGTATTTCATCAAGAACCTCCTTTTGCATACTGTCAGTTGAGTTCTGCAAATCTTCAAAAGAATAAGATCTTTTTGACGGCAAGTGCTCCTCTCCCTTCCTAAGCATGTCTCTTGTCTCAAGATTAGAGCATGAGCGTTTCAGTATTGGCGATGCCCAGAAATCATCCCTCTTCATTCCTGGATCACTGACATGCCCACTCTGGATCAGATCGTGATCCAACTCAGCATTTCTTTGGTAGCTCTTCTGCAATTGGTTGTTGGTCACAATATCAACGGAGTCGTAAGAACTAGTCTTTCTCAGACCTGTTTGTTCTCTGTCACTCACTTGAGCTTGGAAATCAAAGTCAGAGAATTCCCTCCTGATAGAGGAATTGTCATCATGCTCATCACTCCCCTCATATGCTGCCTCTGCTGCTTCGGCTTCCACAGGACTATCAAGGTTAGCTACCTCTACTGTGCATTCTGATTTCTCTAGAATTCCAAAGGGCACAGTGTCACTGAAAGTGGTCGAGTACAACTCGTTGCCTTCTGAAGGTTCTATGGGGCGTTCTAGATTCGCCTTTAGATTTCCATTTTCATTAACAAGGTATGTAGATACCTCTTCCACCTAATACCAAATAGCAGAGAACAAAATATAACAGATCAGAAAAAATAGATGAATTAATAACTGCAACTAGGAAAGAATGCCTATTCAAGTTATGGTGCTTACCTTGATTTTTTTCTTTTTGCCAACCAGCACAGAGAAGCAGCCCAATATAGCCATTTCAGACAAAGGGGGTTTCTTGATTATCTCAACAAAGAAGAGTACACAGAAACTTTTTTGCTCCTAAAAGTTTTTTCTACCTAATCTTTCACATCTTTAAGATCTGAATACAAAAACCCTACAATCCACAAAACGAGATTCCAAACACACTGAAAATATAAATGGCGTATTCATTCAAAGGAGGTTAGCCATAATCAATGGGTAGAGACAAGGTGGAATTTGGAAGCAAAGAAAGAGAAGAGGAAGATGATGATGAAGAAGAAGAATGGAAAGGAAAGTTTCTGGCTCCTCTTCTTGGTTGAGCCCACACCTTCCTCCAGGGGAGAGAAGAAAACTCTACAGTATCGGCCAGAGTGATCACCACAACCCTTTCTCACAAACTCTTTAAGAAAAAAACAATCCTCTCTAATAGAATACAACTGACCTCCTTCCTTCCTGCAAACCATTACAGGAAACTCAATTATTATTTCCTAAACAGTACTTCTTTTTTAATAGATATTAAAAATCCTTCTATATAAACATCATTTGCAAATTGCAATACAATAAATTAGAAAGAATCAAAAGTTACTAATCTCATTATCTATTATCATTCAAGAGATAAAGGTGTACCTGTTGAAACTTTGCAACAAAGTTTTTGCCAGAGAGATGATGACAAGCTGCTTTTGATTCTTAAAAAAAAACTTTTCTCCCAGGCGTTGAAACCGGAAACTGTGTTGAAAATGTTAGAGAGAGAGAGAGAGATGGTTGTTGAAGAAGAGACGAGAATAACTAGCTTTATTTAGAAGGACACATACGCGCAACAAACACGGAGTGAGTTAGATTACTACTGCTTTTACATAGGTAGATACAATGATAAAGAAACCTTTTTTATCTTTAACTATTCTTATTATTACATTGCCATTGCCCATTCTTCTACTCTATGGAGTTGTTTATCCATCATGCATTCATACTACATCTCCTATTTGCTGCCGAATTGGACCACTGTGACCAGCTTAACTATTTTATTTCCGGATGAGACAAGGAATTGGTCTTAACTCCATGAAAACGGTTGCAAGTTGCAAACCATGCAACTTGCTGGTGTAGTTGAATTGATGATGATGATGATCCAGACATGTCAGTGTCTCGAGTACAAAAGTTCATGCGTTAGTGAGTCAGGAGGTGCATGTGCTGTTGCAAGGACATCTGGTACAAGTACAACAATAGATTCTAGTTGTCATCTCCCACCGATCTTCCAAAACGGTAAATTCACCAACTTGGTGGATTTTTCACCATATCCATCTTGACACCCTATAAGTCTGTAACCAAGAACCATAAGCACTTATTCGAGTTTCAACTTGGAGGTCATCATCATGTATATTCGGTGAGCCTACACTTTCTAGTAGGCATCTCGAAGTCTTGTTTATGTCATTTGCTCCAATTTGCTGCATGTCGTTGGTAACTTGGTATCATGAAAACCAAAACCAAAACAGGTAAGAAAAGTATTTATTAATAAAATGTTAAAGTCCTTCCATTAGTCGTAGAACAATTATTAAACAGATGAAAATCACATGTCGCCATTTTTCTTATTTTAATCTTTAGCTAATTGACTTAATAATTCTTTCACCATCATGTGATTCATGTCCATGTACGCCTGGCCTACTTAAATTCTTGTCATGAATTATATGTCAATAAGACAATGTGAAGATGCAATGTTCCCCATGGTAAGTTGGTATTAATAACCACGACATGCACAGTCAATCATTATTATAAGTTATTCTGCTTCACAGAATTAACTCGAGTGACAATCCGAAGAGCCGTTCAAGTTTGAAAATAGGAAAGTAAAAAAGAGCAAGCAATTTGCTTGAATGCAAAGTTTTGACTGCATTAGATTCTTTTTTGTACAAAAAAGAAGAACGTGGCAAACAACACCAACGAGAGTGGGCACCAAATAAGAAAGAAGAAAGGGCAGAATTCATCACAACCTCTTACTTAATCAAAAGAATATGAGACATACAGCGATCTGAATACAACCATACACATACAAGAGGCCTTCCTGTGAGGGAATGGGCAAATAGGACCTACTCTTACTCTCAGAAATAATAGAGAATGCAATAATCCAAAAAAGATACGTAAAAAATTTATAAGGTGTGCAGTCTGATTCCTTCCGGGAGAGCCTTTGCGACCACCTCTTCTAGAGCCTACAGCTTGCAAAGTTTTTGTTGAAACCCAGTGACTGACAATGAGTTCATACTTTCATATATAGGTGGTTACTGTTAATCATGCAATTTGTTCCGAAGTTTATGGATAGAACTATAGAAGTGAACTAGGTTAAGGGCTCTGGTCGAGTGAGCGGAGCGAACGATCTTGGTAGAAGGGGGGGTATGCGGACAAAAACCAAGTTGGTTGGTTTCTGTCTGTCTGTCTTCAACTTGTCTCTCATTTTTTTCTTCGCCCCCAATACTCTTTCTCCTTCACCCATCTCTCTCTCTCCCCCGCATCACCCAACTCTCTCACCCCCACCCACCCCCCCAGCTCCGCTCACTCCCCCACTGCCACGCAGTATACTAGTTATCTTAGTAGTACGTTTACCACTCTCTTCCGTTCAACCTGAAATTACTTAAAGATTTTTGGTTGTTTTGTTCGGACAAAATATTGTCGGAGACATTCAGGGACCACCTACATGCAAGGCAATCAACAACCAAAGTCCATAGGTTAATTTGAGTGGCATTTTTCATAGAAAACTTTTGCTAAATTTGCTGGGACACACTAACCATTCAGAATCAATTATAGACCCAGTCATCTTCAATAAGGGACCGCAAGCCGGAGGGATGGGTCAGGCCGTCAGGGAGTAAGACAAGTTTGGGGCGGGGAGTAACACAAGATAAGATACGAACTTGACAAGGTGTGTGTGATGTATATATGGTGGGCGGGAGTACAGTCAAAAGCAAGTTATCTAGATCTTGCCAACTACAGGTAACTCCAATGAGTTGAGCCAGGTATCATGATTTCACCATTTGAATTGGTTACTGGTACTGTGAATCCATTTAATTTCTTGCAGCATAATTAAACATCTTCTCTTGTAGAGTATTCACTAGTCAGTTAAGTTCACTGGTGGTTTAAAGTGAAAAATGATAATAAGAAAACAAAACAGGCTAAAGAGCATCAATTCCTTCCAGACTTCCAGTTGCTAGATGTATGATGCCTTATGACACCAGTTCAATGACCGTTAAATGATAACACCTGAAATCAAGAAGTTTCATATATGCTATATTCAAGCACTTAATTACGCAGTTGTATCACTTGCATGTGTGAAGCATGAAGGTAGCAGTTCGTGGCTGCAACTCCTCCGCACGCTTACCTATGACTGATTTACCAACCTAGTGCACAAGCTCAGAGTCACCATGAGAACAGCTCCTAGCTCGATAACCCAGTGGGAACGTGTAATCAAAATTGAAATACCAAAAAAGTGTGGAACAGTTCAGAGGGGAAAAAAGGAGTGGGGGGAGGTGGTGGTTGTTGAAATACACATCTCTTTCATTCGACATTTACCTCACTTTATGTGAACCATACTATACATGACTGTAAAATGTACAGATATAAAAATGAAGACTAGCAGATGATTTCGTATGTCAAATTGGCATTGCAGACTTGACAGAGACGGGAGACGTGTCCCATCTCAGGCAAGAAGACATTGGAGAATGATGCATCCTAGCCCATGCCCCATGACATATAGTAATTGATACCGTTAGGTCACATGGCCTGTTCAACTCTCAGCTGCTTGGCTGCTTATCCTCTTGGGTACAAGTGTTTATCTGTTAGCAAGGACATTGACAGTAGTCGAGTATTACTACTAAATGAAAAATCATTCTAAAGATGCTAAATTTGGGGAAGAAGTGAACGTACTTTTCCTCAAGTCTTGACTCTCGAATGACAAAAAAGCATAAAATTTGAGCTAACAAACCCTTGAATTATGAGTTACAATTAAAGTAAAGTTGGTTTTCTCACCCTGCTTGTGAAAGCCATCTCCAGCTGAATAGTTGGTGGGACTGTGGATGGGTCTGCAAGTATGTTGAACTGCTTCCAAGGCCATTTTCTTCACCAACGAATTGTTCTGAGTAACTAGAAGTTGAGGGAGACCAAACTGGAACTACACCACCATCTCTCTCTCTCCTAGTACTGCTTGAAGATTCTGCTGTGGACTCATTGACATTTTGGACTCCTATATTAAAATTGAACTGAGGGGTGTTGTTGTTTCTAAAAGTTCGTGGAAGGTTCAATGTCTCTCTCCCAGGTTGTAGATCCCTGGTTGTGTTTGTTGGTACTTCTGCTCTGCTATTTCCATCCGAGTTTCTATCTATAGAAGGTTCCTCTTCAACTCTTTGCAAAGAAGCAGTCATACTGGGAACCATCTGATCCTCATGGCGCCTGACAATCGTTGCAGGGTTGTTCCTAACGGGTTCCTGATCAACTTCCATCTGTATATCTTGGGGAAAGGCAATGGGAGTTGATTCGAATGAGTCACCTAGCCCTTCGTCAGTTCCATTTTCAACCGCAGCTCTGCAAGCTGCTTCTTGCTGCCACATTTCACCAAGTGCTTGCTGCAACCTAGCTTTTGCAGCGACTATTTCCACAATGGGAAGAGGGTAGTTCATGCCTAGTTCAACCCCAGCAGCTTGGAGTACGGATTCTGGTGCATTCCATGGGTGGTGTATCCATTCAGTTGGTAGCCTAGCAAGTTCAGGAAGCCATCGTCGTACATACTCTCCATTTGGATCAAATTTATAACCTTCTACCTATATTCCAGAATAAGAATAGTTAGATTGTATAAACAAGAATAAATTTGATAATCGCTACACGAAAAGCAATCCAAAACTAAAAACCAATTACATGTAGATATCATTGAGCTTCTACAACTTGCATTAAGCCACTATTACTGATGGCTACTAAATAGAAGAAGCTGCTGTGCTGTTTAACAGGGTACTAGACATAGATAACTGGTACACAGAACTAGAGTTGCCTCCATTATCCATTCCCTTGATAAGGACTTTTGTGAGGAACAAATTGCATTCTTGAAGATCAAGGAGCTCATAAGAGAATTTAACCAAAGCAGGAGAGGTGGATATATGCAACACAAGGACAAGCAGTTCACTCTTGTTTCCGTTTTTTTTTCACGTGGCCATCTTGCCAGTAAATGCACGTAGCAGAGACCGAAAAAATTGATCATATCTTGAAACTCTCAAGATTCAGTAATTTACATGAAGGTATATGGAAAAAAGGAAAAAGAAACACTACTTCTAAGTTATCAGTACCTGAGGGTTATCTATACGATCAAACTCACGACCATCAACAATGGTGCCAGATATGTATTGCCAACCAAGAGCATCACTCTCCAGATCTGCATCTAATAAGGTATCCCAGAAATACTTCATTCCCCATCTCCAAGGAAGCTGCAAAACCTTCACAAAGAAACTAGAGACAACAACCCTTATCCTATCATGTAGCCAACCAGTTGCCCAGAGCTCTCTCATACCAGCATCAACAAGAGGATACCCGGTTCGACCTTGTCTCCATGTCTTGAAATAGCTCTCATTGACAATCCAAGGGAAAAACTTAATTTGTCCAAGAAGAGGTCTTTCATGACTGTAAGGGTGATTATAGCTCATGTATCTTGAGTACTCTCTCAGTCCTATAGACTTTAGAAACAAGTTTACACTCTCTTCACCTGCCTTGTTCCCCTCGTTTGCCCATAGAACTTGCTTGATGCGAACTAGATGAAAGACCTTCCGCACACTCACCTCCCCAAAATGCAAATGAGGTGAGAGAAATGAAGTCGTTGCGCTATCAGCCTTTCTACGGTTGACGGAATACTCAATCAATGGCCCATTAACAAATATCGACAAAGCTTTGTTTGCGTTGCTCCATCCAGGTGACCATGCTCGGGCAAGAAGTGCATTGCTTCCTTTCTCAGATTCCTCTTCAAATACCAGTGTGTCTGAAGGACACCTTGACACATCAGCTGAAACATAGTGACCAATTTTTTAGTGTAAAAGCAGAGAGGACAATTAAACACTCTATGTATCATGGAAAAGATCAAAAGATGGACTATGGACTAAAACATCATCCAGTAAGACAAAATAAGAGGCATGTAAAGTAATAATCACTTCCTAGTCCTTGCAGATTTCATTACTTGAAATAACAAAAATAAGTGGATCTTTTAGCTGAAACATTTCCACAGACTGCAGGATTAGCGATCCTATCAAATGCACAAGTTATTGACGAGCTCTTAAAAAATATATAAAACTGATATCCAGTGTACATCAGTAGTGAAATTAAGATCAGGGGTTTGAGATACTCCTAAGTCCTAACAATTTCTTAATATATTTATGTTTGCACGATTGACTTCATGTTAACCATTTAGTACGTTCCTGAATTGCTGAAGAATGTAAATTTCAGATGGCTCAAGTATAAGGCTTCCATGGGGTTGTCTAACATGTTGGAAACTATCTACCCATTTCTAGGTGTGTCCCACCAATGTTCAACCCCCCACACCTCCTGAATCCTGATAAATAAAAATCTGTCATCTCCGACCAGTATCAAGTACTTTAGTTTTAGCGTACACTACTATATGTTTAGGTATTGTTGACAGAACACTTCTGACTAAACGATATCAAGAGTGGGAGCAAGTCCCTGTATTAGCTGATAGAAAATTGAGTTATAACAGCTCCTATGCCGAAAAAATACATAGCTATTTATGTGCAATAGCAAGAGTGAATGACAGTGATTAACCTTTAATTCTAATGGATTACTAAACTGGAGATTGCAGGATCACAGACCTGACGTTATCCTCTTTGGTGGAAGCATTGGTGCCGCAGGATCGTAAGGCATGCTAAGACACCTATTCCAGAATTCCAAGAAAGTGTTGAATGGGCGACCTTGGACATCGGTAACCTCCCATGGTTCATAGAGCAAATCTGCATTAAACGTGCGTACATCTATGCCTTGTTCACTCAGTAGCTCCTTTGCTCGGTGGTCCCTTACAAGCGATATAGGGTCTAAAGAAAATAAAAGACAAAAACAGTTCAATAGAAGATAATAGTACCTAATAATCAAAGAAGAAATTCGATGAAGTCAAGAGGCAGAGCCACATGAAAAAGACGAGTATTATCACTAAGAAGAACAAAAGAACAACAGAGATAAAAGAGAATGAAGGGAAAATTTTGAAATTCCAAGAAAAGACCCATCTATCAAATGCTCAATCAAAGAACTGTTTTTTTTTATTGGCACTCCTTATTATACATATGCTATTTGTGTTAGCTATAACAACTAACAAGAAACAATACTAATCGATGTAAACATTAAAGCACTAACTGAGCACATATATTACAAAAGACCCAAACAATCATGGCATGAAAAATAAACAAAAATAAAAATAATTGTAGGTGAGAACAAAAAAAAAATAATACAGGAAACAGAAGAAACAGACCATATAGATGATTGAAGAAGAGCCGAGTAGCGCCAGTGTCTTTAACAACTTGAATTAGAGACGAGATACTATCAGTAGACCTCTTGGTTATGAAGGAAGTTCCAAGGCTCCCCAAGGAACTTTGAAGTTGAGCTAGACTATGCTTCAACCACCACCTTGAAACTCTACCAGGGTGATAGTAGCCCTCCTCCTCCGGTGCCCATATGAAAACTGCAATGACAGGTCCAGCCCTCACAGCAGCAGCGAGTGCTGGGTTATCCTCCACTCTAAGATCTCTCCTGAACCATACTATAGTGCACTCACCACCACTACAGCCTGACATCTCTTCAACAACCCCAAAAGCACACGCACATACTCTCTCTCTCTGCCCGTGTGTTACGTGTATTCTGGCTGTCTATCTACCATGAACAAACACTATACAAATGATGCAATAAATGGAGAATTTGCATCACATCTTTCAGCTTGTAGACGTAAAGTCATACATAAATTATTGATCTTATCATCAATATTTCTTTGATTTGGAATAAAGTGAAGTCTTGGGACCAACGAGTAACTTGTGATGACTGCTGATAACGGCAGGAAACATGGCCATGTCCACACAAAAGTGAGGAGCATCTTCCACCCACAAATCTTTATTTCATTTTTCCTTTGTTTTGGATTTGTAATTTTGCAACCACACAACTTTATATCTTAATTTATATTCTACTAAATTCTTCTTATCACTTCCCCATCCATGCAGAACTGTCCTTGTCAAAAGTGTCTGGAATTTCCATCTCTTCCTACTTTGTATGGGCTTCTACTGATCCAAATCACTCAACTCACTCTCTCTAGCAAGAGACCATATTATGAGAACCAGGACCCTTGACATCTTTACCCAGAGCTCATTGCCTCATTGTCCTGTGAGTGACATTGCTTTCAGGACTGTGACTTGTGGTGTGAAAAAGCCCGGATGAAAAGTCAATTGTCACAAAATCAGATGATACCCTCTTCCCCAAGTAATAACGACATATAAACTTAACTTTACCAGCATGAAAAAGTAAAACTATTGTTCAAGTTACAATCTTTTTATATATTTCTTTACAGATTGTCACTTCATTCTTTATTTCCGTGCTATAATTTACTTGCTAAACATGGATATTACAACGAAATTGTCACCGCATTTGATCAAACAGCCTTACTGGTTGCCCATAGGCCCATACCAATCATTGCACCATTTCTAATGTTCGAATATTGAAAATGGTAAACTAACAGCATGTCTGCTACCTACAAGTCTACAACAAGTCTACAAGTTAGATGAAACTTGCTTATCATGAATATAACTGGAGTCAAGTGCTTCCAGGAGTAAGTGAACAGCCATGAGCACTAGACATGCTTCAAATCAAGCGGTGGATAATGTTTGGATAAGTACACCTGTTGACCACCAGTCAACTCAGCCTATATAAATTCTGCCATTGTTAACTCAGTATACCTGATTCTGGGGAACTAGTCACCAATGCTAACTAATATGTTTACATATCTACTGTACAAGAATTTTGCACTGAACACTTGCTCAATCAGTACCAAGAAACAAAATAGAATAACGACGACAACATATCTGAAATGAAAAACTGGATAGTAACTCAGCCTTTTGACCATATAGTTCAGTCTTTAACAATGAATGGTGCTTACAAAGAGGGGATTTGGTTCTCTAAAATACGAAACTTAGGTATAAACCCCCT
This sequence comes from Coptis chinensis, assembly GCF_015680905.1. Classification (NCBI taxonomy): domain Eukaryota; kingdom Viridiplantae; phylum Streptophyta; class Magnoliopsida; order Ranunculales; family Ranunculaceae; genus Coptis; species Coptis chinensis. The sequence goes on from NW_028238182.1 coordinate 119,074, forward strand.
AAAGAGGCAGGCATTACATGCAGAAATGCAAATCCTACTGCTTAACATATCTAATAGAAATTATCATTTACACAAGCATACCCGTCAAAGCAGACAGAAAACTAAGCACTATCTACAGGTCCAACATGATTCAGAATGTATTCTGTTTATCAACACAACAGTGCCACCATTGCTTGGTTCAAACACAATCCAGCGATGACGTCCTCATCCAGCAAATAGAGGAATCCTAAAACTGCTGATGCTGGATGGAACAAGTTATCTAAATATCAGAGGCTTGTTAACTGTAAGCCTATAGTCAAAAGGTGATGCAGCACAACCTCAAAGTTCATGATGATGTATTGGTTACATTATGATGATGTCCAAACAACTATATAATTTTGTGAGTAGCACTAGAAAAAAATTACATTGAACTGGTACACCTGCCTATTAACTCTACTCTAACTGTCATTGGATCTAACAGATTATTAGATGGTACCATTAGAAATTATATTGATGGAAAACACTGACTGATTAACTTAAACACACTATAACATTACAATGTACAAGAAAAACAATTGAGATTGAGGCTCACTCAACACGCTGAGGACATGAAGGTATCATCATCCAACAAAGCTTCAAGGTTAATCAGGTCATCATCATCATCATCACCAGCTTCTACTGAAGTCTTAAGAATCCCATCCGACACAACCTGAAAGGAAAATACAAAGCGAACTCATGGGGCTTAGCAAATGATTGTGTGTCAAAATGAGATGCAATTCAAGAGAGAGGTATGGTTGGTTATTGTTAAGGGTCCTCTAATTCTTAAACTCAGTGTAAGAACAAGAAGCCGCCTGTGCTTGGAAGATACTGAAACTGTTAAAAGTATTGTACCTTTGTTTCCTGAAACTCCGTAACAACATTCAGCAACCTACGATATTGATCTCTTGCTTCTGGATACTGAACCATAGACTTTACTCTAGCAAGTGCCTTCTTCAACCTTTCCTCTGTCTGTTTACGGCCTTCTTTCAGAAAATCATAATCATCACATTTTGATGGCTCACATTGAATCATTGAACCCTCTAATTGAGCATCTGGCCGGAAACCGCGCAAACCACTTCCCTTTCTTCTCCAGCGTAAAATTACTTTTTCGACAATCCCTACTGACCAGATGATCTTCTTGTAATGTTTCCTCACCTGGTGACCCCTTACATGGGCCTTTTGAACAACATAAACAGTAGTAAGAATCCACGAACCAGAGTCAATGAGCGGGAAAAGAAAAACATTTCACTGGTGAGGAGTGATTTCTTGTTCACGACGTTACAAGCTTCACAGAGACGACTAGGTATTGATAGAGTAAATTTACCATGAAATGTATTTTTATTAAATTAAGAATGGATATAACAGGGATGGACCTGAAGTTTCACAATCCGTTGACGGATTAGCAAAAAATCTTTTCTTCCTTTCCAACCACGAAACTTATTCTGAATCCTTACTGCAGCTCTATGAACAGGTTCATTATGTTGTCCAGGCTTTTGTGCCTTGACTGAGATAAGCGACAGAGCACGCTCATTTGACATTCCAAACTTATTATCGCCATACTCAAGTAACTGCTTTTTCTGGAAAGATTGCACCCTAAAGACTTGATGAATGCGAGCGGCAGCTTGAGTTGCATTACAGACAGCGGTAAGTGAATCCTTCAATGAAACATCTGAGATATTACCATCACTAACAGGTGTGGCAGTCCGTTCCGAGACTGTTTGTGCCACTTTCTCCCCTAAAGTTTCTGGAGCTTCACAGTCCTTTGCATCTTTAACATTAAGGGTAGAGAGATGGGTGGTTAAGGAAGTTTCTGCCAGAAAACCCGCAATCCCTTTATGTCCATTGCTTGAAGCAAGGTCTGCAGGTGTTCTACCCGACGGAAATTTTGGAGAGGGATCTGTCAATGCTCCTGGAGCTGCGCCCATTTGGAGAAGGGTAACAACTGTGCGCTCTCTGAGTTACAGGGCGTATCATGAGAAACTATAATGCATCAAATAAATCTTTGGAACATTAAAACTTGAAAGCATGTTAAATAAGTCACTAGTACTTGCAGACACTAAAACTAATTCAACTAGATAAGTAAACACATAGCTTGAGGATCTCACCTGCCACAAAATGCTGCCCAGTGAAGAGCAGTCCACCCATTCACATCACGGAAATTAATACTGACGCCTGCAGCTACTGTTGGTGCTATTCCCCAATCGTAACCCAGAGCAGCTGCTAAATGAAGAACACCTTGTCCCTCCTTGTCTAATACACTAGGACCTTTACCATCTTCAGTTACTTTCTGAAGAAGCCATGCATGTAGCTTCTCTTTTAGTATTCTCTGTAGCAGCTGATCCTTGACTTTACCTGGGGAAAATTCCTTCTCCGAAGTAAGCTTTATCATTTGGAGCCATTCATCATCATCTTCTTTCATTAACAAACTGATTCTGCTGCTTATAATAGATTTCTCAGCAATCGGACTGGAAGCTGGTTGACTAAAAGATTCCAGAGATAGTAACTTCCCAAGACGTATATGAAGAAGTATTTCATTAGTACTGCTACTACGAAAATCTTCCATGTCAACATCTTGAGCATACTTGACTCTAAAATCAAATTCTCTCACTTCACTACAAGCTAACCTGTTAGAACATGTTATGTAAAAAGGAACCCTGCCAGCTTTATGTGGTGGAGCAAGGCAACGAAGCACACCATCTGCTAGGACCTCCACTGGAACCTCCACTTCCCCAAACATACATGACCATTTACATTTAGATGCATCCTGATTCTTTAAGAATGTTCCAGTAATCAGGACCTGTTAAGACATAATGATATGAGATATATTAAATTTGTGACATCGCAGATGCTCTTTGTCATCCAATAAATAGCAAAGATAAGACTTATTCATCATTTAATTGAGATTATCCAATGAATAACTTGTTCTGTATGGTCAAGCTTTCAAGTACCTTAGTATCAGAGTCTGTATATGCCCAGCTTGGGGAAAAATCAATAATGCTGAAGAGTTGCTCCTGAGAAAGTACGGTACTCAGAAGGTATGCATCCAAGTGGACTTGTGGGGACAATCCAGAGTCAGCAACTACGCTTTCCCTTTCAACAGAATCCCAATTAATTACAGAACAAGACGGCAAATGTGACTCATCTACCTCTCCAAGTTCTTTACTCATCCAACGGGTGAAGCTATCAAGTTTCTTCAACCCTTCTGTTTTAATGTCATCTATTACTGGATGTTTCACATTGCAAGAGTTGTTGACAGTTCCATCTATAGTCGGATTGTCCTCTACATCCGATTTTGAAAGTATTCCAAGGTCCACGTCTGGGAGCTGCATTTGAAGTTCATTTTTCACAGGTTTGCAAATATGCTGGTCAGGGTTCATCAAGAAAGACTTAGGGGTATGATCCAGATCATGAGTTTCTTGCACAGGAAAACTCTGCTCATGGACCAAACCTGTTTGCAACTTCTGGTCCATCTGCCAATTAAATTCATGTGAAGAATCATTTTCGTCGGAAAAGGTCCAGGTGCGCCGATAAAGTTATAACTTCAGAAATAACAGAACAATCCATTGCTAGGTCCAGTAGAATAACAGTTAACAGAGAGATTAAGTGTCACAATCTTATTAAAAGTTAGTGACTGCATATGCAAACATAGTACATGCTCACAAAAAGAAACTAATAGGGTTTATGTAAGATACTTGAATTAAACCCCTCTCTCAGAACTAAAAAGTCCAACTTGATATTTACCTCATCTGTGAAATATTGCCCAAGCATCATATTTTCTTGTTTGGGCATATATACCATAGTGGTAGGTTGTGTTGAAGAAGCTGATGGTACAACAGTGCCATCATACAATTCAGATGTACAGTTTTCCAACACTTCTCCCCAGGATGTCAATTGAAGCTGATTCTGAGTCTCATAGCTTAACTCAAACCTAGCATCAGTACTATGTCCCCCCTCAGATTCCCAAGCTGGTTTCTTTTCTTCATAACTGTCTGGCAGGAGTTTCAAATACATAAACATGTTAATATGTCAACTCCTAACAGGTCAAGAAAAAAAAAAAAAAAAAAAGTTGTACACAAATGAGAAAAATGTTATTACATTTATTGTTTGGAGCAGACAGGTAGTAGGAGTTGAAGAAGCTAGGATCCAGAGATCCTGTTAGAGACCTGTCCTCATATTGTTGGAACTCGGGAAAAGAGTCATGTCTGGAACTAGCTTGACAATTACTCGCTACACCAGTTTCAACTTTAGTTAATATTTTGGTTGGATGAATAGCTGAATAAATGTAGCTATAATTCAGTAACTGATATAGATAATTCTTCTATAGAAGTTCTCTAAACTGGATACTTGTTTAACTTATTGAAGATGTGTATTACAGTAAAAAATAAAAACCAACAGATATACCAGACTCGACATCTTCGTATTCTGATGTCTGAGCACTGTTCAGGCTAGTGCTATCTGTAGTTCGTGAATGTACTTGATTACGGTTTGCAGCAAAACTAGAAGATACAGGGCTGCCAATCTGGGAACAGAGCGCAGCTTCTTCAGTATCTCTAGTGCGGGTAAAGTTTGTTTTGCTCCCCTAAAGAGACATTATGAGTTATTCAGAATATGAAGATCCACGATCGTAAAAATTTAAAATATGGGGAAAAAAAATAAAATAAAAGAAGATGAGCAATAGAAAATATTCCATATTGGTAAGAACGTTCACTCCAAACATCAGCAAATGTTAATGCAAATAGTTGTTGCAGTCAAGATTCCACATATATCTACAGCATCTATGAGTTACTTGTTGCATTTCTTCCATTTGATAAAAAAATCCCACAACTTCAATATGTCTGCATGTCAGTCTATCTTTCTTCTAATTCATGTAATTAAAAATTGTGTTCTTCATTTTCCAATGCTTCAAGAATGAGTATCTTTACTGGCCTTTTTTTAGGAGAATATTAATAGAGAAGATGGTGATATTGTCATTGGGGATACCTTCACTTAAGTTATAAATATAACATAAATAGAGGCTTTCATCGAATTCTCTATATCTTTCTCATTTTTTCCTCTCCTCTTCTTCTCTGAGGACAAGAATTAATTGATTTTAAAAGGTACAAAGACCATAAAGTATGGGAAAAAAAAAATGGAAAAACTATTAATATGTTGAACATTAACCTGGACTTCCCGATAGTGGACAAGAACAATGTGCATGTAATCCCTGCAGCATCAGAAAACTCAGTAAGAACTAAGAAGAATGGAGAAAAAGAAACAACCCATGGTTACTACAAAAATGAGCACTTCATAGAACTACAGATAGCCAAAAAAAAAAAAGAAAAACGTTGTTCAAAAGAAGTACTCCTCTCAAGATAATGGATTTAGCCATAGGACTACATATAATAAAGCCAACTAACATACGCCAACATAACAGCAAGAAATAAAAGTGAAACAATGGTTAAACTATATCAAGAGCTCATCAAATTTATACTCCCCAAAATTTAATTACCAATACGATTCTTGGAAAAACTATCAGATGGATGGCACCACATAACCGCTCAAGTTAACAATAAACATTTCATCAGTTTCACATTTAAAAAAATCTTACTCGAAAACACGGAAACTCATTGATGAGATACAAAGTCTCACTATTTAAAAACAGAATGTCCATCAGATGAAGGAGCACAACAGTTTAACAAAACAACTTGTGCATTTAATATTTATTTGTCTTCACCACTAAAGGGTGGCTTATTTTCTTCATTTTGCAAATATTTCAATGAACTGAAAAAAATGTTATAAGGGGGAATTCTTCATGAGGCCATGTGGCTAAGGTTCACAAAAGACAGGGATTTCAAAAAGAAAGCATTCGGAAACTTGGAAGGAGGGGGGAAAGAATGATATTTAAAAAATTAAAACAAAAATAAGACTAATAATAAAGTTCTGATTCTTACTCTTCAAGCATCCAATAACTGCGTCTTTGAAAATATTCATTCTCTTCACCGTGGGCATAGTAGCAGTGTAACACATCAATGCTTCCAGCCTAAAAATGCAAAGATTATGACTAACCGAAAAGTGCAATCGGGTTCCAATCAAGTCTATCCTTAACTTATATAAAAGAAGCACACTTTATCAACATAAAAAGTCATATATATTGTTGTAAAAGTAAAGCATTGCGAAAAACACTAACCTTTAATCTTTCATGAGCTTCCTTGACAGTCTTTCCATCTTTTTTCTTCCGCCAGTTATGTCCATCCTTCCGAAAGTATCTCAATACTTTCCGGTCAAAAAGGAAAAGTGACCCGTCTAAGAAGAAGAAAAAAATGGTAATAAGGTTGTATGAAAAGGAAATGAAAGAAATATATATAGGAAAAGAAGAGATTTTTATACTAGGAGGCTTATTAGGGGGCACTGGAGCAATATGAAAGTTGCGATAGTTGCGAAGAATTTCACAAATTTCAGCAGGGCGTAACCATCTCGTTTGTGCTTCCAAAAGTATCTGCTCAATGTCTGCAAAGAGGAAGGACTAGTAGTAGTTGTGATGGATGGGCAAATAAAAAAAAAAACAACAAAAACAGGAGGTGTCTCACCTAATTGATTACCCAAGCCACACCGCCGATGCTCTGCCATCAACAAACAACACAAAGTCCAAGTGATCTGCTGCCTTTTCCAATTCGATCCGCGTTCTCTCTCACAGAGTTGAGTTTAGTTTACACGACACAGAACAAAAGCCGCCCTTTTAGCAGCAGTAGTACAGTTCCAATGTTCCACGAAATCAAACATGTGCTCATTTCTTCTTAGTAAATGTCTACATTACCTTCTTTTTCTCTTACCACACTATTTATTCTTTAATTTGTTACAAGGACACTGACTGAACTGTCCAATCATTCATTCTTAAATCTTTTACTAACTAACAATCGTCAGCCTCACCTAATTAACACGGCAGCTTGTTTGAACGGAATGTTTTATTCCGTCTCGTGTGTTTTTTTTAAATTTTTTTGATTTTTTTTTTTTGAACAGAATGTTTCATTACGTTTCGTGTGTTTTTTCGATTTGTTTTTTTTAATTTCAAATGAAATATTTCATTTTGTCCGAAGCTTTTTTTCGATTTTTATACCAAATCAAACATTATTAATATTTTTTCATTTTTTCAAAATCAAACATTCCGCAGTCTATTCACCTTACATCTTTTCACCAAAATAGTAGAAAAGAGGATAAATTGAGCCTATGTGGAAGTGAATTGGGAATGCTCTTACTTACTTGCTTGCTACTGACCTCATATCGTTACTGTGATCCCACTATAAAATCAATCTAATTTTGTCTTTCTTTTCTTTTTTTCTTTTGATAGTTTGGAGATGTATTATGAAAAACAATCATGTCTTTAGCCAATTACTGCATTCTGTAATTTCTGATTTGCACATTGTAATTCTCATCCATCCAGATAAGGGATTACAATGTGAGCTGTAAGCACAATCTGTACTTCCGACTGACCTTTGACCTACACATTTGGCTATGATTCTTGTACAAGTGCAAGACTCAACCTTAACCTTAATTAAGGACGACTTAATGTGGTCCTGTATTTGTTCTTCAACGCCGGAAAAGGACTACTAGACTTTTAAAAAAGGTGTATGCGTGTAACCTTGAGTGTCAAGACTGGAGGGGCCAAAACTAGCCAGCCTTTCATATGCTGGGTCAAGTGGTCAACAACCAATACAATCTCATTCAAGCATTAATGTCTCTAAAATGTATACTATTAAAGATTCATAAATCAGTGGAAACATGGAAGAACCCAAACCACAATTTATATTACTGCAACATCTTATATTTTGAGTGTGTTTTCAAGTTTTCAACCAGTGGTATCAAATCAAAATAGAACCGAGTACTCCCTGTCATGGATTAGTATACTTATTTCTGAAACTGTGTGGCTGGTACAGGGACTGATTGATGGATGAATTCCTACAGTGCTGGACCAAATTGCTTTACAGACCTTTATTAGCCTCCACATTGTAGCATGCTCTAACGTGTTTTTTTACCTTGTACGATCATTCAACTTTGAGAACAATCTTCATAAATTCGTAGACAAAATAACTTATAGCAGCCGATGGTAAAACCTGAGAAAGACAAAAGGATGAAGAATTAAGAGATAAACAAAAACTAATATTCGATATCGTTACAACTTTATAAGTACTGACATACTAGTTGCTGATTTAGCCACTACTTAAAGGAGGAACTGCCAACCAGCATAGCAACAGAAAGAAATGTAGCACAATGAAGCTGCTAATTAATTATGTTAAATAAATTACCAAAATCCACATAAGAGACGCATTAGGTATAGAGGTGATACTCCTTGGACATACTGGACAAATGCAACAGTGAAGTCCCACAAGCCAAGTCCAAAGAGGGACGACTCAGTTGAAATTCCATAAACCATGCCTCGGAATAATAAGAAATCTTCAAGCTAATTCTCAATTTAGTTATCCTCTGGATTTATGACTGCTATAACAGTCAGAGGCATGTTGTCGCTTCATATATTCCAGGTTAAGAATACAGTTTGATTTGCTTGTTCAGCTCACATTAGTGAGTTTTCAGTATCAAGAGATGAGTAGGTCTTAGTGTTATCAATAAGACTTCCAGAATCTGATAAAGAACAGTCTGGACAATGCAGGGATCATCTTCTACATACCTGTAATAAGCTAGGAACAAGTCCTGCATAGAGTGCAGGAATGCCTCTTTGTTCCACTATCTTGGCGCAAGTCGCCAATGCGCTTAACTTTGTAGCCTGAACTTGCATTTGGAGCTGTCTCCTCACAACTTCAAATGGATAAGTGGCAGCTTCAGCACAAGTGCCAGCAATAGCCCCATAGAGCAACGTTCTCATGGGACCCAACTCCATTTGTTCCAAAGCATTTAGCTCTTGACCTTGTTCATTCATTTGTTGAATCCTCATCTTTCCCTCAGGTGAATGGAGATAAGCTGACTTCAGCATATCATATACACCATAGAAAACTGCACCTGACGGAGCCATGCTTATAATAGAGGGGACTAAACCCTTGTAAAGTGAGAAGAACCCTTCCATGTGAATCATGTGACTGAACGCACCAATAACGCCACCCAAGGCTTCCCCACCAGGAGCCACCATCTTTGTACGAATCTGATATTTTAGCATGTAACAACTTATAAGCAATCACATTACGTTAACAAACAAATATTTGAAAGACTCGGCATGGAAGAAGTTGTAAGGGAGCCAGTTCAATTATGTCAGTTGGCCCTACAACAATAATCTCAACTCAACACAATCTGGTCTGACAAACAAGACACAGAATATTTGAACATATATACCGTGTCCATTGGTAAGCAAAGTATGGTAGCAGTAATCCCAGCAGCAGCTCCAGCAAGGAACCTTTCAAAATTTGTGGTTTCCTCATTCCTAGATACTCTGAGCAGCTGCTTTCTATATGTGTCATAAGCGTAGAAGTTTACTGCTTTGAATGGAGCTGTTCGAAGAATGTTGACAAAGTTTCCCTTCCAGAAGCCTTTCAAGCCTTGATTAGCAGCAATTGTCTTGATGAGCTCACATAGATTCTTCTTCTCCCCAAGTACTATATATTCCAGCTTAAGTCTCTCAAGCGGAGCAACAATACTTCTGATACAGCAACATGCATTTCCAAAGTGAGACACAACGTTGTGGAATTTGAGATGAACGTACATTTGCACAATTGCTTCATTAAATCCAATGTAAGACACCAACCAATCTTGACAACAAGATAAAACAAGATGACTTTGTTGGACACTTGGGTGTTCTGTTCAGTTATAAATTCTAATTAAAAGACAAGAGAAACATGACAACAACCAAAGAGAAAACATACCTTGAAACCGCTGCAGCTATGGCTCCACACCATAGATGCTTTGTGGTGTTCAATGCACCATGTGATCGAACCACCGTGTTTGGTTCCTCCAAACTCTTGTCCTCTGTTGATTCCTGAACAAACCCTTGATCACATCCTTTAATAGACAGACTCACTGATAGAAACCCATTACCATACAGAGCTGAGCCTCCCTTCTTCTCTATCCAAGAACTCCCCAAAACAGCAGGTTTCCAGCTAGTGAGAGATGAAGAAGAGCAGCAAGGAAATGAAGATGATGACTCAAACGAATTCGAAACACCCCAAGTGGTAGAAGAAATCAATAAAACAAAGGAAGTGGGAAGAGATGTTCCAAGAAACAATCCACCACCATTTGGAAATGGAACTTCATCAGATATTGCTATACAATCTCTGAACCAAAGTTGTATCCCATGCATTGTGAGTGTAAGTGAAGTAAGTGGAGATGGAGTTGATTGCGAAAATGAGAGCGAAGTCTGTAAAAGTGTGGAAAGGGAATTGTTTCGACAGATATTAGGTAGGTAGACTCTAGCTCTAGCTTTGTTGCCATCGCCAAACTGCTTTTTGGTTTCTGTTTTTTAAGTAAAGGACTGTTGTTGCATGTTGAAAACTAGGAATGATCTCATGTCAAGCCATCTTTCCTGGTCGTGTTATGTACTTATGTCACATCTCTTTGTCCTTTTACCAATTTCCTGTTTCTAACATTTTTCATGTTTTTAGGTTGTAGCAAAACTACAAAACAAAATATGTAGCTGCGATGTTAGTAGGCAGGTAAAAGCAACTTCCACAAGTACAGAATGTTGATGGCTCCTGCGTCAATTACACACACAAATTAACCATGATTTACAACTTACAAAATGTGGAACAGGCAATAGATTATCCACATTAAGTACAAAAAGTCCAACTTATCTCATAAATGTTTGCATTGGCTGTGTAGATTATTTAAAGGTTCTTGTAAGGTTACAATAAGGAGATACATACATACAAAGAAATTACAAAATCAAGTGTGACGATTATACTAATGGTATCCAATAGGAGCTGGAGCCTCCCTCAATTCCTTTCCATGGAAATGAATATCCTGCATGACAAAATAAGGTTGTTAGACACAGAGCAAAATGAGTCTAAAATGTGTAAACTAAGTTGCTTCCAAGATGCATGATACTCCCCGACCAAGATATTAGAGCAGATATCAAAGTAAAAAGTTAAACACTGGATATTTCAGATATTGGAAAAGGTAGCAATGCTTACAGAAGCAAAGTGGTTGACATCTCGATGGTGAGCTTCATCAGCTCGGATCACTGTAATAACATCCTTCAGAGTGGCATCCTTGGGCAGCCTCCAGTAGTCTATAGCAATAGCAGGAGCAGGAACATTTTCAATTGCACCACTTTCAATATCCTTTAAGAATTCGGTATATGAATGTATTGCCTCCTCTTCCAGATACCCAACAACTCTATGCGCCACTTTGGGGAAAGTAAATAGAGCACAAAGAAGGCATTGAAAAAAACTCCCTGCACGGTGAGAACAAGTACTCTCTCGTACCATTTTGGTTTCACAAGCTCTACCATCGTCATTAAGTGCATTCTTTCATTTTCTGCTTCCTCAAGTAAAGCCTTGATCCAACCACCACTTTGCTGGAACTTGCGGAGTGACCTAAGGTGCAGCAACATACCTCCCACCATTCCTGGAACAGCCGCCACTGTTTCCAGCATCATTGCACGACATCCATACCGTCTCTGCATCATAAATGCTAAAATCAGAGCCAGAGACTAGTAACAGCAATACTATACTATGTGACTTGTAGAATTGAATGTCCAGTATGTCTGGAATAGCAACAATCAAATGTAGTATTTGGGAGACTGGGTCAACAACAAAGAGAAGATATGATCCAGAGTTAAAATTAAGAATTCATGATACCCAAAAGAACCTTTTTCTAAAGCAATGTACAAGTATCCCAACTACAGTTTTTCAATGATAGAACTTGGAAATATGAGCAAAACTTAAGGTCTTCATTTCTCTTTCTTGGAACCCTCTGAGTTTTTCTGTTCAGTATTATACTCTTAGGTTTGCATACCATCAAATCCCAGTCAAAAACTCCATCCGTGGTCACATTGCTTCAATCGAACACTTTGTTAGAAAAATGATTTGCTCAAATCCATTTGAGATATGAATGAGTAATTTGTCTCCCAAGTTATCCCATATTGTGATGAAATGGGTTTATCTTGAAACAGTACGTAAAGTGAGAAAAATCTTTTCGAAATGGTGCACTAGTTCGAAACAGTGTATCATGCCGAAAAGGTGTGACCTTTCGAAATGTGCACTGGTTCGAAACAGTGCATCATGCCGAAAAAGTGCGACCTTTCGAAATGTACACTGGTTCGAAACAGTGCATCATGCCGAAAAGGTGTGATATTTCGAAATAGACACTGGTTCGAGACAGTGCTTTATACCGAAATGGTGTGTCTTTTCGAAACATGTGACTTTTCAAAGAGTTGCTTACTTTTTCTCAAGAGTCACTGTGTTGTTTCGAAGAGGCACCACTCACCTATAAATAGTAGATGAATTTGAAAAGAAAGATACACCAGATCACATAGAGTTCTGATCTTTCTCTTTTCCCTCTGTTCTTAGTCAAATACTATGTTGTGTTCGCTGAGTCTATAGAATTGAAGTGCTAGCTTTCCATAGAAGAAAATTCATTCTATCTTGGGAGACAGTTTCTCATCAACCTTCAAGCACCGTGAGGGAGAAAATCTGTCTTAAGGACATAGTGAATCTTCACTAGACTCGGATTTAATAATTGGTAAATTAAGTTCATTAGTTGAACTAAAAGTTTTTTCATGATATATTTGTTATATCAATTTGATTTTCTTGTTTACTTAACAATAAATATATTTTTGGAATAAATTTCCTACACACTTCGGATGACAGAAGAGGCATTATCTTTTATCAGTTTATTTCCAATCAATCACAGTCCACCTCAGAGAACCCGTTACAGGCTGAAGCTATGATGCACAAATACTCCTAAAATGTCACTGCACCCGTATTGGTCGGGTATGATACTGATACGGGTATTGGATACTTTTAGGATACTGGAATCCCTGAAATAAACCTGCTCTGATAGTTCTACTCCATTGAAATGTAAAATGTTCTTGAGGCTTAAGATGTATTGACTTTGACATGTGTTATAATAGTTTTTCGCATGTTCTTGACTAACTTTACTCAAAGAACTACTAACATAATTTTCAGAATACACATATTTTAAAATATTCATATTAATTAGTCGTATCCATAGGCCGTACCCATATCCTAATATTTCAAAAAAAACCGTATCGTACCACGTACCGGTGTCACTGTATCGGTACCTAGGGCAGTCAATAGATCGATTTGGGTTGGGTTCTGAAAAATCCGAACCCGAACCGATAAGAAAGTTAGGAATCTGAAACCGAACCAAACCGATAAAAAAATTGAGAACCCAAAACCGAACTGAACTAAACTGAACCGATAAAAAAATTGGGAACCCAAAACCGAACCAAACCGATAAGAAATATTGAAAACCGAACCCGAACCGAAAACTATAAAATCAATTAAATCTTAAATTAAATCAATTAATTTCAACTACACAATTGATAAACATATACAAAATTAATCATAAATATTACTAAAATGTCATCTTATTGGTTCAGGTTCATATCGTTTCGGTGGAGGGCAAACCCGAAACCAAACCAATATCTTATCGGTTCGGTTTCAGATCGGTAGAAAATAAATCAAATTATTAAAACCCAAACCGTTTTTTATCGGTTTGGTTCGGGTCGGTTATCGGGTTATCGAAACCCATTGACAGCCCTATCGATACCCATACCCTAACCGTGCATCATAGGGCTGAAGCAATAAAAGAAATCAATGATAGAAAAGGTGTATCATTTGAATTTGATTTGGAACTTTAGTTAACGGTTTGGGCATCAAGGAGTCAGTAACTTCAGCCTCTGCGAAAATTCTTGGTGCTTAAGAGGGAAAATCCTTACAGGAGGTTGTGCACATCTAGGATGTACTTGTATAAAAGATTGACTGGCCCAACAACTCAGAAACCAGGGAAAAGAATGCTATTCAAGTAAACTAATCATATTCGTTCAAATACTTGCCACCAGAAAAATAACTGCAAAACACGATCAGGAGTGCAGTACAGTCAATCCTTTAAGGCACCCAACTCTTTGACCAAGAATAACTTCAATCACATATAATGAGGCCTTCTATAATGATATTAATGGGGGCTGAAAGTTTTTTGTAAATAGCATGCATGAATGAACTAAGAAAATAAAGTCCTACCTGAAAGAAGACATCCGTTGGAATTCTAAGAAGTTTCACTGTCCTATAAGCAACCTTGTCAAGGAATGTCTTAGGTACATGGTGCTTGCTTAGATCAATGGACACATCAGCCCTGTATGTGTCCCACGGCTGTCAAATGAACAATATACTAGTTAAATCAAACGCCACAACAAATAATAAAAATTCATGTTTGTTAATCTAATGTTTTTCATGGAGAATGATGATTTTCAAGTTCCAAGTATAGTCCGTAAAGGCATCTAATTAAGTGTTTGAGAGAGCGTATTTAGTACCAACAAGAAGGTTTTACGGATTTAAGAAGTCCAACATTTCAGTCACTAAAGTTTGGAGCAATCACAAGAACATAAGATAAGTTGCTCTTTGATTAAATGGCAATAATGATAAGCTCCTAGGAAATGGACCATAATCACCATATCTACATTTATAAAATCTCATGGATACATTTGTATGGGTACAGCTACCTTATGTCATAGTGTTCTATACGTATAGCTTGGTGTATCAATTATTGTTGCACATGGTACTTTAGTCGATATGTGATTTCTACTTAAGGAATCAGTTTCTTCACTAACTACAAAGCATACATGGCTTCCTTAGTCGTCATTCACAATAGCCATGCTTCCAAGTTCCATTAATTAGAAGTTCCATTGAGGTCCGTGCAACAACTGATAAGCAAGTCTCTAGTATACAAACATACTATCAATTTTCATTTCACTTGTTTGCAGATAGAGTAATATGATATTACACGATTGGTTATTAAGGGTTATATTGTAGGAGACAAGCTTTTCCTAAACAAATAAAAATCTAAATCACTGTACTTAGCTTGCACACTGTTTTACAAAGAAGGATGAAATGTTAGGAACCAACTAATACTCCTCGAACGAGTTCGTTGCCATGGAGCTCAAAACTAATTATAGGATGATGTACGTTGAAAAAAAAAATTAAATTTTATAGAAAGAGCAACAGAGAGTCCAAAACCAGTAAAGCAACTATGATATCATCTAAATTCCCTTTATTTAGTAGCACCAAATAAATTCAATGCGTTAAATATATAAGTAAAATAAAGCTACTTGTAATTACAACATAATTAAAGATGGGTTTTTAATTATTTCTCAAGACAATAAAGTAAAGTAGTGAGAATTGGATTCTTTGGCTTACATTGAAGCAATTCCAAGGCCAGACGGTGCCATCTTCCTTGGTAATACTCGGCCTCGAAACTCCCCAATAGCTGGAAACAACCACTTGTGGCCGCTCTATGCCCTTATGATCATCAGGAACAACCAATTTCTCCTCCTTGGTAGTAGTCTTCTCTGGAGAAGAAGAGAAAGAACGAGTGAAGAACAAGTAAGTGGGTTGCACCACTGGGGCAGCTCTAGTGTCACTGACAATTCCAGACAAAGAAGAAGAGATGAAAGCTGATGATGAGTTTTGAGTTTTGAGTAGACATCTAAGCAAGGAAGAGGATCTACTACTGAATACTCGATTCATTTTCAGACAAACTACGTTAGATTAACAGGGTTGATATATATATATATATATATATATATATATATCGGTTTGTCTAGAGTGCCACTCTTATAGTGACACTCTTATCTCACACTCCTCTTGAACCGTCAGATCTCAAGATGAAATCATCAGATCTAATTCTGATAAAAACGCGAAATTTCAAATTATTTCGGAAACCTAAAAACAAAAAAATGCGAAATTTTTGATTATCTCTCATGGTCTTCTTCTCCACTCCAGAAATTTTTGAATCTACAAAAAAGTGAACCATCTCCGAGAAATTCAACCCCCATTCAAGTCTTGTGAAGAAGGATTCAAATAGGTGCGGTTTCTCTCTCGATCTATTTTTTTTTCTATCTCTCTCTTGAATTTCCAAGCCTTTTAAATTAAAACATCTCTCTAAATTAATTATTTATTTATTACACACAAATTCCACTCCCATTACTTATTTCTATTCAATTTTTAAGTTCCAAATCTTGTTTACGAGCCTACTTGATTAGATAATGGCGAAGGCGGTGGATGACATATGAAGAAGCGTGCAATGTTGCTCTTCCTGTGTATGCTCTTCACTTCCGATATGGAACTCAATTTACTCGTTTTACATTTTATATACTAATTTTCCAATATTTATTTGTTGTAGACTTTGGAATAACTTGAGAAAACACAATGGAGAGCGTTATGCATATTCAAGTCATTCACAAGCTGTTCTTGATTGTTTTTGAAAACAGAAATGAATGGGCTCAATTGGTTGATCGTGGTCCCAAGGTATACAAACGAAAATCAATGTGAAACTTTCTATTTCTTTGGTGTTCAATGAAAAGTTATTTCTTTTTTGAAGATATGGCCTACAGCATCAATAGTAATAGAATAGTGGTATTCCTAGTAGACAATTAACTATTAGAGCATAAACAATTGACTTCCCGATCAATTAAAAGCAAGAGGCCGACAAGTAACACACGAGATATTTATATATCCTAATATGTTATGGTACAAGTTCTTTCTAAGCATGAAAATCCGTTAGAAAAATTGTTGAATGGTGTCTTGTATTTTTTGCATCGAATGGTGGAAGGAAGAAACGCATGAAGCCTAACTCGAGTCACCTCTAGTTGAAACAGGAGGAGATTGAATATGCCAAGGGGAGAACCACAAAGGAGCTAGAAAGTAAAATTGTTGGGTCACCTGAGAAGACTTCCCTAAAGGCAAGAGGAAAGCTTGAAAGCAATCGATTGGCCTTTGCAAGGAAAAGGAGTATGAGAGGCCGGGGAAGGGGCGAAAAAGCAAATCTTTATTCGGATGAACTCATTGCCAATGTACACCCCTGGAAGGGTATCCTTCTTCTTGATGAGTCTCTTTGGAACAATTGGGAAGCGTCTATCCAAAGATCAATTAATGAGAATGCTAATGGTTTGGCGGGTATGCCATCATCCGTCAAGAAAATGGTTTTAGTTCAATCGTTGAGCGAGAGATCTTGGTTGATGGATCTCATGACATTGACCGTTGTGTTGATGTGGATGGCGAGTACTTGCTGCTGCCTGTTACAAGGCATTGAATGACCACAAGGTTACGCTCAAGGAACTCTATTGAAGCCCAACATGGTGACTCAATGCCAAGAAGGTAGCCCGGAGGTCATTCCCGAATACACGGTGTGTGCCTTTGCGACAAACAATGCCCCGGTACCGTTCTTGCGGTGGTGTTCTTGTCGGTGTGAATGAATGAAGAAGCGAGGCCACAATTAACCTTAATGCAATGAACCCGCTCAAAGGAAAGAAGCCATGGTCACTCTCATTCTCCTTTGGGCGTGCTCTCCAGTAGAGTACTCTCAAGGCATGGTGCGGAAAAGTGGAAAATGTGGAGAAGGCGCAGTCTGCCTTCCTCGCAAAGGTGTAAGGCAAACTCAAAGGCCACCCTTGGTACCTACAAAGGGTGATGCATTTGTTGGAGATGGTGCTTGAAAGGCCTTCATGTCAAGGATTACAAGTCTCTTGATGAAGTTTTGTGTTTTAGTATTGCGATTTTATGAGTAGATCTGAGGGAAAAATTTGGAGATAAAGTCCGCGTCTTTAAGGCTTAATGTTTAGATCTTTTTTCTGCGTAGTTGAGTGAGGCTGATTTAATAATTTTGGGGGCATGTTTGTTGAGTTCGAATGTTTCTCTCCAAGTGATTTGTCTTGTTTTAATGCTTTCTCGATGAATTTTATGTTTTGCTCTTTTTTTTGAACCTCTTTATAGTGTATGTGTTGACTTGTTGTATTTTTTCGCCATTTTCATTTGGATTAGGCTTCATGCTAATGTCAATGAGAGTTTAGGTGGTGTATACAACTCCCTATATTTTTCCCTGGATTCATCTTTGATTCTATTTGACATAACGATTGAATTTGGACTCTAATAGAGGATCTCATTCTTCTTCTAAAGAAACTCTACGACCATCACCGTCACTCTCCTTTATAGCTCCCATTGTTACAAATCTTGGAGACTTCTTATGACTAGCGACAAAGCTTTGAAGCTCAATTCTTCCACCGAAGTCACACCACCAAAAAAAGAAGTTTAATAAGAAGGATTAGCACAACGGTTGTAACCATTGGGATTGTGAGAGAGAGTAATCATTAGCCGAACGCCGAAAGACACATCGACTACCCAATGGAGTCGAAGAAGCCGCCCATGGACTAAGCGGCCGCACCGGATCATTACGACCATCTTGCCACCCCATCGGTTCAAAGGTCCATGAAATTTCACCTTGCCATGACATATCATCATTGCTACCCAAATGGAGTGATTGGAGATGGATGGTATCTCACCCCACGGAATACCTCCGACTTTTCTTGAATAGCAAGACACTGAAAACTCCCAAAGCCCCCACAAAATATCGATGCCGATGCCATGCCAATATAAAACCAACTCATTTTGATTTGAACTTGGATCGAAAAAAAGCGGTGTATTAATGCTGTTTGGACTTTGTCCCCAACGGCATGGCCACACCGTTTGGCCTTAGTACCAAACGGTGTGGCCATGCCGTTTGGGACTAAGGCAAACAAACGTAACCATGCCGTTTGGGACAAAGTCCAAACAGACACACCATTTTTTTCAAGTTCAAATCCAAAGGATATGGCCACACCGTTTGGACTTAGTTCCAACGGCATGGCCACACCGTTTGAGACTAAGGCCAAAGCGGTGTGGCCATGCCGTTGAACTTTGAACTTGCAAAAATGGCGGTGTCTGTTTTTGGACTTTGTCCCCAAGCGGCATAGCCACACCGTTTGGACTTAGTCCCAAGCGGCATGGCCACACCGTTTGGTACTAAAAGGCCAAACGGTGTGGCCATGCCGTTTGGGACTAAGTCCAAACGGTGTGGCCATTATAGTTTGGCCTTAGTACCAAGCGGCATGGCCACCCGTTTGGCCTTAGTACCAAACGGTGTGGCCATGTCGTTGGGGACTAAGTCCAAACAGACACGCCATTTTTGCAAGTTCAAAGTCAAACGGCATGGCCACATCGTTTGGCCTTAGTCCCCAAACGGCATGGCCACACCGTTTGGTACTAAGGCCAAACGGTGTATGCCGCTTGGGGGACTAAGTCCAAACGGTGTGGCCATGCCGTTTGGGACAAAGTCCAAACAGACACACGCCATTTTTTGCAAGTTCAAATCCAAACGATATGGCCACACCGTTTGGACTTAGTCCCAAACGGTGTGACCACACCGTTCAAGAGGCAAAAAAACAGATCTTTTGTGTTTTGGCAAAAACATTGCGTACTGCATTAGATTTTTGTGTTTTGGTAAATAACATTGGGATTTTTGTTGATAACATTGGGATTTTTGTGTTCTGCATTAGATTATTAATAGAGATACTTCGCTGTGACAAATTAAAATGCGCAAATTGTCGGAGAGCACAAGAAGAGCCATTGAATGGATATAAACTGAGATCTAAGCAAAGCACATACGCTGACCACGTAAATAGTATAACTGTTTACTCCACTGACAGCAGACGTCCTATTAAAATCAATGCCTGCTAATAGCAGAAACATAACCAAAGGCAATGTGACATGAAATAGATGAAACCTAGGATCTTAGGTGAACATGAAAAGAATGACAAGTCCAAAGCAAGATCACTATCATTTCATATTTCAACAATGTGACACCATGTGAAATACATTGTCCGAATTTATCGAACATAAAGCTAAGTTGCTACATATCAACAACTTGCACTTACAAAAGAGTCCTAACATAACATTTTTTGACTACAAAGAGATTTCCAATCTAACTTTCTGACTTTAGTTGTATATCTAACTCTTTGTTCTTTATCTCCTTCCTGCAAAACAAAAAAATTGAATAAACAGATCAGTCAAGCAAAGTTAAATCAAACTGCTTTATTAAGGTCTGACAAAAAAACTAACCTCTCCACTTGCTTCCTCATGTTCACCATCTTCCGCCACCACCATTTGCCTAATTACCCCCCAATAAAAACACATGAATAAGTATAAATACTACCACATATGTCAAATCCAACACCAAATCTAGAAACCTCATGAATCGGTGGGATTTGTTTTCGGGGGCAAGATGATGACCATGTGTAAGAGTTAATAATGGTCTTGTATGATTATTTGATTCTTTTGTTGAGAACTTGAATTTAGAATGACCTTTCATTTTGATTGTTATGATTGTCACATAAACTTTTCAATGAAATCCTTCAGTATAAGTTTTGTAAGTTTAAGTTGATTCTTCTTGTAGTACATGGTACTATGGTAGTGGTGGGAGGCGAACCAAATTAATGACCACGAATAGGCGGCAATCTCCGCCCGTTATGCAATATCCCTCAAGCTTCATCCACGTTTTACTTAGTAACTAGTTTTGTAAGGACCGATAACTATCGAGAATATAATAATCGGTTTATAAGTAACTTTCCCACAATACCGGATAGATCACTTGATCGAGACATCCTATGGGTTTGGAGCGAGTCAAAATGCAGACCTGCATTTCAGCTTTTTCACTATCCCATCATAGTATCTTTGTTTTAGAAGCGTTGGCGTCTGAAGGAGTTGTATTCCTTATTGTTCCGAAAGCATGAAGTAGTAGGATTATTACCTCGACCATGCACAAGTAATTACTACCTCAAGCTAGATCATACAAGTAGTAGGATCACTATTATAAGGTTTTACATGCCACCGAGCACTATCCATATATACACACCACAAGTAATATATACATTTGTATGTCCTTCAACCTCAAATTCTTAAGACCTCACCATTTGTCGCTGCCCTTCTTACCATCTCTCTCTCAAGAATGACCACCACCCTTCACGGCTGACCTTGGTTTACTAGAAACCTCACAAAGGCATGATATCCGATATTTTCAATAGCTCCAAATGTTTTGAACAATCTAAACTTGTCATTTCTTCCATCAAAGATCTATGCAACAACCGGCTCTGGGGCGTCTACCGGTGAATTCATCCCCTTAACGAGAATGATTGGTTCTATTGTGATAGTTTATTGGAACTAGAAGCTCCTTTGGAGTGTGAATAATCCTTACCAGTGAATTCAAAACTCTGACAGAGTTGAAAGCTCTGATAGAGTTCACCGAACTCTGACAGAGTTCAAAACTCTGACAGAGTTCACCGAACTCTAACAGAGTTCAAAACTCTAACAGAATACGGCATGAAGAATACGACAGAGTTCAAAGCTCTGGCAGAGTTCACCGAACTTCGGCGAGTTCAAAGCTCGGCGAGTTCAAAACTTCGGCGAATACGGCATGAAGAATACGGACGAGTTCACGAACTCCCGGCGAGTTAAAGCTCGGCGAGTTCAAAACTCGACGAGAATCGACTGAAGAATACGACGAGTTCAAAACTTCGGCGAGTTAAAAGCTTCGGCGAGTTCACCGAACTTCGGCGAGTTCAAAACTCGGCGAGAATCACGGCATGAAGAATATGACAGAGTTCAAAACTCGACCTCGTCTCCGAAACTTCGGCCGAGGTCACCGAACTCGACGAGTTCAAAACTCTGACGAGAATCTGGCATGAAGAATACGACACGAGTTCAAAACTCGGCGAGTTCACCGAACTTTGAGAATCACGACATGAAGAATACGGCGAGTTGAAAGCTCGACGAGTTCACCGAACTCGGCGAGAATCTGACAAAGTTTACTTCCAATCTGAGAATCTGACGAGTTCACCGAACTATATCGCGTTTTAAACAACAATATAAACAATTTCATACCCAATTCATACTTGTTTACTTGTCTAAGTTCATAAACAATTGAACCAAAGCGTTTTAAACTTGTTTACTTGTCTAAGTTCATACCCAATTTTATGTTTTAAACAACAATATAAACAACATCCAAGAATAAAGTTTACTAGGTTAGTTCATACCCAATTTGGCGTTTTAAACAACAATATAAACAACATCCAAGAATAAAGTTTACTAGGTTTATTTCAAAACGAATCCAAGCTAATTAAATAACAAATCAAAGCGAATTAAAAGTGGAAAAATACCTTAATCCATAAGCTTGGTTCAAACCGAGAAGAAGAAGAAGAGAGAGAGAGAGAGAGAGAGTTTTGAATTTAAGTGATTTTTGTGATTTTCGTTTTTTTATTTTGAAATACCGCGAAATATTGAAATATCGGTTTTATCGATGGTTTTAGATCTTCGATCTTGAGGCGAATCCGACGGCTCAAGAGGAGTGTGAGATAAAGAGTGTCACTATAAGAGTGGCACTCTAGACAAACCGTCGGTTTGTCTAGAGTGCCACTCTTATAGTGACACTCTTATCTCACACTCCTCTTGAACCGTCGAGATCTCAAGATGAAATCATCGGATCTAATTACGATAAAAACGCCAAATTTCAAATTATTTGGAAACCTAAAACAAAAAATCGAAATTTTTTGATTATCTCTCATGGTCTTCTTCTCCACTCCGAAATTTTTGAATCTACAAAACTGAACCATCTCCGGAAATTCAACCCCCATTCAAGTGTTGACGAAGAAGGATTCAAATAGGTACGGTTTCTCTCTCGATCTATTTTTTCTCTATCTCTCTCTTGAATTTCCAAGCCTTTTAAATTAAAACATCTCTCTAAATTAATTATTTATTTATTACACACAAATTCCACTCCCATTACTTATTTCTATTCAGAATTTTAAGTTCCAAATCTTGTTTACAGGCCTACTTGATTAGATAATGAGCGAAGGCAGGTGGATGACATATGAAGAACTGTGCAATGTTGCTCTTCCGGTATGTGTATGCTCTTCACTTCTGATATGGAACTCAATTTACTCTGTTTTACATTTTATATACTAATTTTCCAATATTTCGCTGTTGTAGCACTGGAATAACTTGAGAAAACACAATGGAGAGCGTTATGCATATTCAAGTCATTCACAAGCTGTTCTTGATTGTTTGCGAAACAGAAATGAATGGGCTCAGCTGGTTGATCGTGGTCCCAAGGTATACAAACGAAAATCAATGTGAAACTTTCTATTTCTTTGGTGTTCAATGAAAAGTTATTTCTTTTGAAAGATATGGCTGCGATCAATAGTAATAGAATAGTGGTATTCCTAGTAGACAATTAACTATTAGAGCATAAACAATTGACTTCCCGATCAATTAAAAGCAAGAGGCCAACAAGTAACACCGAGATATTTATATATCCTAATATGTTATGGTACAAGTTCTTTCTAAGCATGAAAATCCGTTAGAAAAATTGTTGAATGGTGTACTGTATTTTTCAGACGAATGGTGGAAGGAAGAAACGCAAGCCTAACTCTGAGTCACCTCTAGTTGAAACAGAGGAGATTGAATATGCCAAGGGAGAACCACAAAGGAGCTAGAAAGTAAAATTGTTGGGTCACCTGAGAGAAGACTTCCCTAAAGGCAAGAGGAAAGCGAAAAAGCAATCGATTTAACAATTTGCAAAGGAAAAGGAGTATGAGAGGCCGGAAGGGGCGAAAAGCAAATCTTTATTACGGATGAACTCATTGCCAATGTACACCCTGGAAGGGGTATCCTTCTTCTGATGAGTCTCGGAACAATTGGGAAGCGTCTATCCAAAGATCAATTAATGAGAATGCTAATGGTTTGGCCGGGTATGCCATCATCATCAAGAAAATGGTTTCGTTCAATCGTTGAGCGAGAGATCTTGGTTGATGGATCTCATGACATTGACCGTTGTGTTGATGTGGCGGCGAGTACTTGCTGCACTGTTACAAGGCATTGAATGACCACAAGGTTCTGCTCAAGGGAACTCTATTGAAGCCCAACATGGTGACTCAATGCCAAGAAGGTAGCCCGGAGGTCATTCCTCAATACGCGTGTGTGCCTTGCGACAAACAATGCCCCCTGTTTCTTGCGGTGGTGTTCTTGTCGGTGACGGATGAAGAAGCGGCCACAATTAACCTTAATGCAATGAACCACTCAAAGGAAAGAAGCCATGGTCACTCTCATTCTCCTTTGGACGTGCTCTCCAGAGTACTACTCAAGGCATGGTGCGGAAAAGTGGAAAATGTGGAGAAAGCGCGCAGTCGCCTTCCTCGCAAGGTGTAAGGCAAACTCAAAGGCCACCCTTGGTACCTACAAGGGTGATGCAACTGTTGGAGATGGTGCTTCAGAAGGCCTTCATGTCAAGGATTACAAGTACTGATGAAGTTTTGTGTTTTAGTATTGCGATTTTATGAGTAGATACGAGGGAAAAATTTGGAGATAAAGTCTGTCTTTAAGGCTTAATGTTTAGATCTTTTTTCCTGCGTAGTTGAGTGAGGCTGATTTAATAATTTTGGGGGGCATGTTTGTTGAGTTCGAATGTTTCTCTCCAAGTGATTTGTCTTGTTTTAATGCTTTCTCTGATGAATTTTATGTTTTGCTCTTTTTTGAACCTCTTTATAGTGTATGTGTTGACTGTTGTATTTTTCGCCATTTTCATTTGGATTAGGCTTCATGCTAATGTCAATGAGAGTTTAGGTGGTGTATACAACTCCCTATATTTTTCCCCTGGATTCATCTTTGATTCTATTTGACATAACGATTGAATTTGGACTCTAATAGAGGATCTCATTCTTCAGCTAAAGAAACTCTACGACCATCACCGTCACTCTCCTTTATAGCTCCCATTGTTACAAATCTTGGAGACTTCTTATGACTAGCGACAAAGCTTTGAAGCTCAATTCTTCCACCAGAAGTCACACCACCAAAAAAAGAAGTTTAATAAGAAGGATTAGCACAACGGTTGTAACCATTGGGATTGTGAGAGAGAGTAATCATTAGCGAGCGCCGAAAGACACATCGACTACCCAATGGAGTCGAAGAAGCCGCCATGGACTAAAGCTGCGCACCCAGATCATTACGACCATCTTGCCACCCCATCGGTTCAAAGGTCCATGAAATTTCACCTTGCCATGACATATCATCATTGCTACCCAAATGGAGTGATTGGAGATGGATGGTATCTACGCCCACCTGGAATACCTCCAGCTTTTCTTGAATAGCAAGACACTGAAAACTCCCAAAGCCCCCACAAAATATCCTCTGATGCCATGCCAATATAAAACCAACTCATTTTGATTTGAACTTGGATCGAAAAAACGGTGTGTCTGTTTGGACTTTGTCCCAAACGGCATGGCCACACCGTTTGGCCTTAGTACCAAACGGTGTGGCCATGCCGTTTGGGACTAAAACAAACGGTAATAACCATGCCGTTTGGGACAAAGTCCAAACAGACACACCATTTTTTTTTTCAAGTTCAAATCCAAAGGATATGGCCACACCGTTTGGACTTAGTTCCAAACGGCATGGCCACACCGTTTGAGACTAAGGCCAAACGGTGTGGCCATCTTGAACTTGAACTTTGAACTTTGCAAAAATGGCGTGTCTGTTTGGACTTTGTCCCCAAACGGCATGGCCACCCGTTGGACTTAGTCCCCAAACGGCATGGCCACACCCGTTTGGTACTAAGGCCAAACGGTGTAACCATGCCGTTTGGGACTAAGTCCAAACGGTGTGGCCACATAGTTTGGCCTTAGTACCAAAGCGGCATGGCCACACCGTTTGGCCTTAGTACCAAAGCGGTGTGGCCATGTCGTTGGGGACTAAGTCCAAACAGACACTCGCCATTTTTTGCAAGTTCAAAGTTCAAACGGCATGGCCATACATCGTTTGGCCTTAGTCCCAAACGGCATGGCCACACCGTTTGGTACTAAGGCCAAACGGTGTGCCATGCCGTTGGGACTAAGTCCAAACGGTGTGGCCATGCCGTTTTCAGGACAAAGTCCAAACATTAACCGCATTTTTTTTTGCAAGTTCAAATCCAAAGCGATATGGCCACACCGTTTGGACTTAGTCCCAAACGGTGTGACCACACCGCTCAAGAGGCAAAAAAAACAGATCTTTTGTGTTTTGGCAAAAACATTGCGTCTTGCATTAGATTTTTGTGTTTTGGTAAAATAACATTGGGATTTTTGTTGATAACATTGGGATTTTTGTGTTCTCGCATTAGATTATTAATAGAGATGCTTATTTGTGACAAATTAAAATCAAATTGTCCGAGAGCACAAGAAGAGCCATTGAATGGATATAAACCGAGATCTAAGCAAAGCACATATCGCAGCACTGGTAAGTAGTATAACTGCTGTTTACTCCAATCGACAGCGAGACGTCCTATTAAAATCAATGCCTCGCTAATAGCGAAACATAACCAAAGGCAATGTGACATGAAATAGATGAAACCTAGGATCTTAGGTGAACATGAAAAGAATGACAAGTCCAAAGCAAGATCACTATCATTTCATATTTCAACAATGTGACACCATGTGAAATACATTGTGCGAATTATTGAACATAAAGCTAAGTTGCTACATATCAACAACTTGCACTTACAAAAGAGTCCTAACATAACATTTTTGACTACAAAGAGATTTCCAATCTAACTTTCTCGACTTTAGTTGTATATCTAACTCTTTGTTCTTTTTATCTCCTTCCCCAAAACAAAAAAATTGAATAAACGGATCATCGGTCAAGCAAAGTTAAATCAAACCGCTTTATTAAGGTCCCACGGAAAAACTAACCTCTCCACTTGCTTCCTCATGTTCACCATCTTCCGCCACCACCATTTGCCTAATTACCCCCAATAAAAACACATGAATAAGTATAAATACTACCACATATGTCAAATCCAACACCAAATCTAGAAACCTCATGAATCGGGGATTTGTTTTCGGGGCAAGATGATGACCATGTGTAAGAGTTAATAATGGTCTTGTATGATTATTTGATTCTTTTGTTGAGAACTTGAATTTAGAATGACCTTTCATTTTGATTGTTATGATTGTCACATAAACTTTTCAATGAAATCCTTCAAGATAAGTTTTGTAAGTTTAAGTTGATTCTTCTTGTAGTACATGGTACTATGGTAGTGGTGGGAGCGAACCAAATTAATGACACGAATAGGACCGGCAATCTCCGCCCGTTATGCAATATCCCGAAGCTTCATCCACGTTTTACTTAGTAACTAGTTTTGTAAGGACTGATAACTATCGAGAATATAATAATCGGTTTATAAGTAACTTTCCCTGTACCAGCATAGATCACTTGATCGAGACATCCTATGGGTTTGGAGCGAGTCAAAATGCAGACTGCATTTCAGCTTTTTCACTATCCCATCATAGTATCTTTGTTTTAGAAGCGTTGGCGTCCTGAAGGAGTTGTATTCCTTATTGTTCTGAGCATGAAGTAGTAGGATTATTACCTCGACCATGCACAAGTAATTACTACCTCAAGCTAGATCATACAAGTAGTAGGATCACTATTATAAGGTTTTACATGCCACTGAGCACTATCCATATATACACACCACAAGTAATATATACATTTGTATGTCCTTCGAACCTCAAATTCTTAAGACCTCACCATTTGTCGCCTGCCTTCTTACCATCTCTCTCTCAAAGAATGACCACCACCCTTCACGGCTGACCTTGGTTTACTAGAAACCTCACAAGGCGCATGATATCCGATATTTTCAATAGCTCCAAATGTTTTTGAACAATCTAAACGTCATTTCTTCCATCAAAGATCTATGCAACAACCGGCTACGGGGCGTCTACCGGTGAATTCATCCCGCTTAACGAGAATGATTGGTTCTATTGTGATAGTTTATTGGAACTAGAAGCTCCTTTGGAGTGTGAATAATCCTTACCGGTGAATTCAAAACTCGGCGAGTTGAAAGCTCGATAGAGTTCACGAAACTCGACGAGTTCAAAACTCGACAGAGTTCACCGAACTCTAACGAGTTCAAAACTCTAACGTAATCACGGCATGAAGAATACGACCAGAGTTCAAAGCTCGGCAGAGTTCACCGAACTTCGGCCGAGTTCAAAGCTCGACGAGTTCAAAACTCGACGAGAATCGGCATGAAGAATACGACGAGTTCACGAACTCGACAGAGTTAAAGCTCGGCGAGTTCAAAACTCCCCACGAATCGACGACTGAAGAATCTGACCGAGTTCAAAACTCGACGAGTTAAAAGCTCGGCGAGTTCACCGAACTTCGGCGAGTTCAAAACTCGGCGAATCGGCATGAAGAATATGACAGTTCAAAACTCGACCTCGTCTCCAGAACTCGGCGAGAGGTCACCCAACTCGACAGAGTTCAAAACTCCTCGACGAGAATCACGGCATGAAGAATCTGACGAGTTCAAAACTTCGGCGAGTTCACCGAACTTTGGAGAATCGACATGAAGAATACGACGAGTTGAAAAGCTCGGCAGAGTTCACCGAACTCGGCGAGAATCTGACAAAGTTTACTTCAATCTGAGAATCTGACCCGAGTTCACCGAACTATATCGCGTTTTAAACAACAATATAAACAATTTCATACCCAATTCATACTTGTTTACTTGTCTAAGTTCATAAACAATTGAACCAAGCGTTTTAAACTTGTTTACTTGTCTAAGTTCATACCCAATTTTGCGTTTTAAACAACAATATAAACAACATCCAAGAATAAAGTTTACTAGGTTAGTTCATACCCAATTTCGCGTTTTAAACAACAATATAAACAACATCCAAGAATAAAGTTTACTAGGTTTATTTCAAACGAATCCAAGCTAATTAAATAACAAATCAAACGAATTAAAAGTGGAAAAATACCTTAATCCATAAGCTTGGTTCAAACTGGAGAAGAAGAAGCTGAGAGAGAGAGAGAGAGAGTTTTGAATTTAATTGATTTTTTTGTGATTTTCGTTTTTTATTTTGAAATACCGCCAAAATATTGAAATATCGGTTTTATCGATTGGTTTAGATCTTCGATCTTGAGGCTTAGATCCGACGGCTCAAGAGGAGTGTGAGATAAGAGTGTCACTATAAGAGTGGCACTCTAGACAAACCGTATATATATATATATATATATATATATATGTGTGTGTGTGTGTGTGTGTGTTTTTTAAATAATAATAATAGAGTGAATCGGGTATTTATATGTATATTTTCAGACAAAGTACGTTAGATTAATAATAGATTAACAGGATTGTACATTTGTTTTTTGTCATGGTTTTATAGTTTTAGTGTTATTTTTGGAGTGTATAAATAAACTTTAAAGAATAAAATGAGATATTTATATGTCCTGTGTGTTCAATAGGCAAAATTTAAAATGAAAAAAAAAAACAAAAAATACAAAAAAAATATATGTTGCGGCAAATGTGGGATATGAGATCTCGTGATAACCAGATACCGTGGATTGTGTGATCTTGCGGCAACTGCCGTAGAATATGAGATCTCGCATTAACTGTCTACCGTAGAATTATGAACATATGGGGTGTAAAAAGACATATAAGAAATAACCATTATTATTTTATTTTTTGTCAAAATAGTGCTAGTCCTATTTATAGAGTGTCAGTGGGGCGTTTCTATATTTATATGTATATATTTATGTTTTTTAAATAATAATAATAGAGTGAAGTTTCCCCAGCTTTTCGGAGGAAAGAACGGACACAGAGACAGGTTGATGCATGTGGTTCGGTGTCTAAAATAAAATTAGAAGCGGGTTCGGTGTATCTCATTGTGATTGGTTGGCCTAACTCATTCTGAAGTTCCTAACAAAGACAAACAGCACTGTCCTTTTAGTATTACCAATAATGAAAGAGATTGCCTCGTCCAGAATAACAGAAGATCTTTGAACTTGGCCCATCTAGGATTTGAGGACCGGCAAAATTATTAAAGGCGGTTCGGATGTTGGGTAAGACCCAATGTAGTGGAGTCAAATGGGTCAAACAATGAAGCCCTCATGCTTTGAGGGCCGAGCCAGTCCTACTCTCATTTATCTTGAGGGCCAAGTCGGGTCGAGTCAATGCTTAAATCTCGAAGTCTTTATTCCACTCGAAAAATAAAATTTCATAAGGGCTTGAATATAGAGGAATAAGAAACGCGTGATTCAAATCTTATCTTTAAACATTTGATTTACAAAATAAATTTAAAACATTAGTTAAAAATGATAAAATCGAATCGATTTCACAATTAAACCTTCAAACTACTAAAAAAGATAAAAAGTTGTATTAGTCAATTAAGATTAGTTAAATTCATTTCATAAAAATATTATAATGAAATTATAAGGTTGGCAAACTTAATAGATAAACGTTCTTTTTAAGTGATTTTTAGCATATTAATGCTAAAATAAAATATATTGTAAAAAAATTTATTAAAATTTATGTAATAAATGTTGAGGGCCTAATGAGGGTCAGGCTTAAGAGAGGGCTTAAGTTTCAAAGTCTAGGCCCTTACCCTCCCCTTAAATGCTTGAGGGCCGGGTAGGCTCAACCCACGAATATGTGAAGGCCTCATTTTGAGGGTTTTTTCGGCCCATGGGCCGGGTGGGCAGAAGGTTTGAGGGCCATTTTGACACCCCTAACCCAATGTGCCGGCCAAAATCTTGAGGGCTCCATTTAATAGCCAATTACTTTATATTTTTTTTAGTAACCATTATTAGATGTAGGACTCCGTGTTGTAATCATAGTCCGTGATTTTGGAATTATAGAAAATATTTCTGTTTTTGAGAAGTTTAAAATTCCGATTCAAAAGTCGAAAAATGTAAAATTTCATAATACACTCTGAATATAGCGGATTATATTGTACGGATGCTGACGCGACGACTCGGCTATATCTCAAAAAAGTAGGACGCGGACGCGGCAAATGACGCATAAATTAATTAATATTTATAATTTTATTTTATATAAATTAAATATTAAAAACTAAATTAAATGTATCAATGTTCATAAATTCAAAGCTATTAAAGATAAATAGTCACAAAATTAAGTTTAATATTTCCTAATCAAACTTTAAAAACATGTCATAAGTCTTAACAAAACAAATAAAGTGAAAAAAAAACGTCATAAGTCTTAACAAAACAAATAAAATGAAAAAAATTTGTTTTTTAATATTATTTTGATTTATTTTTTTATTTTTTTAGGTCAAAATCCGCGTCCTGACCATGTTGACCGTGTCCGCGTCTGAAACAGACACAGCCTATTAGGAGGTGCGTCTGTGCTTTAGAGATAGCGGAATAAGAGCCGAAATTTTGATTTTTGGATTTAACGGAATTCCGACAATTCCAAAATCTATGGTTGTAATTTAGGGGTGGGTTCTTCATTTGTAAAATAGAGCTTGGAGTGAAGTAATACGAGTGTGTGTACTCATTCATACTCCTTGTTCTCTTTTGTGCTCTCTTGCATGCTCCTTGTACTAGTGTTGGTTTGTGCTGTTACCAAATTCCCTAAAATCAAATAGTGAATAGATTTTAGATTGCTAAGTGTTCATTAGGCACAAAATCTCGCTGAACCTGTGTTATCATAACTTGAATGTTCTTGGTCGTGTATTGCTCTATTTTTTTCCCCAATAATTTAAGACTTATTCGACATATATTTTGATATTCTTGACATTCTTATCATACCTATTACGCTACATTATTGACATTTTTTTTTTATCAAAAATCCATTGTTACAAAGAAAACAAAACAAATATTAGTAATCTGAAAATACTCCGGATTAAGACTACAAGATTACTGCGTGTTCACACACGAATAAGTTAAAGAATCATCGGTTTGTACCAATCCAACAGAATGTACCAATGACCCAATTCCAAGTCATCCCAACCATCAGTTACAGCTATATATGAGAGCAAATCGTCTAGCGCAAGCTCAGTCAACGCACCAATCAGAGAGATATTTACTTTGTAACATCAGAATAATGACGGATCATCAAGATAACATATAATGTGGATCTACACTTCATAACAGCCTGAAGCAAATAAAGAAAGTCAACTCAAACATCTATAACTAAAAAGATATGAATTATGTAAAACTTGATTCAAATTTAAACTTGATATGTAGGCAACTCTTATCTCAAGAAAGAATACAATCATCTCGGTAGAAGATGAAAACGATTTTGCTACAATGATTTCTCAAGGGATAACAATGCCAGTTGCCCAACCTCAAATTAGACGAGGCCAACAGTAATGTAACTGGACTCTCTTTTTTTCTGAGGTGACTCTGTTTTTCTGAGGAGGTGTAACTGGACTCTCTTGGTTGGACTCGTTATTGGGCTTGGAAAAAGACTCCATTACACCTCTCTCTCTCTCTTCCTCCCTCACCCCACTCTCCGTCTCACACACACAGGTAAGAACAAGTTAAAGTTTAGACCTTTAATTGATAACCTTTGTTTTACATATGACATCTCTTTGATACTGATTTGTTTACTTTTTCAGGGAAAGTGGAACTACTTCGTCTGTTTGGAGATAAAAGTTGCAACCCATCTGGAAAAGGTAATTTTTTTTCCCTTTTCTATGATTTTGGAGGCCTATTGTATTGAGAGAATAACAATAGTTATTACTGGAATTGAGTGTTTTAGTGAGTCAAGTTCAGAGACCTTGGCATATAAATAGTGGCCTACTATTCATCTAAAGGATTGAAGGAAGATGAAACCATAAATAATCTGGTTGGTATAGTAGTCTAGCTAATGCAAGTGAATTAAGGAGCCAATTAAAAGCAGGTTGTCATTCAAAGGTAGTTCTCACGGTCCATCTTGTTGTTCTCCTAGTGCATAAATTCATCCATAGGTAAGGGTGGAATTTGAGCCGAGGGCTCGGAGCTCGGCTTGGGATTGGCTCGTTTAAGCTCGGCTCGAGCTCGCTCGGTTACTATATGAGCCGAGCTCGAGCTCAAATAAAAGCTCGTGTAACAAATGAGCTTGATGAAGCTCGGCTCGTTTAGTTCAAATATCATATTTATAGTGTAAAATAACCGAGGGCTCGGAGCTCGGCTTGGGCTTGGCTCGTTTAAGTTCAGCTCGAGCTCACTCGTTTAACTATATGAGCCGAGCTCGAGCTCAAATAAAAGCTCGTGTAATTAGCGAGCCGAGCTTGAGCATGGTAAAGCTCGGCTTGTTTAGCTCGAATTCCACCCTTATCCATAGGCTTTTGACTGTTCACTACCTGTTCTGTCAAGCTATCTTGTTGACTGTATGCCTCCAAACATTTCATCCGTAGGCTTGTAGTCTGTCTCAGCAGTCCTTCCCTGTTGGACTTTCTTGCTTCAAACTTTACTTTATTTCTTAGTGTCCATATTTGATGCAGTAGGATGCAAGCAAATGAACATCAGCCAATTGGCAGCAAGGTCAAGTTTCCAAATTATTTTAATAGATTTGAATTTCGTTTTTATTTTCAGGAAAAAAAACGTTTGTCAAAGACCGGCCAAGTGCTCTTTTGCTGAAGACCAAGCTCTCCTGCTTTAGGTAAGTCAATCTAGTCTACTTTGTGAAACAGATGTCTTACAGAGTATATCCCTCCCTCCATTCCGCTTTCGCATTATTGCATATATACCAGATCCCTACCTTGCATCCACTCCGATATCATACACTCCTACAATACATGAATTATGTGCAAGATTGCTCACTAGGAAGTAGACTAATCATTGATTGACACCTTCACATGCTCATACTTTTTCCAACTATAAGTTTGTCCCGTAGAAGGAATAGTTCAAGCAGTGAAGAATTGTGCTAAAGCGAGAGTTGGGTCTCTTCGCACTTGCGTCTTACAAGACGACAGCTTACACGTCTTAGCCTTTTTACCGTTTGGTCCTCATTCTTTTACTCGTCATATTTTAAACCCTAGAATTTGGTGTTTAAAAAAAATTATCTATCTGAAGATTCTGGTGAAAGAAAAGTTGTATGGCAGATACTGGTGAGAGCTCAAATAAGGTGAAGCCGGTGGTTGTTAGGGTCAAAAGGAAGGCTTTTCAATCTCCGCTTGAAGCATTTTGTGAGTCTAACTTGTTCATTACTTTATTGACTTTTATAGGTTTTTTACTGAGCATCCATTTTACGCAGGGTTAGAAATCAATGAAAAAAGACCTTTGAAGCGACCTATGTTGGATTTTGGAAAGCTTTCACTTAATGATTCATCCAAAAAAGGTAATGAAGAAGCATTTGTTTTTTTTTTACGAGTATGAGTTATGAATTGTGTGTTTTTTTTTGTTTGGGTTTATTAGAGGAACTGAAGAACAAAAAGTTTTTGGTCCAGCATTTAGAGACAGTCAGCAGCTCAGATGTCACCGTTGATATACTGCAATCTTTTGTGGTCAGCAATAACTTCTTTTCTAGTAAAGTATTTTTCACTTTTTCATTTCTAGCAGAACAAAACTGCAAATATTTTAAATATTTTTTGCAGTCTGGTTCCTCTGAAGTCAGAACAAAGTTCGTGGAACGAAAACGCATATTTAAAGAAGGGATTGTAAGTCCAGTCTTTATTTAAGTCATCAAGTGTTTGAATTTCACATACTCTTTTGTTTCTTAATTGGTTTTGGAGGTTGATGAAACAAAGCTGTACACTGGCTAAATGATTTTATAACCTTTACGTAAATATATTTTGTCAGCTGTGTACTAATTTAGTTTGCAGATTTCTAATTAACTACCTCTACATCCATCTAGAAAACATTGTTTAAGTGTTACTATTCTTGTTAAATCATGTGAACGTATATTCCTTGTTGTTTGTATTTCAATTGAAGTATATAGTGGGTTTCCCTGTTTCTTTGCAGCTGTAATTGATAATTTGGTGATGATCGGCATAATCAATTCATGGTTTATGTATCATTTTTCTTATTTACGAGACCTAGAATGGGAGTGAATGAGTTAAGCTTATTATCACGTTACATTATGGGGATTTATGGCTTAATGATCTGAATTTGACAATTGGCACAGTTTATTGGTTTATTTCCTTTGATGGGAATACAGACTTTACAGAGCATTACACCTTTTTCTCTTAGCTCAAGTGTGTGATGTTTATTAGGAGGCAATCTGGTAGTACAAAATTTTCTCTTATCCCCAAAGTAATGCTTATTTTGATTTGGTGTCTTTAAGTTGCGATCAAAATGTGTTTAGCTTTCTTGTGATAACACTTGTATATATTCTGTCTTGATTCCTGCAGAAACAAGATCGGCTTCTGTCGAAATCCAGAGAAAAACACGAGGTACGTACATTATTGTAAAATTTTATTTGAATGGTGTAAGTCTAATTTTATATTAAAATCTTTCATTAGGAAACATTGTCCTTGGACATCCTGGTCAGATGGTACAAGTAAAGTGGTCATGAACTTGTTATTGTAGTGATAGATCCCAAGGGTTGCGGGTAAAAGTCTCCACTCTCTAGTCCAACCCGAGCTTTGAAAGGGAGTGTTGTGTAGTCTGTGTTACCCTTGGGGTATTCTGGTGTGTACTTCACTAATTTATGCCTTTTGTAAGATCAATTTCATTTTTGGCATATGTTATTGTGCCTCCATCAGCTTGGGCTTTTGGAGTAAAGTGTTCCTAAACACTGTCCACAGGCATGAGATTTTGGCGAAGTTAATCTTAGAGAGTCAAAGTTCTCTTTGCTTTACTTTTCCCCTTTAACCCATGAGCTGGGATTGTTACTGCATTAAGCTACCCATTTTCTTTTATGCTCCTTACAATTTCAATGTTCGTATTATTGCCTGTCAAACACATTTTTTAATGACCAATATGATATACATGTTTACAATTGGTTTTAATCTTTTAGGATGCACAAAGTTTACAGGTGCATTAGTGGCAGGTATATGCCTGAGTGCAAGTATCATCGTGTATATATTGGACTATTTGTACAAGTGTTGTTTGGTCATTTATGCTTCGTGTTCCTCACTCTGCAATCTGTGGATCATTTGGAGACAGGCTTATTGTCTCTAAACTGTAATACATATAGATAACTAAATAAGAATCAATTGTAACAGATTTCCTGGGTTAGGGTCTTTTTTCAGACCTGCATATTACAATATCCTGAGACTTGAACGGTTCCACTTGTTTCTGGGTAGTTTCTGGCAAATAGTGCTCGATTTGAACAAATATGGAGCAATCGAAAAGGAAGCAAAGAGACGATTGATGATGGTTTACGTGAAATTTTTCATCTTTATGATGTTGTTCGTGTTGATGGTGAAGAAGAAAAATCCCACCAGATGGGAGAGCCAAAGTATGGGAATTATTTTTCTTATCTTCTTTCTCTTTCCTTTTCTTTCTTTTTTCTTCTTTCCAGCTTCACAGTGTTCATTTATGATTTGTCCACTATTGATGATGCAGAGATATGTCTATGGAGGAGAGCACAATTCTCTGTAATTATTTGCCTCTAATAAGAGAGTTTCTTCCAAGCGTTGCAGAAGAGATTCAGTCTGATATGCAGTCTTACTTGTCTAATCAAGGTCCTCACTCTATCATTTGAATTATTGTAGGAGCGTGTCTTATCTTTATTCCTAAGTTACATTTACACTGATAGGTGTGTCTGTCTTGGACACGGATATGAAGTGTCCGACACGGCGAAATAGCAAAATTTGAGATAAATCACATACAATGTGTCTTATATGTGTCCGACACGGACACGTGGATGCGTAATCCGACACAGATTTTTTTCAAAATATGGCATGTCCATGTAACCTAGCTTTATACAAATTTGTTTTTCTGCATTTTCTTAAACACTGGTACTAGACTGCTTCTAATATAGTTTATATTTGTAATGGCAATGTTCTTCCATCAGATTAACTGTCAACTAGGATTAAGTTATTTATCATGTCATAGTGGAACAGATAGGAGTTATCAGGCGTTTATGATATCTTCATTGAATGCTTTTGTGTCCTCCATAGTTGGTGTTTTTGGCTAATATGGAAATGCACTTACTTTGGCTCCCTCCTTGGGTAGGATAGAAAATGATAAATGACCTAAGCATGGTGTACCTAGGCATGTTTTAGGCTGTGTATGTCTTAGGTTTCTGAGTTTTATTTTATAAAGAAGAAAAAACAAAAGTAAATTACAGACATATTGGTTAAGGAAAAATCCTCAATAGAGACTTGAAAGATTGCAATTTTGCATGTTCTTGTTACAAAAGTTAATTTTTCGTCTGATCAAGTTAGTGAGGGAGGACTTGCAGGCATCTTATGTAGTTATATTGGCATTGTATTGGAAGTTTTAGTAGACCATAAACTGCCAAGACATGTCTGTCGTGTCTTATAAGCATCTAAGCATCTTTATATTTATGTACTTATTGTGCTGTTTTTGATCTGTAAGATGGTCTTGGGATTTAGTTTACTTTAGGGAAATTTTTAATGGATGTCAATGGCTGCAGGATCTACCGATGACTATGTTTATGACATGTATATGGTGCAGGATGAATTGAACAGCACTGATGAAAATTCTTTAAACACATTTCCGCTGTAAGAGTTTAATATTTTTTTCTTCTATTTCTCTAATTGGTTATGGATTGTTGTTAATACCGGTTGTTCTGATCCAGAGTGCAAGTAAATGAGGATGATGATTTCTATGATGGACCAATGCAATCTGATTATGAAAGTGACGATTCAAATGGTATTAATAATCAACTATGTTTATTATCTCATGTAAAAATTCAAGATCCTGTACTAATACTTTATACTTTTGATCTGCTATGGAATTTAGCTGAAGATAATCCACTGAATGAATATCCTGATGACGAAACTTCTGAAGATGAAGATGAAGATGATGGAGACAAGAGCAGAACATCCTGTGAAGAATCTGAGATTGGAAGTTCCGATGATCAATCTGATGAACCCATATGATAATCTCGGATACGAATTCGGAAATGAAGACTTGTTATATGAAGAAGAGGTTAGTGGTGATGATGATTATGACGGGGATGGAGGACATGACTGCAGATGATTTTTGTTGGGCATCGTCTCCGTGGTATAATTATATATTTTGAGTTGTACCTCTTCTTCTGGAACCTGTATATTCTTTGGAAATCTATTGGCAGATTAATGATACTTATTCATAGGTACCATAATATTACGGACTCATTTGTAGCATCTAATACTAGACTTTATATGTGTACTTTCTCATTTTCAATAGCCTGAATGGAACTTGGCACTAGATATTGGTCAAGCATATTGTTTCTACAGTGTTACTAACCTTAAAGATTGCTCAGGGTTCAGAAGCTAAATGTGTTCCAATGAACACGCCTGAGTTCTATAATGTCTGCAAATCATAGAGAACTTAGTCACAAGTTTTAGATACACGCCATGCACTGAAAACATAATTTTTGTCTTGAGATTGTAAAGTGTGTGTACTCAATTGCTATAGAACAGAATACTATCAAGTATCAACACCCATTATTTCAACCATCTCAACTGGGCTGCTTGCTGTTGTCATTTAATGAAAGCATGGAACCTAATTTGAGACTGAGACTAGATCTTCCCTCTCTTACTCCCGTCGTCGGCGTCCCAATCCAACCATCCGTCCACCTCCTTGGTGCTCCAAACCATTCTCTCCTCTTCAACTGGTCCGTTTCTTCAATGCCTATCTGTTCAATGCTTTTAAACTCATTATAGTTGATGTAGATTTCTTTTATTTTGAGGCTTTTCAATTTGCTTTGTATTTAGGTACCGACTCTGGAATGATAGAGAGTTTTACTGTTCTGTGCACCATTTCAAGAAAGCTACTTTACAATGCACCACTTGTCTTAGCTTCAATGTACTCGATAACCTGACTTACCATTGCACTGCAAAGTGTTACCATGATTCTTGGGATATTCACCGAGCACGTCATCACCAGGTAGCTACTAATTTAAATACCACTACCACATTGGATCTTGATGATTCTTGGAAATCCATTGATTACAACTATGTTGTTAAAAAGGATCCCTCACCTGACATGGTTGACCAACAAGGCAAATCATGGATTACTCTAGCCTCTTCAAAGATTTACACACCCTCAATGGATGATCTTGGATGCATTTTGAGATTGGATTATCAAGTCATCCATTTTCCCTCAACAAAACAGTCCTTGGTCACTGATCGTGTGCTTGGATTCCCTGTTCCTCGTCCTCGTTGTATGATTAAAGTCAACCATCAACCCCAGGATTCTTTTCATGCGCCATTTAGAGTGCTATCATATAATATTCTTGCTGATATGTATGCTACTGTTGTCAAGTATAGTTACTGCCCCACATGGGCTCTTACATGGGAATACCGCAAAAAGAATTTACTCCGTGAGATTCTTGGATATGAAGCTGATATCCTCTGTCTTCAGGAGGTAAATTCTTGTGTCTTCTAAATAACAATTTCCACACAAGTCTATTGCTGTATTGTGAGTAGTATCCTCATTGTTGGTTTGACAGGTACAATCTGATCATTTCAGGATGTTTTTGCAACCTCGGCTTGAAGAACGTGGCTATACTGTAATTTACGAAGGCAAGAAAAACAAGGTACAGTTTTCTTTGTCGTAAGTAATGTGTTTCGATTTGTAAACAGTAAGCTTTATTAATCTTCTTTTTTTTAGTCTCAAGTCCCAGTACCTACTATATAATGTCCTGAAACGGTTCTGATCTGATAATGCCTCAATAAAGCTGTATATTAATTACTGTTCTTCTATATTGAAATAGTAGATTAGTGCTTCTCTAGAGTCTCACAACTAGTTTGAGCAAACTGCTTTGTTGCCACTTGATTCAGTTAATTGTTATTTTAAATGAATGGAAATTCAAGGGCTACGCCTATTATAGAAAAATACAGAAACAGGTTCAGTCACTTTCATTTTCTAGAAGTAAAACTGAAGCTGCTGGCTGCAGTCCCTGAGCCCAACTTGTAGCAAGCCAAAAGTGTGACTTGAGCCTACTTTGCTAAGAGAAGAGAAAGAAGGAAAAGACAGACGGAAGAAACTCAAGAAAGCAATCCTTCCAACCCGAGACATAGACAAAGACAAGTATAATCTTTCTAAAAGAGACTCTAAAAGACCTGATGTACAAATAAACATAAAGGATCTGTTTTGACATGAAATGGATATATCCTTATATCTCTGACTCATATTTATTAGATGATCAAATATGGCAAAAGCTATACCAAGAATTGGTTCACGTAGAGTTCTTCTGTAATTATAATGGAAATTTTGTTATAAATCCAAGCTCAATAATCAATAAACCATGCTGCTTAACCAATATGCCCAAAGATCAAAACTCAAAAGTAACCTCAAGTCTAGTTGTTTTGCATAGGGAAAGAAAAATCCAAAGCTTCAAATATATTCTGTTCCAAACTTGTCTGCCTTCTGGTGATAAGCCCTCTCTTCTGTTCTGTAAGTCTTAGTCACAACACCACTCCCCCCCCCCCCCCTTCCAAAAAGAAAGAAAGAAATATGATTGTGGATTTTACCTGGGTGAATCAGCTTAGCAGTTGTGATTGGCATATTTGAACCTTAACAAACAAACAATAAATATTTTCTTGATGGTGAACTGTCTTACTTGGTGACTTTAAGGTGGCACATTCTTATTACATGTGTGAACGAAACAATTTCAGAACTTCTTGTGCTATCATCATGCACCTCCTTTTAACCAGACATGCTTCAACTGAATGTTTTGCAGGTGTTTACAAGTAATGGACCTGTAGTTGATGGGTGTGTGACATGTTACCGTTGCAATAGATTTAGGGAAGTTTGTCATTATCAGGTAATCTGCCTTCACACATACTGAACCTCGACTCTGGACGCTGCATGGGATCTAAGTTATTGTTTTTTTTTCCATTTTTAGCTTGTATTCAGTGAAATTGCACAAGAAGTAATTGTTGCACTACAACCAAGTGAGAGACTACAATTAACTGAGAAGAAAATTGATCCCATTCGCTTGACTAAGGTATTGGCTTTATCTCTGTTTTTTGGTCGTTGTTACGAACACAGAACATTAGATGACTGTGTGGCTGTTAAAGCTGAATGCTTATTCCGCCATTCTATTATTGAATCTGATTATGTCTTCCCTGTCTTCAACCAATGGTTATCTCACAGTGTTTTGTTTTGCCCCTTTTTTTTCTTTTCCTTTCAGGACAATGTTGCAATTGTTACGATATTGGAGTTTGTGGATAATACTGATTTTCCTGATAAATTGAGTTATAGATTTTGTGTGGTACTCCATTCAATGTCACTTTATTCTGTTATCCACTTTCCTGAGCAAGAATCTACTTCTAGATGAGTGACATGGTTTGGCTAATATCCTCAGGTAAATACTCATGTACATGCCAACGAAGATTTTAAGGATGTAAAGCTCTGGCAGGTACTTGCTAATCACATCCGTTTTCATTAAACTAGTATAGTGGAGTTCTAGACTAATTTGCCTCTGTCTTGTTCGAACATTAGGTTGCAACTCTTGTTGGTGAATTAGAGAAGATTGATTGTTTACGTATTCCTGTATTGGTTTGTGGGGATTTCAACTCTCTTCCGGGAAGGTTATTGCTTCCTTTTAACTACCAATAAAGTTCTTATTTTGAGATACTTATTTCAGTTGCTGAGCACCGATCCACCTTCTCCGACCCCTTTTCTGTTTGTGGATGTACGTCATCTCAGTGGCTGAACATT
Organism: Coptis chinensis; assembly: GCF_015680905.1. Lineage (NCBI taxonomy): Eukaryota > Viridiplantae > Streptophyta > Magnoliopsida > Ranunculales > Ranunculaceae > Coptis > Coptis chinensis. The sequence goes on from NW_028238182.1 coordinate 160,665, forward strand.
CTATCTTGTCTTACAGTTTCTTGGTTCCTTTACTGACATAATATACATGAACGTGTACTGTTCTGGTTCTATAGTGCTGCTCATGATCTCCTACTCAAAGCAAAAGTTGATCTTAATCTTGTCGATTTGGCAAATGATCCCCTTGGCCTCTGTAGACGTATGAAGCTTTCCCATGACATGCCTCTGGTTGGTCTCTCTCTCTCTCTCTCACACACACACATGTGCATTACTTCTTTTGACAATATACAAGTGTGTAGTTTAATTCTTCTATAACTGTGTGTTTAGGTCAAATAGGTTGTTTCTTTCTTGCCATCATCAACTCCCTGTCTAGTGTAAGCATCAGATAAATACTAGTATACTACGGTACATATTGCAGTAGCTTCAGCGTATGAAAACTCATGGCTTCTAGTATCAAAGGGATATTAATCTATGGTACTATATGTATTTCGAAAGACTTTTTCTTTATAATTCTTGATGCTAGTTTTTTTTCTTTCAGGTGAGTGCATATGCATCCTTTCTAACGGCAGATAGCAGTGATCCATTATTGGAAAAGCAACGTGAAAATATGAACTCCGAATCTGGTGAACCTCGGTTTACCAATTTTACTAAGGCTTTCTCAGGAACATTAGATTACATATTTTACACAGGTATTGTTGTCTCTTGTGTCAATGGTTTTTCTTCATCAATTATTTTGTTCATGACTTTTATTATCAATTTTATATCTTCTTTACATAGTTCTGAAGCATGCAATTTTTACTATTAAATTATTTAAGCTGTTATGTTAGTCGAATGTGTCACGAACATTATCTACTAAGTGGATGTTCTTTTTTTGATGATGGAATGCACCGTGGCTTTGTGGTTGATTAATGATCTGTTAATTATATTTTTCTTGTTTTCCGGTGATACATAATTGTTAGTTATGGACTTGTGGTTCTTCGATAGTGCTGATATCTTGAACTTTCTTTTTGTGATGTTAGTGAGCACATTAGTTTCCAAAGCATTTGATGTCATGTGTACAACCTTTAAACCAGTGGATGTCTAGCATATACTGGATATTCCAAAAATGACGAGGTTACGCTAGTTCAGTCCTAGTATCAAACGACACTGTTTCTTTTTTAAGTCAATGGTTTTAAGTGGGACGTATATGGGAGTTAGTCCGCTCCTTGTGATCATCACATGTCAGAAACCAATTTTTTCAGAACCTTGCACAAGTTTTATAGTCTTTGCAGTGGGTGTCATCTTTGAAATACTTTTATTTGGTCGAAAGAATAGTTGAATAGACAAATTGGATGAAGTGGACGGATGAACAATGAAGATTTAGCATCTACCCTTGGTAGGAGTAGATGAAGCTCTAGGTTATATTTTACTCAATGTGCATGATACATTCAGCTTCATCGTGCTTAGTTTAGTCCTAGTAATCTGGTCTCAATCCCATGAAAGAGATTAAATGAGAAAAGAAACTGGATGGATTATAAAATGTACTTTTATCTTAAAAATTCATCAAACTGAGCACGTTTTCATAGCCTTTAGAGACAATTAGCTGGATGTCATCTGATTAGGTTTTGAATAGGCAGGATCCAACAAATGGTCTCTCTACACAATCTTGATGCAACTAATTTTTTTTTTTTTTAAATTTGGTTCTTTTATATGTGTGCGTTGCGCATGTTTTAATTCTTAATCATGTTAAGTTTTGTTTCAAGGGAAATTATTTCTCATTTACTGTGAAACTGAAATTGAGTTTTATTACATATAAGCATGTTTCCCAGTTCCGTCTCGATTGCTACGTGTTCATTAGGCATGCAGTCTCACTGAACCTACTTATCATAATTTGAATGTTCTTGGTCATATGTCACTTTTTCATTTATTTTAGTGGTTTGATGCTATGAAACAGCAAATAGATTCACGGTGAAAGGTCTTCTCGAACTTCTAGCTTTGGAATCTGTGGAGAACACAGCCCTTCCATCACCTGAGTGGTCATCAGATCATGTTGCGCTCGTGGCAGACTTCTGGTTTAGGCCGTCCCCACATGGTGGAGAAGAAGCCAATTGTCCACTTCCAGATCAGCTCTTGTGATTTTAAGACGCCTTGTCAGTAATTATAAATGTATACATGGATGAGAGTCAAATTGTGTGCAAGGCAAACTCTTATCAGAATACCATTTTGTTAGTGGGAGTAGATTTTTCTTTTTTCTGGTAAAGTTTTCAGTTTGAGAGGACATTGGAATGTTTGGGCATCCTTTTTTTTTTATATTGGAGTGCTTGGGCATACCTGACTACTTGTAAACTGTGAGAAGATGGTTTAGTTTGTTCTATAGTTCTACTTGTACATTGCAGTGTCTCAGACTCGTGATTGTAAACTGTGAAAAGATGGTTTAGCTTGGTCTGTAGTTGTACAGTGTCTCAGATTCGTCAAATTCAATTTTGACTTGCAAAAGAATGTATCTTTTTTATATGTACCTTTAAGCAAGTTTTGTGATAATCAGGAATACTGTTAAGCAATCCTTTCAATAATTTAATATGCCAAATGGAATTTATCATATTGAGAGATGCTCTCAATATTGGTAGTATACTTTTCAAATTTTGAAGAAGAAATTAGGAGAAACTGGTCGCAAATTTTAATAGACTCTAACCAAATTCGCAAATATCGACCCGGTTATCATCTTTATTTATCTTGTGGCGCGCCCAATATTATTATTGTGCAACATTACCATTGTATTAAATCCCAATTGGAAAAAAAACTCAAACGACATTCCCACTGTCAATCAAAAAATTGAAAAGTAAAAAACAAATAACTCGCGGCGACATTAGTAGTGGCGGCGATCTCTGCATCCGCGATCAAATTGCAAAATTCAAAAAATTTGGACGACATTTGCAATGGTGAGCGAATTTGATGCCACCTATCCAAATTGGAATTCCGGAAAATTCCGAAGTATTTCTACCAATTTTAAGATTTTGACAGGTTATAGTGTTACAGTAGTACATTATTACTAAAATACATATACCTCTTTCAGAATACATAACTGGTTATTGACACACACGCACAGAGAGAAAAGGCAGTTGGGTGCCCGTAACGTAGTGGGGGTGCAAATAATCTGATGATATATCTATCAAGTTGATTCATTGAGCAGAAAGCCAGAGAGTGGTTTTGAGGATGGGTCATGAAGAAGAAGAAGTAAAAGAAGCCTCTTTTCGAAGTAAAGCAGTTCACTTCGTCTCTGATCATCTCCCTACTGTTATCTTGAACCCCATATCTGATGATGAACCTTCCAAGTCTTATCATTTTGCTGTAAGAAGTCACTTTCCACCAACTTTGCTTAATTTGTAATATATGTATTTTTCTGATATGGACTCCTTTGCTTAATAATACTAAATAGCTTTAATAAGCCTGTGAATGAATAACTATTCAACGCTTAACTATGTATTTATATTGATATTAGTACATAACAAAAATAACAAGGAAGAATGTAAAATGCCCAAGTCAAAAGTACCATTGGGAACATATAAAGACATAAATTTATAATTTGTATAAAACCATATGAGCCATTGTATACCATATTAATGATTGCATCATGTTTAAAAAACAATCTTTAATTAATTTTACACATACTTGTGTTTGTTTAGGATGATATAAAGGAGATGGATAGAACTCATCAAGAAACAATCACAGAAGAGGATTCTGAGGTTGCTATGTATGGCCCTGATACATCATCTTTTACGGCCTTTCTCTATTCCCTACTATCATTATCAGAATCAGGGAATTGTTCAAAAGTGGAGGAGCAGAGTCAGTGTCACGTTGATAGAAATGAGTTGGCGTCTGAACCAGGAATTAAAGGAAGCAGCAGAAGAAAATCTTTATTATCTTGGGGGAAACAATCGCTTGGAAGAGCTATCAATCAGGCGGTCAGAACTAATGGGTATAAAAATCAAACTCCAAAAGGCAATTCAAATCATGGTGCTTTGGAAATGGAGACTTTGCATCCTCCGGTGGAGTCTGTGTCACAAATTTGGCTGCCAGAGATTTCAGAACCTTCATTACTTCTTTCAGAGAAGGCACGTTGTTCTCTATATGCTTCCCTTCCTGTGGTAGTTCAAGGGAGAAAGTGGGGGTTACTCTACAGGTGCAGAATCACATCTGTTTTAGTTTATGAAGAATTAGTTTTTTCCTGCAAAGTGTGATTAGTGAGTTTCATTACATGCACAGAATTAGAATTATATATCCATTAAGCTTTTTATTATTTATTAATTGTTTGTTACTTGCAGCACTTGGAGGCATGGCATATCTCTCTCAACCATGTATAGAAGAAGCATGCTTTGCCCTGGTTTCAGTCTCTTGGTATGGTTTTCAAATTCTCTATTGTCAAAAACAACTGCGTTCTCTTGTCAAATTTTCTGTCAATAAGTCTGAAATTCTTGATATGCGTTAGTTAAAACAATGGTTCTAATAGTGTTTTGAAGATTGAAATGTTAGTTAATTATTCTCCTAATAGTAATTAGCACTGCTCTTGTTACAACTGTATATGTGGTGTTTTTATTGGAAGGGAACACAATCATTGTTGATTAGAGTTTCTTTATTATTTTCAAAATTTTCCAATTAATTGTGATTGCTATATTTTCAGGTTGTTGGGGATCGGAAAGGTGCCGTATTTGGTGGCTTAGTTGAGTCACCTCTGCAACCAACCAATAAGAGAAAATATCAGGTAGTTGATGTATGTAATGATTTTGTACCATGGTTTCCTCACAATTTTCTCACTGAGAGTTTGTGGTTCAAGCAGGGTACTAATAACTCGTTTGTTTTCACCAACACCTCTGGCGCACCTGTCGTATTTCGTCCCACAGGTATTGACTATTCCCTTATCTTTCCGCTTGTCTCATATTATTCTAGAAATAACGCCTGCTAACTTCAAGCTGTACTGCATTCATGGTACTGCTAACTTCAATCTGTACTAGAAATCTCTTCTAATAGTTTGAATCAAATAAACCTATTGCCAACTCTGAAGCCACGCCTAAATAATCTGCTTACTGCAATAAGATAGTAATCATTTTTGCATGGGCATTTGAATATCTATGGCTCTTGTCTGAAGATTTTATTTGTATCAATTCTTAGGTTTGATATTCACAGGGACCAACCGTATGCAATCACAATTTTAATGAACATGATTCTACATTTTCTAGTTGATCTGATTGGTTTCATAGTATTTAAGCGGTTTCATTCAGGTACTCTTGGTTCGCACATTGTGCATGGTTTGGAATTTGATTTAGTTGAATATATAAACTTGAAGAGATACTTTGTATTATGTAAAGCATTAGACCCTGGCAGTGATTGCTTTACCCATAATTTTATGTGAATATTTTTTGTTGATATGTTGGACTTGAAGTTAATGAAATCAAAACAAAGCAAACAGTGAAGTGAAAGATCATGGTTTGTTTGGGATGCCAGATTTAGTGGAATCTCACTACAGAATAACAAGGTGTTTCAACTAATGATGAGGATAATGACAACGATTAGGAGTAACGATATTGCAAATTCTCAGATATTTTTGTATTGTATAATTGGTTTTAATACTCAAAATATTTGCAGGTGCTAACCGTTATTTTACTCTTTGTTCCACTGACTTTTTGGCATTGGGTGGTGGTGGTCATTTTGCGCTTTATTTGGATGGAGATCTGTGAGTTATATCCTCCTTTCATTTCACTTCACATTTTCCTTTTGTGCAATAGTTACTATATGGCGCATAATAAATATGATAAAATAGTATTATCATTCCGTACTGGAATCTCCCTTATCATTTTGTTTGTTTCTGAAAGATTGAGTGGGTCAAGTTCGGTTTCGGAAACCTTTGGGAACCCCGGTCTTGCACACACAGAAGACTTCACAGTGAAGGAGGTTGAGGTATGTTTGAAGCAACTCCGAAACTTGCGTTAATCAATCCCAGTAACAAACTTTATTTTCATCTCCAACACAGCTGTGGAGCTTTAACTATACTCCTTCAAAATATGCGGAAACAATTTCTTCATGGCGGACAGAAGAACCTGAGATATGCAGATAATCAACATCCTTAAAACGTGACACAGCTTTAACCGACATGGTTGCATGACAAGTACCAAGGACTGATGAAGAACTAGTGTACATATATGGAATTCCCAAACAGTGTTTTTATGTAAATGCTCTATGCATTTGTGAAGAGAGCTTTTAAGTAGCCTCTCACTTTGACTCAATAGAGAAAGTCTACGAGGTCCTAGTACCTGTGAGTTTAGTAACAATGTACACATTGTAATCTGCAATAGCTACGAACAAAACCTGTGTTAGAGATGCTGGGTTAAGATTTTGTGAAGTAGTACTAATGCAAGGAAGAAAAGCTACCGAAGATGAACCCGATGCACGTATTCCAGTCATTTGCTCCATTTTACATAGGCTTTCAAGCCCCATTAAAAATTTGCAAACATTTCTACATGCCCCGTACTTGTAACGCATCCCTCAACTGGGGCTCATCTTTAGTTCGAAGGCTTGTATGGAAATCTCGAAGATTATGAATACCGCCAAGCGCCAATGCTAGGCAAAACCCTTGCTATTGTACATTTGTACCTAAAATATAAGGGCAAGGGCACGAGTTTTAATGGCTGCTCAGCATTTGAACAATTCAAACTTGGACACTACGGCATAAATCCAAACACAGGCACTGACTACAAGTTCTTACCTCCAAAGCTAAATTGACAGTCAAAGACCCGCGTTGCCTCAAGGACTCAAATATGTATGCCATCAGTGTGAAAATAAAAACATTTAGAGGATTCTTATGAAACGCCCTAAATGCAATAAAAAATGGTGCTGCACAACCTCTAAATTTGTCATAATTTCCATGGCTCCCAAATATATGTCGCAATATTGCCGACGCAGTACATAAATTCCACAATAATGTTGCACTTGCATATAACATTTTCCTCCCTGTTCGCACCCCAACTGTGAGACACTACACTTGCATTTCAAGAGCAACAAATCATCTGCTTAAATAGCTTAGAAAGTGCTTCCAGCTGAACAAGTTCTTTCCTTAGGGCGCATTGGACATTATATGTAAAAAATCAATTATTCTGCAAGAGACTATTCTTTAATATGTAGAGATCTTTGAGCAAAGGAGAGAATATTCAATGTGCACAATGGCACACATCTAAATGCTGCTACGAATGAATGGGGTAAGCATTTGCACTTTCCCCCGTTCAAGAGAACAGCAATGTTTGCCCAAGAACTGCAACCGAGTTACATTGATCTTCCCATGACAAGAGATCAACAAATCTCATCTTAATTGAACTCGAGTTACATCAATGCTAAGACAATTACCAAGTACACACTGGTTTATCGAATAAGACGCAAAATATAATTGGGCTGCATCAACAAAGGGTAACTAGCGATTAAATAAGTAGCATGATTCCAATTTCCATCCGCCTTCAGCAGAGTAGGAAATTAATTAGGTAGTGTAAGAACATGTATGTGACGAGGAAATTAGCTAGTACATGTTATTAAAAACCCCGTCCAAAATAAAACACATAGCAGCAACAGACCATGCATCATCAGTTCATCACGTCCGCCATTGATGTGCAATCAATTGTCACCGAACAAAACTGAAGATAAAACACCCATCACCAATAAATCACAAATCAGCAACAGACCATGCAACATAACGTCCATCATCAATGCCTGGGTGAAATTCAACCTACTCTGCCAAAAAGCCATATTTATGCTATCCCTGCACAACAGCTACAATCACCAACCTCTGTTATCACCAACACCTGGGTTAATTCAACCTACACTGCCAAAAAGCCATATTTACGCTATCCCTGCACAACAGCTACAATCACCAACCTCTTTTATCACCAACACCCGGGTTAATTCAACCTACTCCGCCAAAAAGCCATATTTACGCTATCCCTGCACAGCTAGAGTCACCAACCTCTGTTATCACCTCACTGCTACCGTCACCTCTACTTTTTGGTGCTAAACAACAATGTTCAGGCAAGGGGCGCCTCGCATCATTCCACAGCAAACTCACAACCTTAATCTATATATCAAATCTCTATAAAAGAACAAAATAAAAAAGCTCAAAACAATCAAAGGAGGAAAAGAAAAAAACAAATGAAAATAAGGAAAAATATTTGCAACCATGCCCCATCTGAGAATGACACTGTCTATTATGCATCTAGATGCATCTAAGTGTAACTGAAATATCCTGACTAGTCCATGAGGATGAAGGATGCATCATGCAAGACATCTCAGCTCTACAACTGCTGCTGCCATCAAGATCCAAGTTGCCAAACCACCCAGTTGGCAAACATGGCCAGGACAAAAGTCAGACTCCTGAAGGATGTTTATATGATTATTATTCAAGAGATGTGAGGTAAAGATCTAACCAATTATGAGCTCATCATCGTATATTAACTATGTTTATAAATGTGGTAAAAACAACATACTGTTTGCAACCAGCATCAAACCAAACACCAACCAATTAGAACAATCACCACCAACATATCGAACATCAACACATCTAGGAAAATCAGCACATCATCGGTGACAATCGATCAGCCACGTTCAATCATTCACGAACGTAGCTATAAAAAACCCACATATGTTCCAGTTTAAGTCAGAATTCCAATTAACTAAAGTAACCAACAAAAACCAAAGCTCAAAAAGAAATGTTAACATTAACCAATTAGGACAATCACCACCAACACATCGAACATCAACACATCTAGGAAAATCAGCACACCATTGGTCACAAGTCACAACATCTTGTTGATCAGCCACATTCAATCATTCACGAACGTAGCTATAAAAACCCAATATATGTTCCAGTTCAAGTCAGAATTCCAATTAACTAAAGCAACCAACGTAAACCAAAGCTCAAAAAGAAATGTTACCTACAAAGCAGAACATACAAAGGTACCATTAAGTCTACTACAAGCAGTATGGATCATGCCATCATTTGTCTTGGATGTTTCAACCACGTACTATCCTTAATACCATAAAAACCTACAGAAACTCCAAAAACTAGACACCACCCAAATGAAACCATGAAAAGTTGAACAACAAAATAGTTAACCTTCGAATAAAACCCATGAACACCAAAGTAGCCTCTCGAACTATAACGATGACGTGCAAAACACAAGACTGCCCCCAAGAAGCGAACCCCTACATGATAACTAAAGATCTATCCTCACATGCTGTGCCCTAGCCATCAATCCTGCAAAACAAACATATACAGGTGCCAATTTAATTATCTATTTAGGCCAATCAAATTCACAACATCCAGAATACCGATAGTTGGATACTTACATCAGCATCTGAATTACGAGGAGATGGGCTACGAGAATCAGCACATCTATTCCGCGGCGAAACACTTTTTGGACTTGGTGATCTTTCATCCCTGCTGCGTTTATCTGGACTATCACCTCCATAAGGTGGAGTCACACGTGGGGATGGGCTCTTCCTAGGACTAAGACCTAGCTGAGGGGAGGCACTGGATGGTGATCAGGAAGAAAAAAACATAAGAAAGACAGTAACACAACAGAACGCGCTCAGCCATCTCTGCAAACTAGGTACCTGTCGTATGAGCGGCTCCTACTTCTTCGTCGATAATCATCATCATACCTTCCCCGACTACGGCTTTTGTGGTGATCAGGAGACAGACTGCGGCTCCTGCTTCGATGATAGCGATCTCTTTCCCTTCCTCGATACCTGTCCCTGCTTCTGCTACGACTTCTCCTGTAATCCCTGTCACGGTATTCATCTCTGTTCCTGGCATCATGAAATATTTGAGTAATCCATAACAATACAAAGGACCTTGCCCAATACCAGCAGTTTTATAACTACAATATTGACAGCTTAGTCAGCCAACCCATGAATAGGGTTCCTTTCAACTATTTCCATCTTCATATAACCTGTCACTAGCTAAAATAAAATAGAAGTGTTGTGGTAGTGGAGAAGTATAACTATTTTTCACATTGCATTCTTAATTGCAAACTTAAAAGGTTAACTTTTTGATCGGAAAACTTAAAAAGTTTACATTATCAACAAATTGATAAGCAGACATCACAGGTCCCATCTGGCAAACTGACATATTTAAAAATCTGACATTCCTCGAGTGAGCTATTAAATGTAACAGCTTAGCATTATCAGCTACGTCATAAGACAACACAAAGAAATTCCTCGTATTATGCAACAAGAGATGAGACACTGAAATAACTCCTAATGTCAGAAAGGAGTTGGATTTTCCTAAATGCAAGATTACTGGAGGGGAATTCTTCTGAACAGTTTTTTTTTGGCTACAGATAAAACAAAATTTTCAATTCACCGCATCATCCACGTCCTGAACAATTCATCACTTGGCACATAAATAAAATAAAATAAATAAAAAAAATCCCGCTTACCACACTATGAACTGAAATCAAGCTCGTAAAGATGTTAGGGGGTATGAAGGTTCAGTTCAACATCTTCCTTAAGAACAAAAATTTTAAAGAAAGTAAAACAATACATTCAACTAAGGTGATTACCTAGAATGACGAGGACTTGTGCTTCGTGACCTGCCTCTAGTTTTCGCAATTTTTTCTATTATTCTTCCCTTGTGACTGAAATTGGAGAACACAATACAGCCTTTAATGAGAATAGGGAAAAGATACTAAACATTGGGCTAATAAAATCGTAATCGTATTTCCAGTTCATCCTCATAAATGATTGACTATCAACTTTTATGTTAAACGTTTTCATTGAGCTATTAAGATATTAATATATAGATTGAAACAAAATTCTTACATCTTTTCAGCATTGGGCCCATACTTGGCGAATTGAACCATAATATCTCTGCCATCAACATTTCTTCCTGAGAAAATTTAACAACAGATAATAAGATTAATATATAGATTGAAACAAAAATCTATTCTTTATTACCATCAAGCTTATCCACCGCCTTTTGGGCCTCGTGAGCATACTTGTAACGAACAAAAGCAAAGCCACGAGAATCACCAGTCCTTCTATCTCTTGGGATGAAAATATCAACAACCTTTCCATACTTGTCGAAAAGAGGGAACAAATCATCTGAACTCGTACGGAAGGTGATGTTGAGGACGAGAAGAGAGTAGGTGTCTCTGATGTCTGGAGGACCGGATCTTCCGAAGTGAGACATTCCAGCTAGGGTCTGAACTTTGATGATGATCAGCAGAGAAAATGAGAAGAAAGACAACTGTGTTTCTTCTTATATACAAATTTCTAAACAGGCCCACTTTAAGCCCACCAATATGGAACCTTGGGCCTCCTTCTTCTTTAGGGCATTCAGCCCTATCTAACGGAGAATTGGAAGAGCCTGGAGAGTGAAATCCCTCCACGGCCTAGAAAGTATAAATTTAGCCCCAAACACTTAAATTGACCAATAATTTCGGTTTTAGAACAAAAACGAGTTATTTTTTATTAATACCAATTATGACATTCTCTAATATACATGCAAACACCACTGTAAATTATGTTTTGGTAATCCTTATAAATATAGTTTTAGCGAATGGATTGGGATGATTAGATAGGGTTGACCGAGTTCGTATGGACTAACTGCCTACGTATCAAGTTCTCTTTGGGAAAACTTGAATCAGGTTAGACGTAGTTTATTATCCTCTTTATATAGGCAAAGGGTTGTGCCTTTGGCTATCGCACGTCAGGTCATATTCAGGTCTTTAGGTCACTCCCGAGCCATGATGACGAGTTATATTACGAAGTGTGCCTAAAGTTTTGGTCTTTATTGTAGTAATAAAGACATACATTTACCGACCGTTGAGATGAGAGAGAGTCTAGGAGATCGCTACAATGAGAAGTCGTTCGTGTGTAGCAAGTTACTATGAAGTGAGCTCGTGTGACGAAGACTTTCGGGTCGATTAACTACAAATTAGTCAAATCGCTTGCCATAGTTAAGTCGCTATGAGGACGAGGATCGAGAGTCGATCTGCATTCATATTTGTGTTGGATGATATTCATTGGATGTGAATATTACTTCTTCACAATGTATATACCAACACGCACACACCATTACACATGTGTATAACACACATACAAATATTATTATATATATCTGTATATATGTGCATAATACACATGCAAACACGTATAATTTGATGATCAAAGTGTCCACTGGTTGACACATGTATGGGGGGAGCAGCAGATCACACAGTTGGGGGATCCGAATATCATTTGTTTTGAGTCTCTTCATCTCCATTATCCTCAATGGCGGTGATGAAGGCGAACAAAGCTGAACCACCGCCGCCGCCGAGAACAAAGAAGGTCTGGCTCTATCTCTTACTGCTCACCCTCCAATACGGAGCTCAACCCTTACTTTCCAGACGTTGCATCAGGTCCGTCTCTCCTCGTCAATTAGACCCCGCCCATTTTCGTAATTGAACATCTGAAAACATCAATTAGAATATCATTTCTTGTCAATTGTTATTTAGGGAAATTACTTTTAAGTAATTGCACACCTGAAAAAGATAAACTTTATGATTTCTATCAACTTGTTTGAAATTCATGGTCTATATTGTCATTGTAAGTGAATGTTTTCAAAATGCCTTATTAACATGCATGGACTACTTATTGCGTAGTAAACATTTATATATTGATGACTAGCTTTAGTTCATTCATAGAGTACTAGTGACTACTTCTTGCACACATTCTCTTAATCGATGCTTGCCACAGGAAAGAAGTTATCGTGACCTCATCTGTTCTGGCATGTGAAATGGCAAAGGTGATCTCATACACTACAATGCTTTAAATACGAAAGTTTGATTTCATTTATAAGTTGAGATATTAATTAATTCTATTTCTGTTTCTGTTTCACAGGTTATCTGTGCATTGTTTCTCCTAGCAAAGGAAGGCCGTTTGATTTATTTATGCAATGAGTGGACTTTGATGGGCTCCTTAACTGCATCAGTCCTTCCAGCTGCTATATACGCACTCCAAAATAGCTTGTTGCAGATTTCTTACAGGAACCTTGATTCCCTTAACATTCTCAATACTCAACCAGACCAAGCTATTGTTTACTGCTTTCTTTACCTATCTTATCTTGCGGTATGTGAAAGGCTATGATCCTACATTATTCATCTAACAGCAATGTAGGCCAAATATAAGATCAAATGTTAGATTGTAAGAGCTATTGCATAGACCTAGTGCCTTATGAGAGCAATAGTTACATAAATTTGGTAGGTCATCAGCTACATTCACTTAATCAGACCTTCAGCCCCTATATGAAGCTAATCTACTGGTGGAGCATCAAAATCAACGTGTTGGTGATTAACGATTTAGCAAGAATCCACTGAAGTTGACATGCCTAAAGTCCATAGATAATTTACCTGTGGCTGCATCAACTATTACTTTTTCACCGATTGCATAATATCTTCTGTGCCCCATTTGGCATTGCTGTTATTTGAAGTGTTGTTTTCTTTGATTTCATAGCTTAAACCTTGCTGTTCAATCTCCATAACTTACTTTGAACATGTAAATTGCACTTAATTGTTAAGTCTATAACAATGACTAAGTTTAAAACCAGAGACTATAAAAAAGTGTGAGCTACAAATTAGAGACTATAACTTATTACTGATTCTTCTCTGGTTCCAATATGCAGGAAAAAGCAATCACCTGAACAGGTCGGGGCTCTGTTATTATTGATACTCGCTGCTGTTCTCCTAAGCCTTGGCGAGGGCTCTGGCGAAGGTTCTAGCGGCAGTGATCCCGATCGGATTATGTTTCAGGGCATTATTCCTGTTTTAGTTGCATCAGTACTCTCAGGCTTGGCTTCTGCTCTCTGTCAATGGGCTTCTCAAGTTAGTTGTACTCTATACCTCTATGTAGCTCACACTCCAAGATGTCCATTGACTATCCTTTCCAATTTTCCACTTCGTTTACTATGTTATTGCAGGTGAAAAGTCGCACCTCTTATCTGATGACTGTAGAAATGTCAATTGTTGGAAGCTTGTGCTTGTTGGCGAGTACCTACAAGTCTCCTGATGGAGAGGCAATCAAACAGCATGGCTTTTTCTACGGTTGGACTGCAATTACTTGGGTACTGATGCCCTTCTCAGCCTACTTATACCTTATTAATGAAATTTCACTTTACTGAAAAAAAAAAAAAAAAAAACCCCGAAAAAATAACTTGGGTATTGATGCAAAAAATTATTTGATACTCCTCCATTGAATATAACAAGGATCGTGGTAGTTTGATGACAATGGTTTTTCAATCCTTAACGCACCATTGTACGTACTGGGGCTGTGTCTCATAGTTAGTAGTTCCAACCTAGGATGTGCGTACACTTTGTATCATAGTACTTTTAATTGTATGCATAGAAAATATGTTGATTTAGACATCAAAATCTCCTAGGCCAAAGTTGAACCCTTCTTTATGGGAAACATCAGTGTTGATCTATCAACCCCAAATATTTGACATGTGTTCCAGTTTAGTAGTCTGGCATGGTTGTCCTTTCAGCAATTCATTGTTGAGAGTTTTTCTCTATCTTTCTTCTTTTCTTATGGTTTACCCATACTTTAGTTGCGAAGTTGCACCATGATGGATTGTTAGTCTCCTTTCAATCCCAATAAAAGGGTGTTGTGTTTGGTTTCTTGATTATAAAATTATAATGGTACTCTTGACTACTAACAAAGTTTTGTAAGAAAAAGCAATTTCGCCCATTTGCCATCACCTCCAATTCGAAGTAATTCGTTAGATAGCAGTAACCCTTAAAAATGTGTACCAGTTTCAAGTAATTACAGTTGGAGTCTTGGAGAGTGTCTACAATGCATTTTCTTCTGGTAGTGAATATTTGATGTTATTCTGTATCACCTTCAGTTATCTTTTTTGTTTGTCAGTTGTATATTACTTATTACTGTTTGTTAGTCACTTAGCCTCAATCCTCAGTTCTTTATTGATAAATGTTCTGATGCTGTGTATATACATTAGTTATTGAACTGCTGTAAATTGTACTTTGTCTCAGATTCCAGTCATATCTAATGCAGTCGGAGGCATCCTTGTTGGACTTGTTACAGCTCACGCCGGAGGTGTCCGAAAGGTAAGTGAAACTTGGGACATAAAAGTAATATTCAGGATGTGGGGGTATGGAAGATCAGAGCTTCCTGCACGAGGGAGCATGTGGGCTGTTTATGGCCATCATGCAGGTGGTTGAGAACACTGATTTATTAGCGTCGACTTAGATCTCACCTAGCCCAACAGTTATGGTGTCTGATATATCAGCGCTGAGTCTATACTCGCTGTTTTGGAGAACTACAGATGTGAATCCTGATTAGAGGAAGAAAGCACAAAAGAAAAAAAGAAAGAAAAAAGAATATTGGTAGACTAGAGAAATGGACTAGTCCAAACTTGAAGTTTATATTTGCAAAGAGAGGCTGAGTGGTTTTAAATAATCAGAAGTATTTGTCTCTCTGCTTCAGTAGTATTATCTAATTTCCTTCATGTATGTGCAGGGATTTGTCATCGTTTCAGCACTTCTTGTGACGGCCATGCTGCAATTTGTTTTTGATGGAAAACCACCTTCATCGTATTGCCTTCTAGCACTGCCTTTTGTGATTAGTAGCATTTGCATATACCAGAAGTTCCCTTACAGAATTAAGAAGAAGGAATCCTAAAAGTACTCGTCACCACTATAAGGGAAGATAAAGCAGTTGTAATCTTCCTCCTGAGGAGGAACTGTAATTGGTTTAGTGCGTACCATTTTCTCTTGGAAATTAGGGATAGGAGATATTAATTCAAAGGTGTAAATCAGCCCTGGATCACAATGGAGTAGTGGCTGTAGTTTGTAGACTGACCTAGGTGTATGAACTTTAATCACTGGTTAATTGTGTTCTCATCAGTCAGGTTTTATACCATGGTGAACAGAGCTTCAAATCAGGCATCTCAGATATTTGAAAAACAATCAGGAGTTGATGAATATATTTGTAGTCTGAATTCAGATTGAAGCTTGAAATATTTACGTTTGAAATGTATTTGTAGTCTTGAATTCAGACATCCATCAACTTTTGTTTGTCACCAATCTGTACTTTCTTTGATGTGTGCAAAATCTCGGAGGTTTATTATGTGGCTTGTCTAGATAAGTAGTGAATAGAGAGAATGGTGTTACTAGTTAGAGCATTTCCAATGCAAGTCAAAATAATCCCCTTTATCACCTCCATGATGGCAGTTATTCTCTCTCTTTTCACCGTTTTGGTGAAAAACAAGATGAAGCTGAAGCTGTGCAATGTAAAGGTGAAAAAATATCTCGGACGGGATGTTGGATTCCGTTTGGACGTAAAAATCGAAAAAATACACTCGGACGGAATGAAACATCTCGTTTGAAATTTTAAAAAAACCCGAAAAAAAATCGAAAAATTATGCGAGACGGAATCAAACATTCCGTTCGAAGTTAACCAGTCAGCCACAATTTGGCAATATTTGTGGCTTGTCTAGGGCTCTGTTTGGCTGCAAGAGATATTGTATTATTTAACTATGATTAGGTGATACAAGTCATGAGATGAAATACTTGTGTATTTGCCTTTTATCCTGTCACATATTTTATTTGGCTACTGTTTAGTTGACATTCACAACTATATACTCATTTTTTATATTATACAAGAAAAAAACTAAAAAAAAAAAAAATATACAAAATTTGCAAATAAAAACTTAAAAACAAAAAAACTTGTAAAAAAAATATAAAATTGAATACAATAACCCCTAAAAAAAGAAAGTCCCAATTTGATAAATAATTGAAGATTTAAACACCACTTTTTTGAGAAAATAAAAAAAGTGGAGAGAGAAAAATACATAAGGTTTATGGTTCTATTACTATGATTTCCATGAAGGAGAAAGAGAGAAAGGAGGAAAAAAAGATACGGAGAACATTTTTTATGTGTTTTTATTATTATTTTTTTTTCTCTCATGGATAGAAAACACGTTTTTCTTTGGATTTGTTTATTCACACTTTTGTATTTCTACAATTCAAAGGACTTACTAGAGTATCTACGTTTTAAACAGACCAAATATCTATACAAAATAAACATGACTACTACGTCACCAATTCCTGAATATAGACTCTCTATTCACACTGCAATGCAAACAGAGCCTAGATAAGTAGTGAATAGAGAGAATGGTGTTACAAATAGGTGCCTAACTGTCTAATGTGTTGTCCAATCAGAAAAACACACAAATTTATAACCAATTAACAAAAAAAAATTCAAAGAAAAATATATATTGTAATAATAAACACTTAAATATATATAAAGAACTGATTTTTATTTGATTTATTATGGTTTTCGTTCAGACAAGATCATAAGTTTTGATGGGTGTTTGAGAATCGAATGGCGGAAGAAGGTTTATTATCATTATCATTAGATAGAGAATCAAATGGTGCAACGGATTCATCTGAATCGAGATGGGTGTTTCAGAAGGATGACGACTCAGATTTCGATGACGACGAAGAAGAAGAAGATGAAGATGAAGATTTGCCTCGGAGAATGAGTATGGATTCTGAGGAAGACGATAGTGGTGAGCAGAGGCTGATTCGCACCGGTCCTCGTATTGATTCCTTCGATGTTGAAGCTCTCGAAGTTCCTGGTGCTCATAGAAATGATTACGAGGTACATTTTCCATTATTGAATTAATACTGTCAATTAAAATTTATGGAAATTCAATTAACAATGACTCAGCTTTTTTTACTAGTGATTGTGTTACTGTTAAATCTGTACAGTGAGGAGATATTTCATACTAGGAAATAAATGGAGTTTATAGTAGAACACTTATGCTAGTCTTGATATCTATAGACATTTAAGAGAGGTGATACATATTGGGTATCGTGTTTGACACCGCAGGAAAATGCACTAGACATGTGACGAAATTAAATTGAGAGTTTACTCTCTGAATTCTTCAGATATAATTGCAGGAATTTACTCTGGGAAAGAACATCATGCTTGCTTTCCAGACACTTGCGGTCGTATTTGGTGATGTTGGAACTAGTCCGCTGTACACCTTCAGTGTAATGTTCAGCAAATCTCCTATTAATGGGAAGGAAGATGTCCTTGGAGCGTTATCACTAGTCTTATATACTTTAATATTGGTACCACTGATCAAATACATATTTATTGTTCTTTGGGCTAATGACGATGGTGAAGGTACGCTGGTGATTTTATGGCCATTTTTTTTTTTTTACAGATATACAAGCACACATGCACACACTCACTCACACCTGTATGGTGGGATCTAATTGAAGTCCTATGGTTCCACATGTAACTGCTGCAGGTGGTACATTTGCGGTGTATTCATTGATCTGTAGGCATGCAAAAGTCAGTCTTCTCCCAAACCAGCTACCTTCTGATACCCGCATATCTAGCTTCAGGCTGAAGGTTCCATCACCGGAACTTGAGAGGTCTTTAAAAATTAAGGAGTGCCTTGAGACTTCACTGACACTGAAAAAGCTTCTTCTGATGCTAGTACTGGCTGGTACTTCTATGGTAATAGCTGATGGAGTTGTTACCCCAGCGATGTCAGGTTTTGAAATCTATTTAAATATGCCCTTCTGTTGTTTGGATCAATCATTTATGAAACAATGCTAGAACTAGAGTTGATATTAGTTATGTAGGACACTTTAGTGGAATATGAAGAATGGTTTTTTGATGCACAAATATGAGTTAGAATTTTTCTCATGGTCTTCTATTAATGGATGGTGCAGTCATGTCAGCTGTGGGCGGTTTAAAGGTTGGAATAGCAGGAGTTACGCAAGGTACATGCTTCGTTTGCCAAGTGTGTCAGTCAATGAAGTCTTCATAGATAATTCTCTTTCGTATCATAATTCTTTTTGGCAATGGTCAGAGACAAGATAGATAGCATACAAAATAACGGTTTCCTCTGTTCTTTTGCAGACCAGGTAGCGATGATTTCGGCTGCTTTTCTTGTAATTTTGTTCTGTGTACAGAAGTATGGGACAAGCAAAGTGGGACTCGTAGTAGGTCCTGCTTTGTTCATTTGGTTTTGTTCCATTGGGGGCATTGGGATCTATAACCTAATAAAATACGACAGAGGGGTATTAAGGGCTTTCAACCCAGTACACATCTATTACTATTTCAAAAGGAATTCAACACAGGCTTGGTTTTCTCTTGGTGGCTGTCTTCTGTGTGCAACAGGTCAAGTCACTTTGAAATTTTGGATTCCGTGAATTTCATATCCATTTCTCTAGTAAATAGTATCTGAATTTGACTCTATGAGTATGTTTATTTTATTCGGAGTTTTAAGTGTTAGACTGTGTGTCCTATTTTCTTAAAAATTTATTTGCCTGTATAGGGTCACGGGTCACCATTGGTTTAGTCTATCAGCCAGGTTTTTTTTATACACACATATTCTTCTCTTTATCATAACTTAATAATGACTGTACAAATAGTGTAGGGATAATGGTCAAACATGCAACATGATAACCTAAGCCTTTCATCGAAACTGTGAATCATAATTTTGGAGACATTAGTAACTATTTGCCCTACTTCTTTTGGGGATCTTACTTGCCTGAATGTGGTCCTCACTCCTCACTCCTCCTCCTCACTCCTCACCTGTTTAGTCTGTCGGTCAGGGTTTTGTACACACCTAGCGCTTTATTATAACTCAGTTTTCACTACACATAGTGAGACAATGTCAGGCATGCAATTTGATTTCCTCAGTAGTTCATGTGAAACCATCTGGAGAAATAGTTCATCATCTTCAAGACCAATCTCTCTCTCTCTTTGTGGAATACTAATATCCACTTACGTTCAGGTTCCGAGGCGATGTTTGCAGACCTTTGCTACTTTCCTGTCAGGTTGATTCAGGTAAAGAAAAATTAAAATATGTGCAGGATTAGCTATTCCATACGTCCAAAGTGGCTAATTATTTGCTTGTTATTGGTCATTGCAGGTCACATTTGTGTTTCTGGTTCTGCCTTGCCTTCTCCTAGGATATCTTGGTCAAGCTGCATACTTGATGGAAAACCTAGGCAACTATGAGCAAGTTTTCTTTTCTTCTATTCCAAGTAAGCTCTAAAATGTTTGTAGATTGAATGTGTTAATATTTTGGCAAATTTTGAAATGTGAATTGTCATGTAGTGAACACGATTAATTATTTTGGTTTTTTAGAATACTATACCCGTAGTGTATGTGCTAAGAGCTTACGAGTTCTCCCCATTATATAAAATCTTGGATTCGATGTTTGCTGTTTACAGGTGGCATGTTCTGGCCAGTGTTGTTCATAGCTAATATTGCTGCATTGATCGCCAGTCGGACAATGACAACAGCCACATTTTCATGCATTAAACAATCAACAGCACTTGGTTGTTTTCCTCGCCTAAAAATCATTCACACATCTCGAAAATTTATGGGTCAGATCTATATTCCAGTCATCAACTGGTTTCTGCTGGTACTTTGTTTGGTGTTTGTTAAAACCTTCGCATCCATAAATGAGATGGGGACTGCGTATGGTAACTCTTCAATATCTCAACTAGTTCCTTTTTTGTACATTTACATTGCCTTGAACCAACATAAAAATACTTTATTGAGTTGCTTTTACATTGCTTTGAATCAACATATAAGTCCTTCATTGAGATGCGTAATAAGCGGAGTCCTTCATTGAGAGCTTCTTAAAAGTGATTGAAACATCACCTCCCTAAACATGAATTTTTCTGCCTATCAAGTCGTTCATATGCTTTTGGAAGAGTATAAAGTGGTGAAGTGAGGAAAAAGGATGAGGTGTAATATCACACTGTGCAAGTGAACAAGTTTCAGTGTGAATCAGGGGTTATCCCTATATCTAAAAATACAGGGTAACTTGACTTTCAAAAAAAGGATGGAATGAAAAATGAGAACCGTCTTTGGGAAATTTTCTGCTGATTCCGGGTCCATAACATAGTATCACATGGTCGTAGGGCCCTTAATTTAAGAATTAAATATCCTATATCAGAATCAAGAATATTAAAACAAGCTATTACGCTAGCTAGGCAATATATCCACACCTACATAGAATAAGTTTGCAGTTATGCCTCGCATAATCTTCTCGTATTGATTCGGCAAAGATAATCACTTAAAGCTTTTTATTGACCACCATAAACTTCTGGCCATATATGATTACTTTTGTATGAATTATTATTTGTTGCTCTATTTAACCCTTATTCCACCGATTTTGTGGTTGTCTTATATGAGGTGTGTTATGCAGGCATTGCTGAGCTCGGAGTGATGATGATGACAACAATTTTAGTAACCATTGTTATGCTTCTTGTATGGCAGATAAACATCATCACTGTGCTATGTTTTCTGGTTTTTTTCTTGGGTTTAGAATTGACCTTTTTCTCATCAGTTTTGTGGAGTGTGGGAGATGGAAGTTGGGTCATATTGGTTTTAGCTGTAGTTCTCTTTTTCATTATGTATATCTGGAATTACGGAAGCAAGCTTAAGTATGAGACTGAAGTCAAGCAGAAGCTCTCAATGGACTTAGTGCGGGAACTAGGTTGCAATCTTGGGACGATAAGAGCTCCTGGCATTGGATTGCTTTACAATGAATTGGTGAAGGGAGTGCCAGCAATTTTCGGCCATTTCCTCACCACTCTTCCTGCTATCCACTCTATGATAATATTTGTGTGCATAAAATACGTTCCTGTTCCTGTCGTACCTCAAAGTGAGAGATTTCTATTCCGGCGGGTCTGTCCAAAGAGCTATCACATATTCCGTTGCATTGCCAGGTACCTAAAATGAATTATATGTTATTGCATAAACTTATTACCTTGGCAATCCGAACATTATCTGAATTTCATTCTGTATTGGTTTAATTGAGAACCCGTGAATGTTAAATTCGATATTTGTTGCAAATCCATTCTGGGACAAAAATTGGAGAGACTTGAACTCCATTTTTTTTTTCAAATGTGTAATTCCTAATTATCAAAAAATAAATAAAATCCTAGTTATAGCTCATCTTTATATGTTTCCCCTAATTACAGTCAAATTTGTTTGTTGCTGTGCTTTCTAAGACTCCAATCACCAGTTGAACAATGTAAAAATAAATTTATTGATTGGAAATCTACCTTATTGCTGTGTGCATATCTTCAGGTATGGCTATAAGGATGTGCGGAAAGAGAATCACCAGACATTTGAGCAGCTCCTGATTGAAAGCCTTGAGAAGTTCATCCGACGGGAAGCTCAGGAACGGTCATTAGAGAGCGATGGGGATGAAGACACAGAGTCTGACAATGAGGCATCTTTTTCTAGGGTGCTCATTGCACCGAATGGAAGTGTTTATTCACTTGGTGTCCCACTGTTGGCAGATTTTAGGTGCAATGACAAACCTACTTCAGAAGCAAGCACTTCAGGTGAGGTGAAGCCTGTTCCGGCGGACCAGGCTGTATTTGATGCAGAGCAAAGTTTTGAGAGGGAGCTCTCTTTCATTCGAAAAGCCAAAGAGTCCGGAGTCGTTTATCTTCTTGGTCACGGAGATATAAGAGCAAGGAAGGACTCTTGGTTTATCAAGAAATTGGCTATAAACTACTTTTATGCGTTCTTGAGAAAGAACTGCAGGAGGGGAATTGCAAATCTGAGTGTACCGCACTCTAATCTGATGCAAGTTGGCATGACATACATGGTCTGAAGCTGATTTTCCACCCAACTAAAGGCCTTTTCTTCTCGTTTCATTTTATTTGGTGTCGAAGTTTACATTTGCAGTTGGATTGAAAGACCGTGTTTGAGCTGGGAATATTGTTAAACGAGGCCAAAACACCGAGAACACTGATTGTTCACACGGAAGTGAAGGCAACAACAGCTGGGATACTTGGCAAAGAATAGCTGCTGCATTTGATGCTTTAACTGATTAACTCAATTACTTCTGCTCCCAGTTCACGCTAACAGACAGAAACTTTTACTAATCTTTTGTAGGTTTTTTTTTTATAACTGGGTATGCGTTTCCGTTGTCACGATGGATATCAGTTGAACAGACTCCTGTGATTGCATTTCTGTTGAAAGGAAATAGAAGAATGTGATTCTTTGTGGTTGTAGCTCATACTGACAGTGCTAATACGTTCTAGGTGATAACTAATAATGTTGTAAGCTGAGTCATAGCATCACAGTTACCTCATCTCAGGTATCCATATTTGATAAACTGAAGCACATGTTGCCTAGTACATTGTTTGTTGTGTATGAAAAGTGTTGATATTGATTTTTGTTTTGTCAAATTGTTTTACCTTTCCTGCAAATTTTATTTTTGAATATTAGTCTGTCGTTGTTTTATTATTGAAGATGGACATCTTAAAACCAATTGGTGAAAACCAGTATGATGTTGAAGGTGAAAATTGGGAGTAAAAGCAGGTATCTGAACCGAAAGAAGGAACAAACGGGCTTTTGTGAAGGCCCAGTAGTAGTAGTTGTTGGGAAAAAAAGATAAAAGAAAATAGTCGGCGCGGGCTTGTTGTTGTTGTCTATAGCCGACCAAAACATCATTATCGATTTATTATCAACATTTGAATTGATTATTATTATTAAAAACGGGATCTTTTTGTTTGTTAGTTTTGTTGTCCTCAAAAGATTTGATCGGAGGAGGGTTTATATGATGATGGAAGAGCCCCAACAAGTTATGATGAACTTGGAGAGAAGCAGCACCAACGACTACAAGAAGAAGCGTCGACCCAATAGACGTACTTGTTCTAAACAACAACAACAAATCATAAACAATTCTTCTTCAGGTATACAAACTAATAACTAGTTCAACTCTCAAATTGTTATTTCTATCATTGATAAAAAACAGTTCTTTCAGCCACAGTTTATTCAACCAACGGGGACCCAACTCCTCTTGATCTTGTTGCTTCCACTTCTCTCCCACACTTGCATGTTCTTAGATCTTCTCCTCCCCCAAATGGATACGCAAATCACCTGGAAGCCCACACGCCTAGGATTTGTTTTGAGCCTCATTGGTCACCTCAACTTGTCAATGCTGCTATACAGGTTACTGTTATTACCGACCTTAAATATATCTTATCACATGCTCCTAGAATTTGTTTTACCACTCTTTTCTTTTCTGCAGAATGCCCATGTCTTCGTAGCAGCGTTTCGTGTGAATGCTCACAATCGCCTTGAGGTGTCTATCTTATCTTTTTACTCCGCTAGTATAAAACTAACTTTCTTATTCTGTAGATTACTAAGTTTTTGTATTGCAGGCTTACTGTACAATAGATGGGCTGCCCATAGATGTTCTTATTAGCGGAGGTGCAGCTCAAAACAGAGCTGTAAGGAGTGTTTTTTTTTATCTTTCATTTTGTTTTTAGACTTTTCGCCTCCCCTACCATGCACGAAAGAGTTTTCAAAGTTGAATTCTGTTTGATGCAATTTGTTGTTGCAGGTGGAAGGAGACCTTGTAGCAGTTCAATTGGATTCTTTATCATTGTGGACAAGGCTGAAAGGGTCTGCTGGCCACACTAAAAATTGCACCCCTTTGGATGGTTTGGTCTTACTCGCCAAAGAGGTCCAAGGGGTTGGTGATAACTGCAACCTGAAGGAAAAAGTAGATGATTGCAATGACGACCCTAACAAAAATAGCTCTTCGTCTTCAGATCCCTCAAGCCCAATAGGAAAGATTTGTGCCTTAGTTAGTGCTTTTCCATCTAAGCGTCCGACCGGCAGAGTTGTAGCTATCATTCAAAAGTCGCCTCGCCGTGATGCCCTTGTTGGCTTTCTTGGTGTTAGCCAATGGCGGCCTTCTGGCGGAGAAGGCTTTCAGAAGGAGACGAACCAAAATAAGACTTTTGTCTCATATTCCAATCAGGAATTCATTGAATTGATACCAAATGATGCAAAGTTTCCTAAAATGTTGGTTTGTTTGAGAGACTTACCAGAATACATCAAGAAAAGATTGATGAAGAGTGACGCGATGGAGTTAGTGGGTGTTCGGATTGAAAATTGGAGGGAAGACAGTCTTTTACCGCATGCCTGTGTTATGCATAGTTTTGGGCGAGGGGGAGAAATTGAGCCACATCTTGCAGCAATCCTATTTGAAAATTCAATTTGCGTTACTGAGTTTTCTCCTGAATCACTTTCCAACCTTCCAAAATTCCCGTGGGAAGTGCCTGCCGAGGAGTTAGAAAGAAGAAAAGATCTTAGACATCTTTGCACACTTACAATTGACCCTTCTACAGCTACTGATCTTGATGATGCTCTATCAGTTCAAAGAGTCTCTGATAGCATTTTCAGAATTGGTGTGCACATTGCTGATGTTTCATATTTTGTTTTACCGGATACTCCATTGGACATAGAAGCCCAAACCCGATCTACGAGTGTCTATCTCCGACGTCAGAAGATTCCTATGCTGCCAGCTCTTCTTTCAGAAAACATTGGTTCACTTGTTCCTGGTGTAGATAGGCTTGCCTATTCTATCATGTTTGATTGCAACCTTGCTGGGGACGTTGTTGATCGCTGGATTGGTCGCACTGTCATTCGTTCATGTTGTAAACTGTCCTACCAGCATGCTCAGTACATCATCGACGGGTTGATGGATGTTGAGAGGCATGATACAGTAGTTAGTCAGTTTCCTGAGGTATACGGTCAGTTTGGAAAGGTAGATGTAATTGGGTCTGTCAAAATCCTTACTGAAATTTCTAAGAGGTTGAAAGAGAACAGGTATAGAGATGGTGCTGTTTATTTAGAAAGCTCCAAGCCATTTTGCTTGTTTGATGAATGCGGAATTCCATACGACAGTAGGCTATCTCAGCAGACAGAGTCTGACTTTCTTGTTGAAGAATTCATGCTTTTGGCAAATAAAACTGCAGCAGAAATCATATCTAGAGCATATCCTGATTGTGCATTATTGCGTAGGCACCCAGAACCTAATGCACGCAAGCTCAAAGAGTTTGAAGTATTTTGGCTTAAGCACGGTTTAGAGTTGGATACTTCTTCTTCCGGCCAGTTTAACCTTTCGTTGGGAAAGGTTAAAGAAAAGCTCAAGAATGATCCTGTGTTATATGATATTCTTATATCATATGCTTCAAGGCCAATGAATTCAGCAGCGTACTTCTGTACTGGTGATTTTAGAGACAGAGAGAATGAGTGGGCTCATTATGCTTTAGCAATGCCTCTCTATACACATTTTACTTCACCACTCCGAAGGTACCCTGACATTGTAGTGCAGCGGACATTGTCTGCTGCCATTGAAGCTGAAGAAAGATATCTTCAGCAACAAACAGCGATGTCTAAATGTATCAATGGGGAGGATATAGGGAGAAAATGTTTCAGCAGCCTTTACTTTGATACACATAGTGCTAACTCCAAAGAATGTAGGGAAGCATTGGCTGCTACTGCTTTGAACCACAGAGTTCCTGGTATGGAAAAAATTGCAGAAATTGCTGCTTATTGCAATGAGAGAAGACAGGTAATCAGGCATGCTGAGGATGCTGGTGCAAAACTCTACATGTGGGCGCTTTTGAAAAAGAAAGAGGTATATCTTCTTTTCTGTCCCGCATTCTTCATTTTCTTCTGATGGATTCTTTGAATTATTTCCACAATTTTATTCTCATGATTTGGTTGAAATGGAATTTTTTTTGCTGTACCTGTTATATAGATTTTCTTTGGTCTGGTTCTTGCATCTAAGCTTCTTCTTGATCTAAAATTTAAACTATCAGAACATGGTCAGCCTTCACTGCAAATGATATAGTTTATAGCCAACTCAATAGGAGATGCCCCATATAGCCATATAGGTGTTCCGTTCAGGTTTCCAAGTGGGTGTTTGGGTTCGTTTGTATTTGACGGTTTTGTATTTTAATCATAAAATGTGATGTCCCTGATTTAGCTGCTGGAACAGGAAAAATTGTGGTGTATTCTCGTTGACTAATTACTTTACTCGTTAGGAGATGCAAACCTCTACTACATTTATTTATTACAGCATATGGTGTTTGGTTACTCAATTTGAATTCCACACCTTTTACATAAATACACTAACCTAGAGGGTGAAGGAGTAATGTTTGGTATAAAAACTACTTTTTATTTTTCTTGTCACTAAATGTTTTATTATTCTGTAGTCTTTGTCCATATAGATAGAAGCAAAGAACTTCGGAAATGGACGTTCTGTACGGATTGAAATGTATCAATCCCTAATATGTTTATTCGAGCATCTGGTGGAATTCTCATGTTTTTTTTTCTCAAACAGACTTTAGTAGCGGAAGCTCGAGTTTTGGGTCTCGGCCCTAAGTTCATGTCTATCTACATTCACAACCTCGCAGTAAGGAATTGTTTACCACTCTTTTTCTTATTATTTATGTGAATTGAATAACACCTTTAATTGACAGCTCTTGTTATATGCATATAGATTGAGAGAAGGATCCATTATGATGACGTTGATGGCTTGACTGTTGAGTGGCTTGAGGCTACTTCTACGTTGGTGCTTAATTTATGTGCAAACAGACGCTCTTTAAGAAAAGGTAGCTACTGCAGGTTTCGGCCACTTGAAGATGTTGCATTGGTCATCAACTCGTGTGATTTGGAAGGGGAGCTCTTTATGCATGATAACAATGGGAAGGAGGTGGTTATGGAAGTAGGAAGTGAAGGGATAGTACACAAGGACGATGGGCCTATTGATAAACCTGGAATTTCGGGCATAAATGAAGTTGATCCCGCTGCTTTCCCCCTGACTGTTAGGATTCTTTCTACCATTCATGTTGCTCTCCATGCAATTGGAGGGGGTGATGGGCCACTTGATATAGGGGCGAGGTTGTACATGTGCTCTTATTTAAGGTAGGCCTCCGTCTTGCAATGTGATAACCTTGTGATTGGGATGGATATCATTAAGCTCTGTATGGTGGGAAAAGGAAAAGTTCGAACTCTACTTCAATCAGTTATGGAATATTGTTGATTTGAAGTCGATGTATAAGCATTATGCAGTAAACGGACACGTTATGGTAGATGTGCTGTGAATAAGTAGCTTTCTGAAGATGCCTGGGAAGCTGTAGGTAAGGATAGGGTTTTGGCAGTGGCCTAAGGTCTAGTGGCTGTCTTTTTAAATGAGCCACTTGTGGGGACTGATCCTTGTTTTTGTGGATCAGTTCCTGTTACCAGCTGGGGATTTGTACTGCTCTTTGTCAGTTCCAACCCACGTCTCCTGTTAGGGTGTCTTTAACATGCCCAAATATGTTTTTGAATTTTGGGTAGTGGTTTTTGTTTGCCCCTTGTTTTTTGCATGTAAGGTGTTGGATGTTTAATTCAATTTGAACGACATGTTTATGGCAGGGAATTCTTCCATTTAAGATTGTTTTTGGCGTCAAGTGTTCGCAATTTTCGTTTCTACTTGTTCTATGGATACAGGTATAAGGTTGTTTTATACGTTTGCTTTAGTAGGTGGCAAAATCTTATATCCATGAATCAAAGCTGGGAATGACGTTTCAATCTATTCCATTAGAGTTGAAAATTTCCTGTTGGTAGTATTTTGTTTTTATATATCTAGAATTATCTTTAAAAAGAGGTACAGTATAATGGTACTGTGCCACAAAAATTGTGATCGTAGAACTAGCCAGTGAACTATAGGTCTGTATATAGGGTAAATTTTTTAATCGAAACAACAGTGATTAGTTCTCGGTATGGGTTGTAAACTTGTAATTACGAGTTATTACATGGTTTGTCATTTTTAAGTCAACCATGTTGGTAAAATCTCCGTCTAAACAGGCGATGTTTTAATGGACAAGAAACAACAATGCTCAATTATGGTTGCCGCCTATTTTTAACATGAGATATTAACGGCATTTGAACGCTCCAGCCCATGTTTTTACTTTTGAGAAGAAAAACGATGGAGAGTGTAATCAGGAAGTTTGCTTCTTTCTGAGTTCTGGGGACTACTCGCTTTGCATTGTCGTCATTTGTTCTCGCAAAGCAAAAGAAAAATGTCGGGAGAGTGGCATATGGTGGATAGAAATGTCCATGATAGAATAAAAATTACACCGTCAGTAATCCTGACATGCATTGTAGCGGCTTCCGGTGGCATGCTTTTCGGCTACGACATAGGTGTTTCAGGAGGCGTGACAACCATGGCACCTTTTCTAGAAACTTTCTTCCCATCAGTGCTGAAGAAGATGGCTGATGCTAAGAGGGACTACTATTGCGTGTACGATAGCCATGTCGTGACAGCATTCACGTCTTCATTGTACCTAGCCGGTCTAGTTTCATCCTTGGTTGCTGGAAGCACAACGGCTAAAATGGGCCGCAAAGCAACCTTGTTGATGGGAGGTATTGTCTTCTTGATTGGTACTGCTGTTAATGCTGCTGCTGTCAATGTTCCAATGCTCTTAGCGGGTCGCCTCTTGCTTGGTTTTGGAATAGGCTTCACAAACCAGGTCTGAATTTTGTTATTTATTATATGGTGATTTCATTTAACGTATGAAACAAATACATTTTTAATCTCAATCCTTATTTGGTGATAATAATATCATATGCATATCTATTATAGGCTGCTCCAGTCTACCTGAATGAAATGGCACCACCAAGATGGCGCGGTGCATTCAATGCATGTTTCGACTTCTTTCTCCAGGCTGGAGTTGTGCTTGCTTGCCTGATGAATTTTCTAGTGGCTCCGCACAGCCACTCGGGTTGGCGCATAGCTATAGCCATTGGTGCAATCCCTGCTTTTCTCATGATAATCGGCGTGCTTTTCATTCCCGATACTCCTAGAAGTCTCATTGGCCGCGGCCTGATTCCCGAAGCTCGAAAATCTTTGGTGCAAGTCCGAGGGGTTGACTCTGACGTCGAAGCTGAGCTTAACGAAATTATCTGTTCAAATGAAGCAACAAAATCTGTGAAGCAAAATGCGTACAAGGCGATGTTAAGGAGAGAATATAGACCTCATTTAGTCATATCTATAGCAATCCCGCTATTCCAACAACTCACTGGAATCAGTGTGACTGCATTTTATGCACCCGTACTTTTTCAATCAATTGGAATGGGTAGTGAATCAGCTCTACTAGCAGCCGTCGTACTAGGAGTCGTTAACCTTTTATCCATCACATTGTCAGGTGTTTTTGTTGATCGTTGCGGTCGAAAGGCTCTGTTTCTGGAAGCTGGGATACAGATGATCATTTGCCAGGTTTGATTATATTCCACACATATTATACAACGTTAGTTAAAATATTTTAGTAGTAGTAATAGTTTTCCTTTCTGGAGCTCATGTTATCCGGGTATATATCTGCCTTAGTGAGTCTTCAGATATACTCTTTACATGGTGCAGGTGGCTATTGCGACTGTATTGGCACTTAAAGTTGGGGCTTCTGGCGATAAACCTGTCAGTGGGACATCGGCTACAGCAGTGCTGGTTTTAATGTGTTTCTATGTTGCTGCATTTGGTTGGTCGTGGGGTCCTTTTACATGGCTCATCCCAAGCGAAATATTGCCTTTGGAAGTCCGACCAGCCGGTCAGAGTATAGGTGTTGCTGTTAACTTTGGGATCACATTCATATTAGCTCAACTATTTTTGTCCATGTTATGCAACTTCAAGTATGGTGCTTTCTTGTTCTTCGCTGCATGGATCTTGATAATGACCCTCTTTGTTGCTTTGTTCGTTCCTGAGACTAAAGGAGTTCCTCTAGAGGCCATGGATGCACTTTGGAAGCGACACTGGTACTGGCAACGGTATGTCAATGGAGCACCATGGAAAGTACTTGGTTAGACTTTTTCAGTCATTCCCTCTTTTGCGAGCTATGAGGACTAACCCTTTTCAAAGGCGCCTTTTTGTGAACGGCCGACCAACTTTGAAGATTTATCCATGATCACTATCCTCGCCAGAGATGAACATACAAAAAAATGTGGTTTTTGACAGAATATCCTACTTCTCCAGACAGATGTACAGAAACTTGAAACTTCAACCAATCAACTTTTCTGTTGGTAATCACTGTAACCATAAGTGGAATAAACTAATCGTTTGCTACTTGCTAAGATGATTTAATGGCGTACTATAAATTACATTATTGCCAAACTTTTCATTTGGTGAAATGTAATTTATGCTGCATACATGCACAACGACTATTCCATGATTCAACTTACAAACACATGTAGAAGACTCCCTAACGCAACTCGCAAACGTTGCTATTTCGATATGGACAAAGAAGTGCTTTCAATTCATTTTCTATTGAAGTGAAACCATCACAACTTTTTCCTCAGGGACCTATGTATCACAAGGAAAATGAAAAGGTAAAGATGGAAAATCGTTTTAAGAAGTTTCAGAATTGTATTAATGTTTCAGAGAAGAAAAGGTTACAAAAAGCGTGATACTTTGTGTTCACTCAACAAACACGGAACTTTGGACTTCCTACTGACAACTTCCAACATACGTAACCTGATATAGTGATATGGCCCAGCAAAGCGGCAGATTCTAACTGAATATTACAAAGAACGCTAACAATATAGTGTCTATTATGTAACGCTCACACGTGAGTCCCTCTTAGTTTCAAATGACTGGTGGTGAATTCTGTAACGATGCTGCTGTATTCTGTAATAATGATTCAAATCCAACATCTATCTTCAGCCACATAGAGATATGTGTACGTGGACCAGCTCACACAGCCTAGCGGATACAACTTCTCTGTGGCATTTTCAGATGAAATTCGTAATCCACGCCAATTCTAAACTGATAGTTCGAGAATGAAGTAGCCAAGCCAATTTGATCAAGAACCTTGTGCTAAGTTTGTCATGCCAAAAAATCTTATGTTAAGTTCTAATTGGTACCCTGCCGTAGCTTAAGCCAAGCATTTCATCATCAGCAGTGTACCCATTTATGAAGAAATCTGACCAATTCTTGAGGCAACCGTGGTTATAAGGGTTGCGGAACTGTCCATCAGCACCTTGAAGATACCCATAACGACCCTTGTTTACTAACTCATTGGTGGTTATATTACGTGAAATCTGCATAAGATTATGAACAGATCTGTATATCATTAACAAGATACTAGAATGTAAGTGCATGACCTGTATCATGAGAAATTGCTCCATACATACGATGTAAACATGATAACTGCCAATGTTCTCTATAACTACTTAAACTGTAATGCCAATGTCTGATATTTGTCATGAATAAGTTCAGAAGCAAAATCAATTAGAGAAAACATAAGAGGGCACAATTATGTACTTGTTATCATCAAAGTCATCCTGCACCAATATTCCCTCTTTGCTTTTATATGAGCATCAGCTCCAGCAAAGGATATTATCTAATAGAAGCATGTCTGCTTACAGCAGATTTTGTCAGTGTAATACTAAAGATGTCATAAATCCTTCTTTAGTATTCCATTCATAAGTCATGTACTATAAACGTTCTCACAAATGAAGAAAATTATGGTTGGACCAAGTACCTGTGACGCCTGAGCAATGGTCAAAGTTGCAACCAAAATCAGAATAATTGTGTCCACAAGCAGAAATGCAGTAGCGCCAGGATGTTGGATGAACGTAAGTTGCACCCATCTTCCAGATGATTGTGGCGCTGGAAGTCCTATCCAAACTCCTGACATACAAACATGTAATCCTTAGGCCAAACGATACAAGTCTAGCACCGATAGATGTATTACTCTATTGATTCTGTTTTAGGTGCACATACTTTGAAGTGTAATGACACCGCTGACTAATGATGTCAATGTTCCCATACAAATAAGCACAAAGAAGTCCAACTTATTTCTCTGCCAGAAGGAGAAGAGGAAAGCAAACTGATGAGAACTGATTTGGAAAACAAAACTATAAATTAACATCCCACTCCCTCAAAAAATTATTATCTACTGTGAAGATGATGCTAGTTGCAGTCATCAAGTGCTTGATAAAATATAGTATCTCGCAACTCCATAGCAAGTCATAGTACTCTTCTACCAAGTTGTAATAGATCAATAACACACCTTCCCTACACAGTTAGATATCCATGGGCAGTGATGGTCGAACTGTTCTATGCAGCGGTTGCAAGTGGGACAGTGCTTGGAGCGAACAGGTCTAATTATCTGATGAGAAAGATGCAAAAATATAGTCAAAATAATTTTCAAGGCACAAGGAAAAAGTCTAAATGAGCAAAGAGATAGGATCAAAATATTATCATTGTTCTTGCACATGTTTCCGAAAGAATTCGACAAGTTAATCTTAGAAGACCTTGCAGGTTGGGCATAGTTGAGACCAATTTCCCGTCCAAATAGCGGAAGTGTTTAAATCAATATTCAACAATGGATCCTGAAATATTCATTGCCAGGAAAAACGTAACAACTATCAGATTATGAAGAAGAACACGCTATTTAACAGGTACAGCAAATGGATCAGAGTACGACGAGTTTCAGGAAGAGAGAATGTCTAAGTGCCACGAATAACCATGGCAAGAGAGAAAATCAAGTGCTAACTCCAAATGGAATCATTAAACTTCCAAATGAATAAGTGAACTTTGAGAAGATTGCTTTTTCAATTTTTTTACCCTGTGACATGAAAAGGCAAATTTTATTTCTGAGTGTCCTCATAAATGGGCCCACTGCTTGAAAGCATTACAATGCATCTCTTGATAATGCAACCACTAGGCCATTTTATATGCTTTGTAATTTGTCAGCAAAGAAAGCCCTTCTGATTACAATGGGATGCTTAATCATTATCCCAGACCCCTTCAAGATCTCAATAATTTTTCCTCATTCATTCTTTTCTTATAGAAATCATTTTCCCTCAAAAAACTTTCCAGCTTTCACAACAATTCTTAATAAACAAGGATTTATGCACACATCCACCACCTCCAAACTTATTAGACCTTTCTTTTCGCACTCATAGTCTAGACAGAACTAAAGCTCTGATGGAAATGTCTAGCCTTGATCTAGAAGACCGATACCTTCAGAGATTTTATTCATTACACCAGCTATGCTTTGCATTTGGCCAAAATAAATATTTCTTTCGAAATAAACAATCATCACATATTTTCCCTTTTGACATTTCATAGATCTAGCACAGAATTTTCCTGTAAGCATGTTAATGCTAACAAGAAAACTTTCATCCCAGTCCTTTCTTCCACTTTCAAAATTTGAACGTGTCCATGTTTCTTCTAGTTCACGAACAATTCTATTTTTCTAGGATGTTTTTTCTAGTCCATGAACAATTCTATGTTCCTAGCATTTTGTAACTTACTTCTTTTCACTCATAACTTATATTTCAAATTCCCAAACAGATACTAGGTGATCTCCAAGATCACAAAAGAAAAAACTCATTCATATAAAATCAGCTCTTTCCCTTGTAAGAGAATGAACTATAATATATTAAAATGATCAACAGAGCGTCTTAGTAGCACACCTCTGTCTCTGTATCATTAGCTGATCCACCCGAGCTTTTCTTAACATAACCTGGATCTTTGCTGCAAGGGAAAAAGAATTACTGTGAAAACATTCTCAAACAGTATATAGATTCCCACAATGAAGTAGTTTTAGCTGTCTGAACAAAAAGGTCTTCTGATATGCACGGCAACTACCCAAATTCATAAAAGTAACACATCATAATCAACAGATTGGGTCATCTACCTCTGGATTTAATGGCTGCATCAATGCAACCTCGTTAAACTCACCAGAAGAAATTCACCTTCTGACGTCATATGACTCAGGTGCTTTGGAACACATGTCGCAATATGTCTTCAAAAAGGTGGGTTTCGTCTCGCGGATGAATGAGGTTACAGCAAATCAAACATTTTCAATCCGTGGAAGATTATGGCTTGTACTTGACAAGTTAACACGCTACAAGTTATAGATAGTCATTTTGCATAGGCCTGGAATGGCTCGAGAGCAGCCCCTGTGCTTATGCTTTTAACAGAAAGCACGAGATGCATGCTATACTGGTCAAGAAAGAATCAGAGTAAGACAAACATGACTGATAAGCTACCTTTACGAATACCTGCTACATCTGTAGAACATTACAAGAGCCCCAAACGCAAGAGATACAGCAGTCCATCCCCAAAGTCCAACAGCAGCAGTAACCCTCGCGAAATCAGGAGCTAGCAGCAGTGGAAAACAAATAGTAACTTAATCTTTGAAATCACCACTAAAACCCTCATCTAAATACTATAATTTCTTGATAAAATACCCACCTACAAGAACTGAGTTGATGAAGAGGACAGCAAGAATAATTATTGTAAACAATAGAATAGGAGCATATCCTATCGATCCTACTTTCCCAATGCAAACTTTATCTTCACAAAGAATACCATGTTTCCGCCGTGCATTTGACTACAAACATGGAATGCAAATTAGGCAGAGTTTAACTTGTGGTAGATTAATATGTACATGTCTACAAAATATAGTAAAAATAAGTAATATCTCACTTTAAAAATATCTAAGTCACAGTGACATGGGTACGTCTATCCCGTGTATCCACATTTGACACAAATACAAAGTGTCCAACATGGAGAAATATAAAAAATAAAGGTTTATCACATACAATATGTGAGTGTGTCGTGTCCAACATGGACACGTGGATACGTATCTGACACGGATTATTTTTTAAATATGGCGTGTCCATGTTACCTGGAAAAATATTGTCAGAGATATGGATAAACACCAACTATGACAGAAGTTTAACCAATGCACCATTTGTTTCCAGCTTCTTTAAGGAACTCATATTCCCATCAACATATTATCGAACATATCTCTCATTTAAATTCACCGACTATGAGAAAATATAGGTGTAAATGTGTACCATTCCAAGTAATAAATTTGAGTAAACTGGAAAGATCAACCAACAACACATTCCAAGTGGGGTTTCATGAGGATGTGTTACAAAGAAGATAAAAGAGCTGGTTGGAGGATACTAGTAGGGCATCCTGAAGACTCCAAGTTAGTGATATCTTGTCAACTGAAGTTCGTGATGGAAACACTGTTACGCTGGTTAGGACTTAGGAGACAAATTTGGTGGTTAAATTGCATAGTCTACTACACTTGTAAAAGGGACACTCTTACTTCACCACTACAGAGCTCACATTTGTACTGCTCAAATTTTGAGTTCAGAATGGCTCTAAAACTCTACAAGGACCGAAGGTCATTTGACAGAGTCATTTCCCAAGTAGGGCATGATGCTAAGGCAGACTAAATGCACCATCAAAATATGACATGGTTTCTCTTTTGATTAAATGAATTATATGTCAAGAAGATTGAATCCTGATCCACCCTCAAGCCGTCAAGCGTTTAATAAGGGTCAATTGCTTATCAGCATTTTAATACAAAAATCTCTTTTTCTTCATCACCTATGCAGCTTCAGTATCACTGTATCAGTAATTAGAAAATTCGAAAGGAAAACTATAATTTCATACTCTTTAGAAGCATCTCTCTGTACAAAAAATTCACATTATAGTATAAAGATTAAAAGAACACACACACTCTTCACTGAAAGAGCAACAGCTTAAAGAGAACCATTTCTATATTGATCTGTGGGTGAGATTAGCATATAGTACCTCATACACATTAAATGAAGTGAGGATGAGGTACTTCTTCTTTCAGTAAGATGTAGGTATAGCACAAGGCGATACCTTATAGAAGCAAGGATGTACGGTTTACACATAATGAAAGTTAAACAAGACTGTGGCTATATATACACATGGGACACACACGCATATGTTGATGTAAGGAAATAGAAATACAACTACATACAAGGAGAAAGGCAACATGCCGGTGGCCTTTATCAGAAGCAAGCTGAACAGGAGTAAACCCAGCATTGTCTTTGACCAGTAATTCTTTCTTTGTGCCCGCATGTACAAGTACAGTACAAGCATCCAAATTTCCTCTAATAGCAGCCCAATGCAACGGTGTACACCCTAAAAGCAAGCACTAAAAATTTAGTAATAAAAAACACAAAAGTTTGTGTCCCTAACAGAAGACCATTTTGGTAACTGACAATAATTCAGCTATCACTTATCACCACATCCAGATTTTGGATTCCTTCAGATATTAAGGAAGATATCCTTTACAGGCATGTTGCACAAGAACTCGCCTCAACCCTTGGATCACAATGTTAACACCAAGAGGGGTTAATTACTACATCAGGTTCGTATCTAAGATCATGCGGTAAAAAAAGCCAAAAAATAAACTTCTAACTATAATCAATTTCTTGCAAATGATTTCGCATATATGGCCTGATTAGAACTTTTTCGAGTTCCTATAAATACCAAGGATGAGATCCCTACTGGTACATTGCACAAGAACCATGAAATGTTCTCCTATGCTCATGAGGAAAGAATATGAATCAGACAATTGCTCAAAACAACTTGACAGGAATGAGAGCATATCATACAAAAAAAAAGATTCAATGAGAAGTGAGGATGATAGTGAACCATAAATAAGAGAAAAATGCTAATGATCTAGGAAAAACACCTAGCTACACACCTTCTTTATCCTGCCTCCCTTGGTATGCATCTCTAAACAGTAGTAGCCTTATAACGTCTGCAAAATCCTTATAAGCAGCCCTGGTTTACAGCAAAAGAGTGAAACCAAGAAATAAGTGCCTGTCACTAATTGGAACCTAAGGATCTTATTGGATACTCTTGCAAATGTTAAGATAACTCAGTTAAACCAAACCCCTCCAATTCTACAACCTACAGAAATATTCAAAACATTTTAATGGTAAAGAATGATAATCTTATGTAAAGGATTCTTTCTATTGTTCCTTATTACAACCAAAACCACGAACCTCCAAAAACCACTAAGCATTCAAGAGCAGAGTGTCTATAGTAGCACCAGTACATGTACTATTGCTATCGGAAGAGATGATTTCAAATATCTCTATAATCATACTCTTATACTACAAAAGGAGGATTTCGTTCTTCATTTTCTAAATCTAGGACAAGGATATCAGTAACTCTTTGACATATGAAGTTTAGTATTCCGTATTATTGTACCAAGTTAATGATATTTGTAACTCTTAGGACATTCAATGTGTAGATACAACATATTTAGCTGTAGGATATTAACAATAAAACCGATGTTTTGTTATATGGTAGTAATTAGTAAAGTATACATATGGAGAGTTTTTTACTTTTTCTTTGATCGTTAAGAACTATCAAGAGTTTTTTTTTTTTTTTTTTTTTCATAATGATAACGAATTTTACAAATAATTAGAGCAAACGTGCAACAAGCTGTGCCGCAAGTCTTTTCTGAATAGCAAATGCTATCATTCTAAAAACAAACTCGTTAGAACCAAATTTGTCATAACCTTCATCCCATAACTTTTCAAGTCAGGGAGCTCAACAGACTGTTGTTCCAAGAAACCGAAAGTGTCGAAACTAAACGAGATGAAACAATGCTGGTTAGCCTTGCAAGCTTCATCATGCTTCTCCATCTTCCTTGTCGTTGCTCTCTTAGCTGCTTCTCCCACCTCAAAGCCACCATTCTCCAACCCTACCAACAGAGAAATTCTAGTTACATCAACACATGCATGTTTTCCCTTAGACCAACTATAGATTAAGACATCCGCAGGCCGAAGTGTTGATCTATCCTCATTCAGATCAGTAAGAAAGTTAACAGGAGCTTCTTTCTTCACTAGAACTCCAGTCCTCCAAAATGCATCACACAAAATGTCTCTAACATGATCATATCGGTATTTAAAACCCGAAAAATGTCTACAATGTGCTGCATGGTCCCCATAAGCATCTAATCTACTCTTTTTACATACAAGGTAAAGACCACCATCAGAGTACAGAGGAATCATAAGACGGTATCGGAGAATGGCATGATACTCCACTTGTGACATACGCTGTCCAAGGCCCTCTATCGGAATAGCAAGTAAAAAATCTTTTGCATATTCCGACTGCAAGCATCCAATGACTGCCTTTCTAACGAGTAGATAACTCAAACTCCCTCTCAAGACTAACAACTATTTTACCGTAAAAAGCTTCCACCAAAACTTTTTGTGGTTTTGAGGGGGCAATAGCATTCACAGCCAGAGAATCAAGGTCAAAATCGGAAAGACAGAGACGCAATGCACTGGTAGCATCATCAAAGATCTCACATATAGGCACTGGACCACAACTCTTAAGAATGTGATTCTGAAGCTCTAAAGTCTGAAAACGGGAGGCCACAAAAGCAAAAGCAGATACATCAAATGCACAATAGATACCTAACCCACTATGGCGTAATGGAAGCGTCGCTAAACGCCACTGCAAATCCCCGAAGCCAGGACCATCAGAAACTATAATACCCTGCAGAACCATGCGAAGGTATATACTCTTTATGGTTTTTTTTCTTTTTTTCGATACTACGATAATAAGAACTACTAAGAGTTGAGGAAACAAATGTATATCCTATAAGGTCGTATCCGTGAAGTATTAGATGTTAGTATCCACCGTAGAATGTAAATATGGAGTCGGTGGGCATATTCAAGTATCATCTATCAATCTACGAAAGCAACCAAATGAGCTCTGGACAAGGATTTTGGGTTTGAGTCAGACACAGATCTTCCTAGTTTGAGCTTTGTTATGACCTAATTCTTCCTCTTCTCTTTTGTTAGTTTCCCTCTACTAGTCTCTCTCTTCTATTAGGTTTTTCTCTCTCTCTCTCTTATACTAGGTCCTCCGCTATGTACGCCTAACCTTTGATCTTCCATTCATCCATCAGCTCTACTATTCCCACGTGTCCTCTACATCGAGACACACCTGTCCACCGCCTAGCCAATTATTTGATATCCTCCGCTCTATGGTTTCTACATACGCCTCCCCCTTTGGACTTCTTTTTGGCCCCAACAACCCATTCATTCCTCCGGACCTATAACTGGGCCGTGACAAGCTTCTATAAAGCTTATTCCATAATGGAAATTCAAAAGGGAGGGCTTTGCATCAGAATGATAGATCCACCTCAAGTAACTTGAGAGCAAAAGAAGAAAACTATAAGAAACTGTTAGGATACATATATATAAAAGGAATAGTAGTAGTATATAGTATATAGGGAATGAAGATACCAATGAAGAGGAGTCCTGCCACCATTATCAGGAGTGTCGAATTCGGCAGCGTATTTAACAGTAATGTGGTTTAAGAAGTAGGTTTGTCCATACTGAGCAGCAACATGAACTGCCTGGTTGTAAGCAAGTGGAATAGTAATGAGAAAGAAAGAGTTATGATGAGAATGAGATGTAGGTAGAATTAGAAAGTAGTTACCCGATATCCATTGAGGTCGGGAGCCTCAAGGCTGGCAGCATTGAGCAATAGTACATCAGCAACAGCAATGGAGCCTCGAACGGCGGCCCAATGCAAAGCGGTCTGTTGAGTATTATCAGTGGCATTGACATCGCCGCCGTGCTTGAATCAACAAACAGGAAAAAAGACAAGTAATTTAATACGGCGGCAACATAATAATAATAAAAAAGTAGGCTAGTACCTGAATGATGAAGTTGGCAATGTCGGGGAAGTTGTTAAGAGCAGCCCACTGGAGGGGGTAGTAACCATTTCCATCGGGTGTGGACAGAGAGGAACCTTGTTCGACGAATTTACAGAGTTGGTCTAGATCACCATAAGCAGATGCAGAGAACACATCGGTTATCTCCACACCATTCGGGTTTCTACTTTGGAACTCTGTTGTACTAACCACTTGGATTTCCGCCATTTACCAGAGATTGAGCTTCGTTTTCGTTTGGTGCAAGGGCTTAATAATTTTAAAGATTGGACAATTTAATTATATATATATTAGTTTAGGTAGAAGCCTCCATTTGACCGAGTCCACACCCGCGTTGGAGCAACCTCATTTTTGTACTCACACTCATTGTGTTTATGTTTAGTGCATTGTTAGCAATAAGGCAATTATGCGATGTTTAATTAATACACGTTTTAAACGTTCGGTGATATTATGTTAGTAAATATTAATAATAGTTGTCATTCTTTACAATATAACAAACATATCTAAACAATTTAGCTACTTTGACCATTTAATGGTCCATATAGGTACTTTCATTTATTTGTTTTTGGATTGAAATTACCGTTCAAATTTCAAAATACACACACACTATGATATGACAATTTAAATATTGTCCAAAAAATATAAAAAAAACTTTTTGATTAATTTATCACTAAAAATATAAGAGTGAGGGACTTAAAGTAAAAGTGAGGATATAAAGTATATAAAAAATAACAAAAACGCAACTGATTTTTATTTATTTTTTGGAAAATTCGGCAAAAATTCGTATTATTCGTTTCAAAGCAAAAAATCGTGAATTATTGCAAATCTTTCAAACATTCGGAAGTATTATATGTTTTGTCATTCAAAATTTGATTTGTGAATAATTCGGCGAATTGCTAACAAGGGTTTAGTATAGTATTCGCCCAAAAAAAATATACAAACGGCCACAAGAAATTTTCTTCCATGGTTTTAGTAGTTTGGTTTGCCCTCTACTAACCCGAAACCCGAAAAGATATTAGTTTGGTTTCAGGTTTGCTCTCCACCAAACTGATATAAATCCGAACGGATAAAATGACATTTTAATAATTTCTATGATTAATTTTATATATATTTAACAATTTTGTGGCTGAAATTAATCAATTTAATTTAGAATTTAATTGATTTTATAGTTTTCGGTTCA
Source organism: Coptis chinensis (assembly GCF_015680905.1). Lineage (NCBI taxonomy): Eukaryota > Viridiplantae > Streptophyta > Magnoliopsida > Ranunculales > Ranunculaceae > Coptis > Coptis chinensis. Next base: position 202,203 of record NW_028238182.1, read on the forward strand.
AATCGGTTCGATTTCGGATTGCAATATATCGGTTCGGTTAGTAATATATATTATCAGTTCGGTTTTCAGTTCTGATTTTCCAGAATCCGACCCAAACCGATCTATTGTCAGCCATGCAGGGGCTAGATTTTTGAAACCAAAAATTTTAACTGATTTCAGATACCAAATTACCAATCAAACACATGAAATACTAGGTAATAGTTTGGAAGCCTTTTTGTTGCATTGGCTTACAACTCAAGTGACTCATGATACAACTATCAAACACGAGACTATGACTCTATGACATAAAACAACTAGCTGAAGGCTGAAATGTTTGGGATTCCAAAACTTTCTTATTGACTCGCCCAAATATTCTGAGTACTTACATATGCTAACACCTACTGACATGAGTTAACACTACGAAAGTTCTCTTCCCTCATCTGTACTATTACAATCTCTATACCTTTATACTAGTATATATATTACAAACTTTAAAAGGGTTCTTCTCATATTGCACACACATTTAAGTTGCTCGAATGTTCGAGTAAATAAAGAGGCAAGTCAAGTTTGAGCTGATGCTGTAGCTCCTATTTTGTCTCCATGCCCTCCTCAGTAGTATAATCTTTGAAGATTTTGATACTTACCAACTTACATGGTTCTGCTTCCTCTAGCATTTGTACTACCTTTCTCATTGAGGGTCTAAGTGCAGGAAGCCTAGCTGTACATAGCACAGCCACTCTCAACACTTTAATTGCATCTTCCTTGAGAACCTCTTGGATACTCGAATCAACCACACTCATTACACTTTCCCTGCTAGTCATCTTGCTGCTTATCCATTGGACTATGTCCCTGTTCTCCCCAAATTCCGAATCAATTGGTATCTTTCCCGTCACAAGCTCCATGAGAACTACTCCGAAACTGTACACATCGCTTTTCTCATTCACTTGGTACGTGTACGCATATTCTACCCAATACAGAAAAAGACACACCAAAAGTTGTTAGTTCAATTCAAACGTCAACATAAAAGTTCCAAGTGCGAATACAATGACAAAGTGAGAAGCCGCCAAAAAATAGAAAAGAAAAAAGAAGGGAAATAGCAAATATATATGTACAGATCAGATCCAAGTGAGGTCTTTGTCATGGCCAGATAATGCTTTAGTTTTTAAAAGGACTCTCAAGAGTCAGTCAAGAGCCATTGCTCTATTATTTGTTTAAGGCCGGTGCAGCCCCACTAGGCCACTAGTGTATTTTGACAATAAACACAGAGAAGCCCAACCTATTCTTACAAAAAACTATGAATTGTGAAACAAAAACAAAACGAAACGAAAAAGTAAACTCTCTTCTCAATCAATTTCTACTACTAATCTACAGGCTTGCTGACATAAGTATTAAGACTTTTATATAAAAAAACCCGAAGACTTTAAGCAACCAGGAGAAGCATTTCCTGATTTATAATGATTGAAGAAATCCAGATCATACGAACTTGTCTATGGTCTTCAAGACGCCAACGGTATATGAAATTGGTCAAGTTTGGTCTGGTGACCAGAATGGATCTCTAAATAAAGTTATCCACCCAAATAATGTTCAAAGTTACCAAATGACTTATACTATTACCACTCTATGTAATAACACCATAAAAAAATTTATCACTATTACCACTTGGTACTTCACTCTATTGAGGAGTTTACTACTACTAATACTAAAACTACAGAATAGTTGAACCTTACCGGGTGCAATATAGCCGTGAGTTCCTGTAATGATGTGCGCGGTCGTTCCCTTTCCACCGGCAGAAGCTGCTTGAAGAACGATCTTAGCGAGTCCAAAATCAGCTATTCGAGGCTTAAAGAACTCATCCAGCAATATATTGCTTGACTTGACATCACGATGAATAACTGGTCTATCACACCCATGATGCAAATACTCCAAGCCCTTAGCCGCCCCAACAGCAATCTCATATCTGGTCTCCCAATCAAGATCCATCTTCTTATTACAAGTGTGCAACCTATCCCACAAACTTCCATTGGGTAGGTACTCGTAGACCAACAAACTTGAATCCTCACTAGTGATGCTACAATACAGCTTCACCACGTTCACATGTCGTATGGAGCTTAATGTCTCCACCTCAGCATCAAATTCTGGTAAGTTCCCAGACCGTTTCATCAGCATTGTGGCACTACTACGACTACTCTTCCGGTTACCAGAATCTGACTTCCAAATGTGTTTCACAGCCAGGTCATTTCCATTTGCAAGACCAACTCTATAGACATTCCCTGAACCACCAGTTCCAATTATATTTTCTTGTTTGATTGAATTCAAAATGTCTTGTTCAGTAAAACTCAATATGCTAAAAGACTTCACATCCCAAGAATCGGATTTCATTGAGCGCTCATCATCTTTGCTCTTCTTTTTCATGAAAATGAAGCATGCAAGGGACATCAGTAAAACAGCTGTCCCTGCAAGAAAGCAAGTGATGAGTGTTCGAATTTGACTTGCCTTGCCGGAATCTGATGAACACTTGCGAAAGTATTGTATATTTTGGCTACAGAGGTCAGGATTTCCAGCAAAGCTGCCGTTATAAGCTTGAATTGAGAGAGAATGTGGAATAGGTCCTGTCAAGCGGTTGTTTGACAGGTCGAGAAGGCTAAGCTTTGGAGAAGATAAACTTGTTGGAATATGACTAGAGAGCTCGTTGTCTGATAGGTTCAACGAGTTTAGAGATGGTAATGAACCCAGACTTGCAGGGATTGCACCAGTAAACGAATTGTCAGCTAAATTGATGTTGTTTAGATGAGAACAAGAGGCAACTGAATCTGGAATACTGCCCAAAAACATATTCTCCTGTAAGTATAAACTGTTGAGCATTTTCAGTTCTCCAATACTCGCAGGAATCTGACCAGAAAACTGATTCGAGCTAAGGTCAATTAGTACAAGAGAGGAAGCTTTTGTGATTTCCGATGGTAACTGACCAGAAAATCGGTTGGATTGGAGGTGTAATTGAGTAAGTTTTTTGGCATTTCCAATTTCAGACGTAAGAGGACCATCAAATTGATTCATGGCGAGATCTACCAAATCGAGATTTGGCAATCCCCAAATTCCAGGAGGAACACTGCCTGAGAGAGAATTATTGCTGACTCGAAAACGGTTCATGGACAAACAATGTTCATAAGTCTCCGGAATTCCACCAGTAAACTTGTTCTGGAGCATGAGTAAAGCAGTCATGGTGCCTCTCTTGCACATGTCAGATGGAATAGGACCAGTGAGGTAATTCTCTGAGACGTCGATGAAGTCAAAATCCGCCCAAGAACCAAGCATTGGAGGCAAATTACCTGTGAGCATGTTGGCATAAAGCGAGAGATTAACTAGGAACTTGAAATCACCGAATTCCACTGGCACTTGTCCAGAAAACTTGTTAAAAAACAGCTGCAGAGAGACCAATTGTGTTAAGGGCTTCAACTCCGAGAGATCTCCTTCAAGATTGTTAGCCGACGCATCAAAATTTTTAAGGCTAGAAAGATTTCCAAAACCCACAGGTAATTCTCCAGTGAGAGAGTTGTCGTAAAGTTCAAGCTGCCACAGTTTCTTGAGTTTGTTGATTTCAGGTGGTATCTGTCCATATAAAGCATTATCAGAGAGCTCTAGATTGGCCAACTCCGTCAAATTTCCAATCTCTGCTGGAATTCCCCCCTGTAGACTACAGTTTGTGAGATAAAGCCGGTAAAGCCTGTCAAGCTTTAGAATCTCCACAGGAAACGAACTATTCTCGAACAAATTATCCCCGACGCTTAAAAACTCGAGACCCGTGATATTTTCAAGTGACTTCCATGGAAAAACACCAGAAAATCCAGTATTATTCATATTCAAGAATGTCAGTCCAGTAAGAGAAGGAAAATCTGGCACCACTCCACTAAATGAATTCATAGAAAGATCCAAGTAAGTCAACTTGGTACAGTTATTCAAACCTTTCGAAATTGTTCCGGATAATAAGTTCGAGCCAAGATTGAGCATTTCCAGAGATTGAAGCTTGCATATCAAGTCAATAGGAAGAGGTCCAACTAACTGATGTCCAGGGAGGTCGATTTGCGTCACGGATTGTTTGTCGCAAACTATTCCAGTGAAGTTGCAAGGAGAAGTATCTGACCTCCATGAATCCAACACAGGTGTGTTTGGTTTTTGAAATGCTGACTTTACTTGCAGTAAAATTTTAAGCTCATCGGAATCATAAGAGAAAACATAGAGAAAACATAAGAGAAAACATAGAAGAAAGAAGAATTCCCTATGAACTCCTCTTGAAGGTAGTATATTTACAGGGGAAAACATTTCTGGGATAGAAGAAAGATAGGAAACTTTCTTGTCTTCAAAGTTGGACTTGTGTGGAAGTTATAGACAAGAGGTTGAAGCTAGTAATCGTAAAGGAAGAAAGAAAGTGGGTGTCAAGTGGGACAGAGTGATCTCTAATAGTTAAACCACATGCTCTGCTTCTAGAGTTCTAGTGTCTTTTCAGTTTTCACATGAACAGTTAAATCTCGACAATCAAAATAAAAGTCCTTGGTGATTATCCTTGTCTGCAATTAATACCCAATCAAAGTGAGCGTGTGGGTGTATATTCTTGTTAGTTTGGAAACAGTAATAAGGTGAAAGCAATGGAGTTTTCTTCGGCACTGTGGATGCTGATATGATTTACAGTTTGGTCCAAATACATGTCCATAAGGTGAACTTGTTTTATGTGTTAGTGGAAGGTGTGAGGTGGGTGGTGGTGGTGGAAGCTGCATGAGAAGATAGATAGAACTTGGAAGCTTCCAGCCGCCCTGTTTGACTAGAATCTCACTGATACAAGTGTGTCTTATCTGTTTTTATCCCCTTCGTTTTCTGTACATGAAATCTACTTTAGAATCTAAAATCGAGACAAGGCAAGCTGAACCAAGTAAAGGTGAATGCAGATATACTAGGCGATCCTTGGCTCCTCAATATGGTCCCTGCTTTGGGAAGTAAACATGAGTTACCGTGAGATCAACAGGTCTTGGCCCATAAGCATAAGCATTTTGTATATATGTGACACATCTCCACTCGATCTAATAGTTGTATGGTACAAATAATTATATAATTTTTATAAATTTTATATTAAAATACATTCTAAATTTGAATTTTTACAAATTTTTGTTAAGTTGAATAGATTGGAAGAAAGACGACTTTTTCTTTTAAGTGATTACTAACTAAACGATTTATGATTTTTATGGATGTTACTCAATGGTTGATGTGTTTACAATCCTATAGGATTGATTTTACTGTCTAGCTATATTGTCTCAGTTGTACAACTACTGAAACAGAAAATAACATGTTTATGCCATCCAACTAAGATTACGGGAAACACATTACACACAGACATTCAACTTCAAATTACATCAATAAAGATTACCAATTACCAATTCTTTTGGGAAACAATTACAAGAAAATTCAATGAAAGATCAATAAAGATTACCAGTTACCAATTTTTTGGAATCAAGACAAACCAAAGCTTTGAATTAATTTATCACAAAAAAAAAAAAAAAAAAAAAAAAAATCATTTCCCGCATGCTTGAGGCAAAAATCGCCACTTAAGCTATAAGCCTATTCAAAGTTCCAAACTAACCCAAAAATAAGCTGGCATAACTAAAACCAGCAAATTCGTCAAGTAAATGTATCAAAATTTCATTACTGTTGAGCTCAGGTTGAGCAGGGGCTCTAATGCACTGGGATCAAACTTCCTTGCAAAGAGATAACATACAGATGTCTGCTGTGAATTATATGTACACATTGTCCCATTATTTCTTATAGACTGTATAAACCCTTCAGTTATATCAACCCCGCCATAGGTAGCAGGGTGTGGGCCTCCCTTCGACCAATCAACCCAAGTCACACTACGATTAGCATTCAGAGCGCCAAAAAACATGTTCAAATAAGTAGGAAGGTAATGCTCATCTGGGTAGCACGAAGGCTTGCAGTATTTCCTGAAGAGCGAGTAGTAGCTGGTGTCTGAGATTATATTCACAGCTAGAGCACGGTCCATCTCAAACCATTGAGACCCTTTCCGCCAATGGTTGAGCTTAATTGTTGGAAACATTTTGCGGGGATAACGACCACGCCCATAACGGGAGGGATCATCATAGGATTCAACAAAACTATGTTGAGAACCTACAAGATATTTATAGACCGTATCAAACTCGTAAACTGGTATACAACTCTCTGAGAGCAACACAAATCGCTCATTAGAGAAGTCCAACAGAGCATTGGCCAAAAGACGCTTCTCACTATCTACTAGCTCTACTGATCCCCAGTGGACAATCTGAAAAAAAGACAAGAAAAGAAAAGTTGTTATGTATTAGTGTATTACGAAAGAATAAATGCATGAAAGTTCGAATAATTGATTGGGAAGAAACAAATATAAAAAGACCAACTAACGAAAATCCTTATTCATCTTGTCAAAAGGTCTCCAATCAGAATAAAAAAACAAAAAAAAACTATAAGGTATTTTCCAGATGGTAAGAGTCTAGGGCACCTGTTTCATTAATAGGCTGTGCATATCACAAAATTATAACATACATAGCAATAATATAGGGAGGCGACGTCCAGAAGAACTGGTAGAGTCGACGAAATAAGTTATGGTCCATTGGCTTCTCAATTAGACGCAGAAAAAACCAACAATAATCTCGTTCCTTTTTCTAAGGTTACCTGTGGTGAGATCTGGGGAAGAAGAAATAAAGAAAGACATCCTCGGAAGGAGATTTGCTTAGAAGAAGAACAAGATATGGAAGATGGGCATAAATGAATATTTGAAATGAAACTCCATGGAAATGGATACTAAAACAAAATGAATTTCTTAAATATAAGAGTTTAGAAATTAGCAAATTCTAGCCAGGACAGACTTAAAGGTGGAAAAGCCAGATACAAAGCATTATATTAAATAAATTACATAGCCTCGAAACTCCATTATGAATGACATTCCAAATACAAAATGGCCTTGATCCCTCATGAAGAAGTGGCCATGTATGTAACCTTGTCATAAGAAAACTGCTTCTCTTGATGTTGGTCTAACAGATAAGTTCTCCTTTCTTGGGTAAGCTAAAGCAAACCAAGGATAACATCACAATATTGCAATTGTGTGGAGAAAAAAAATGCGAACTCCTAACAGGTAATATAATATACATGTCATAGGTTTGCCAATGCTATGCAAGAATGAAAAAACAATTCTCAGCTCACTTAGCAAAAAAAAAAAAAGTCCTACAGGTCATAGGTTCTCGAATTAATAATAAGAAGAAAAGATAGACGAGAGATAATACCTGACTTGGAATTTGGCGACCATAGAAAGCGGAGTTCTTGGATACATTGAGCTTGTAGCCTGGAGGTGCATGTATATAAATTGAAAACAAGTGTTCATGGCCTGTGAAAAATCTGTCCCATAACGGTGAGAGAGGCAAGGGTCCTCGTGTCAAGAAGAGAAAGGCAAGTTTAGGCACTCTATGATATGGATAAGTATCAATAGTGGGTACCATGGAAGCTCTCCAGAAGAGTTGATCATCGGAGAAAGAGTGTGTCAAGTGGGGCGGGTGGAGAAATATAGTAAAATTGAAATGATCCGTGTTTCCAACACTTAGACAGGAGGAGGAGGGGGATGGTGGGGAGAGTAGGTGGTTGGCTAGTATGAGCAGTAGCAGGTGAAAAGAACAAGTTAGATTGTGACTTAATAAGATTTGCTCTTGCAACGAGGCCAAAAACGAGACCAGCTAAAAAAACGAGAAGAATGAAGAGAAACTTAACAATTCGACAGGAGAATTCCTTAGTAAGTGGAAATTTAAACATATCAACGTCTTCTTCATCTGCTCTACCACTACGCATGGGTTTATTATAAATTTTTTACTGTAAATATTAATAATATAATAATAATTAGTATATCAGCCGGAAGAAATAAATAAAAGGTTAACTTACGATGTGAGTAGCATTGAGAGATCGGGATTTCGGAGTCAGGATCGGTGTGTTTTTTATTATTTTGATTTGTTAGTGGCATCCGTAGAATTCATAAACTCATTGGGATTTCGGAGTCAGAATCGGTGTGTTTTTTATTATTTTGATTTGTTAGTGGCATCCGTAGAATCCATAAACTCTGCCGGACATCAGGACATGTATATATATATATATTACATCACGCACGTGTACACCAAACACACATCTCGATAATGCCAGTTTTCTTCTCGAACTGAAAAATAGGATAAGGAGTTAAACTTTCTGTTTCCACACATCTCAAAATTTCACGTCAGCCTCTCATCTATTGTTTTCGTTTTATTTATATTTGGAGATTGAGTTAACTTTCTTCTTCAAAAGAGATATGGCTAACCAACGGATTGCAAGGATCTCAGCTCATCTCCACCCTCCTCCTACTGCTACTGCACAGGTTTGCTTTTCGTTTTATAATTATATTGTTTCTTGTAATTTTTATTTGCTGACCTCTCAAATAAACTGCACAGATGGAGGGGGGAACTACCACTAGTATGATATCAAGAGTGAACTGCCGAGCCAAAGGTGGCGCACCTGGATTCAAAGTAGCTGTATTGGGTGCTGCTGGTGGTATTGGCCAGTCTCTTTCTTTGTTGATCAAGATGAATCCATTGGTCTCCGTTCTCCATCTCTACGATGTCGTCAATGCTCATGGTGTCACTGCGGATGTCAGCCACATGGACACTGGCGCTGTGGTATGCTTTACTTTACTTATTATTATGCAAGTTTAAGGCTCTAAATCGATTACTACTATCCAGGTACGTGGCTTTTTAGGCCAGCCACAGCTTGAAAACGCTCTCACTGGAATGGACCTTGTTATCATTCCAGCTGGTGTTCCTAGAAAGCCAGGAATGACAAGGGATGATTTGTTCAATATTAATGCTGGTATTGTCAAGACACTTGCAGAAGGGATTGTCAAGTGTTGTCCAAATGCTATTGTGAATTTGATCAGCAATCCAGTCAACTCCACAGTTCCTATTGCAGCCGAGGTTTTCAAGAAAGCTGGCACCTTTGATCCTAAGAGGCTTTTGGGAGTCACAACACTTGACGTTGTCAGAGCCAATACTTTTGTGGTATGTCGTCATTCACTATATTGCAGCATTAGTCTTTGGAATTATTGAATGGAACTGTTGAAAGCCATTTCTTCATTCTAATCGCTTAAAAGATTGATTGTGCATTGGTTACCTTGCATTGTGAAGCCATCCACCTCCTCCCATGAGATTGTGTTGTTTGGTCTTTGATCATCAATAGAGCTTGTGAAACATTAGACTAAATGGACACGCTCTTCCTTCTTCAGATTACTTTAATAACTCTCTATTGTTAGTAAGAATACAATCAAATTGTTTTTGGTTTTTCTTACTTTTTGGCATTCTCTTTCAGGCAGAAGTTTTGGGCGTTGATCCCAGGGAAGTTAATGTTCCAGTCGTTGGAGGTCATGCGGGAGTAACCATTTTACCTCTTTTATCACAGGTTAGATAGAATAACTTTGTTTCAAACATGATAGTTAAAGGAAATTTGGAAATTGTGTGAAAAGATACACTGAGTGGAGATATACTGTTGCCATACCTTCAGTCCGTACATTCCATTCATAATATGTAACTCAAATTTGTGGCTGGGATTCTCCTCCCCACTCCCAATCAATGGGAGTCCGCAACAATAAAGTTATAAAGCAATATGCACGGGGCAAATAAAGATCTGCGAAAAATGTCGCAAAGAGAGATTGTTGTTATTTATCTTGCGGGTATTCTTTATTCTTTATATTTTTTTGCCAATTTATAAATTCAAAATGCCTCAAGCCTTCAGAAGACTTGAATTAGAGGGGATAATGAATCTGAACCAAACATGTCAATGGTCTCATCAGCGCATATGTCTTCAAGCCACGACCACCCTTAGATGGATGTGTTTGAACTCTCATTGACTAGTTATCCGTTTACGCAGGTGAAACCTCCGTGCTCTTTCACTGCAGAAGAAATTAACTATCTAACAGATCGCATACAGAATGGTGGAACAGAAGTTGTTGAGGTAAATGGTAAACCATATTTGAGAAATGTACAATTGATTGCTACATAGTAGTTGCTATAAATCATTTTAAGAACACTGAACAGCATATTCTTCTTTATTGCTGTGGGTAACGTGGTGTTATACAACCTTATAAATTCTTTGTACAACTAAATGGCTATTGATTAGATGACTTCTTGCCTAAGTAGATCTGATCAGCTCTAGTTTTTTTTTTTTTTTCTTCCAGAGAGAGATATCAATGTCATCATTTCTCTCCAACTCATCCTAATTGATTCTACATTTTTGTAATGCCTCACTTTATACCTCGCACAATAGCCTTGTGTTTCTCCAGAAAGTTGGTAACTCTACATAACTACCAGCTTTAGCACAAAATAGAACACCCTTGGTGATACTTCATGTCTCCTTCCACCCACCATTACCTGAATTACGAGCTGCTAATCCCATTGCAGTTGATCTTAGCCATAGGTAGGTTTCTGTGGATGGTCTTACCCAAGTTCCATAATATTGTTGGTTATGCTGAACTTTATTATTATTATTATTATTTTTTTTTTTTTTGGGGGATGCTTTGAGATGCTCAAGCTGAATTCGTGATATCCAACAACATAATAAGCTTATAGATATTGTACACATCCATTGCAGGCAAAAGCAGGAACAGGTTCTGCAACACTTTCAATGGTTAGCAATTTCAAATCTTATATTATTTATTCCGTTTGTGCTTCCACTTTTTACATGAAATAAGCAGCTAAAATTGAAAGAACTCAGGCATATGCTGCTGCTAAATTTGCGGATGCCTGCCTACGAGGCTTGCGAGGAGATGCTGGTGTTGTTGAATGCTCTTACGTGACTTCTCAGGTAATTGATGTGAATATTGTCTACATAAACATCTTCCTTGAAAATTTCACAAGGTCCTATCAGAAATTTATGTACTCACAGTTTTTCAGTATAATGAATATGTTATATTTTGAATAGGTGACCGAACTACCTTTCTTTGCAACAAAAGTAAGACTTGGTCGTACTGGGGCAGAGGAGATCTTTCCTCTAGGACCGCTAAATGAGTATGAAAGGTCTGTTGCAACAATTATATCATCTGTTCCCCTGATTGTGGTTGATTTCCATATATTTCCCGAAATACTGGTTGATTAAAAACATGATTTACAAAATTCTCAACAGGAGTGGTCTAGAGAAGGCAAAGAAAGAGTTAGCACAGAGCATTCAGAAGGGAGTGTCCTTCATCAAGAAGTAGATAACTGGGAAGAAAGCTTTTCATCAAAAGTTAGCCTCCTTTTTTCTTTTTCTTTTTTGTTTTTAGTTCACAAAAAAATTCATAAAATAAGTAGTCTTCCTGTTGTACGCAACTAATAAATTTTTAATGTTCTGGTTACAGTAACCAACTAATAAATTAGTAATAATTATTATAGTTGCTCCTTATATGGAAAGTAATGTAGAATCTGGATTGAGAAATAGTTAAAAAGAAAAATGATTTTACTGTGGATATATCTGAAAGCTAATAATTCGTCAGTTACACCAGATGCATTCCAAAAATCGAAGTTTCTCCAAAACATTTTGTTTTGTCCGTCCGTTTAGTCAGAGAAAAATTTAATAGGATCCAAGTTATAAGTTGTTCAGGATGCAAATACTCATGCGTATGTTTTTTGTTTGCACACAAAAAATAAGCGAACATCATTAAAATTTAAAAGCCAGTGGGGTCTTGCTTTGCGACCAAATACAAGCTTACAGTGAAAAATATTTAGGAGAATTGGAGAAATACAGAGCTAGAGAGAAAAATTCCAAAAATTGGAAAATCCTAGAATGTCCTCGTCAAAATGAACAAAGATGTCTAAAGCAAACTGGGTAGTAATGTAGTGTGTTCTATGATGGGGCTGTTTGTAGATACTTCTAAGGCCTATTTATTGGGAGCGATTCTGGGTTTCAGATACATTTTAAAGAAGAATGGTGGATGTCATAGACTAATAGGTAGGGAGTAGAGACGGCCGTGGGTGCATAATAGCTTCAGCTAAAAGCCTAAAACTCAAAAAGTCTGTGAGGCCTTCTATTGATACTTGGTAGTCATAATCGGTCACAGCTGAACATGAAGCTGTCCATCAGACACAGCAACTGATAAATTGATCAGACTACTACTCCCCCACAGAATATAAACTAAATCGTTTGTTATGATATAGCTTTAAATCGATCCACTGGTCTGATATAGTTTCATAATCACCAATATTCACATCCACTGTAAATTGCATTTGACATGAAGCTCCTGACGCAAAAAGTGCCCAGATAAGAATAGTACACGACTAAAACCTCATTTGGCAATGCACGACTATACATTTAAACAGCTAGGCGCAAATACAAATGAAGTTGTAAAATGGATAGCCCAAATGTTAATTTTACTTCTGATAAAAAAAAAGTTTAGTTACTTAAGTTACATTTAAACCAGTTGCTATAGGCAGTACCGCAGTTGCTCCACCCCCTCCACTTTAGATTCTGCAATTCTGGCTAGTTGTCAGTGTCACTAGTTCTTTGCCTTGAGAGAGTTGACAGACACCGAATCTAACGTAGGCTTTGTGGAAAAAAAATATATATATTTATTTATCGATTTCTCAACATCCTATGTATGTAGCTTCGTAGTTCAAGTATCTCTACTTAAGGAGTTCTGCGTAGAATGTGATTGTGAGGCTGCAACAAACACCGCTCCAATTCCAGACCCACCTTTCGAATTCTCGATGACCACATTGTCTGAGAAGTCACTCCCAAGCATCTCCCAGATGCCACTGTGCAAATAATTTCTAAAAAGCCGGTAGTGTTGATACAGCCCACCTTCCACTGTGACTAGGCTTTTCTGTGTTGTGTCAACTCTTCCAAGCTTTTTCAAGATACCCAATATGCCAGCCCCTGCGAGACGAGCCCCACGCTCCACAACAATGTCACAAACATCAGCAACAATTTCTCGCATCATTGGTGTGGAATCATTGATCTGTGAAAATATCAATAGCAGGGTAAGTCGAAACTTAAATGTTTCCTACTTTCCTAGTCATGTGTGATTAATGATATCATACGATTGTATCCTTAAACTTGTCACAAACTGATTTTGCTCGATCAAAATACTATGGACTGTGGAGTGTATGTTCGAGGCTGTACGATAAGTTAGAAGTTCCCACAAAATGGAAGAAAATTAAACGAAGTCAGATAAATCAACAAAAAACTATCTGAAACACCGACTTTAGTTGTAACTGAAGCATACCATGAAGACATCCTTTAATTTCTCACCAACAACTTCACGTTCCTCTGATGTGTCTTGATGCATGGAGGCCATATCTGGAGACCTATGGAATTGACACTTTATGTAATTAAATAACATATATAAGTTTATATGCAATCAATTTCCACCTTTGAAACCTTTTAATATGTTCTATTGGATTTGTTTAGTTCTGTCATTTTCCGTGAAGATTTTACTTCCACATACTATTAATTTGCAAGTGCAATAGAAGGCTTATCACTCTAAATTTTCCAGCTTTCCAAGTATGTTTTCTTTGAATGTATGGCCAATTGGCTATATATGTCAGACGATAATACATTGGTTGAAACAATTTTCTGTTCTAACAATTGAATCCTACCAACTTATCCATAGCATAAAGTATATACTTTGCATATATACAACAGTCATAAATGTAGAGTAGGAACATTAACCTATGTGTACCTTAACACGTATGGAGTTCTAAGTTTAGAGGGGATGATATCGCCAAATAGAGCTGTTTCTTTGGCCATTTTCAGTAAGACCCTTCTCACAATCTCTCCCAGGTATATTCCTGAGACGAGCTTTTCAAAGATCTGATACGAAATGACTTGAAAAGTTCAGAAAGTTATCATTGATAACTGATTGTTAAGATTCACAAGAAACAAGATTCGTACCTGTTCGCCAGGGTTAGAACTTTCAGCATCTAACTGAACGTCAAATTCTGTTAAAGGAAAATTAGACGAACTAAAGTTTCCCCATCCCGTGTCAATAATCTGCAAGATGAAGAACATATAACAGTTGTTGCAATAAGTGATCATGTGCAAGTTAAGAGTTAAGACTATATGATCACTAACCATCTCTTCTGAAATTGATGGTGCAGATTTGCTCTGTACATAAGCAGCATTAGTTCCCATGGAAAGAGTAACAGCTGACACAGCATTATTGTTGTGGCATCTGTCCCCTATCAAATTTCCAACTGTTTCATCAACCTGTACAAGTAAGAGAGGATTGAGCACCAAGAATATATGCTCCTCCAACGAGCTAGGATTAGAATGTGAACATTATTTTATTCTACAGTATTGAGACACCAACTTAATTTCAGTTTCTCTGTAAGTTGTGTTCGGTTACTATCATGGTATACAAGTTTTATACCCCTGTTTATACTTTGCTGACCACTACATCTAACGGAATATATCACATTTAGAACCAGTCCTAGTGCTACAAGTGCCCGATATCAGAGACAACCTTTCACATCTCTTCATGGAACAAAACTATGCTATAGATCTAAAGATTTACCATTGAGGAAACATGCATGTCAACACCATGTCTCTCAAAGGCCTTGTTGATTTTGTCTACTATGCCTTTTCCTACCTGATTGCATAAGAAAGATAGATAGATTAGAGCTCGATAAATGATGCTTCAGACATAATCCTAATTTGGAGATTATAGAAACTAAATCAGGCACATAAGTAGACGAACCCTAACTCACTGTATCATCATGTGAAAGATTCTTCCAATTAATGCTAGTGCCAGATGATACTGCATCTTGTTCCAAAGGCAAGGAATAGGTAAATCCGAGCTTATTTTGTCGTTTGGCCTCAATGTTGAAACTTTCTTTCTCTGTCGATACAAACTTAGCCAACTCCATCGCAACGTTGTCCAAAATTTCCTGAACAGAATCATTCATTTTATATTTGAATTGAAGCATGTTTTTATGAAACAGACTGAATTTGTAACTAGTAAGGATAGGCGAAAGAGACTTTTAATTCACATAGGAAAGGTAGCAACACCTCAGAGGAAGAGGCTACAGACACATTGGATGGTATGGACAGAGTTTTTGATTCCTGTTTAACTATAGCAGCACTTTCCCCGCTTAGATGAGCTCGCGATATCTGATATTCTGTTGCACACAGATTCAATCCATAATATATTCCTTCCTCACAACTGCGAGATAATAATTGATTCTGTTACACTTTTATTTCATTAGACTAATGTAAACTGTGAGTGTGTAACAGGCTCTTCAAGATATCAAGTACTAAAAATTCAAGATAATTGGTTCTAACTGACTCTAATTCTTTACTAGTTTACTTCAAAAATGTTAGGAATAACAACGTAACGTTTGTCCTGTTACTTGAGTTCCACTTCCAATATGCGGCAAATTCATAAAATCTTATACTAACTGAAATAGATAAAGATTTGTGGCCATAGACACGATTAGTGCTTCTACCTTTCATTTGACCAAGTTGTCTACAAAAGTGGTGGACATTGCATAGTTCAAAATTTTCTATATAAATAATACTAATAATTTTTTTTCCTATTTTAATAGTTATAATCTTGAACTACTCTTTAGCCTAAATCATTTTCTTTGCAAAATGCATATGGTGTGGAAGGTCAGTGAAGATAAGTATGTCCATGGTGGGATCAAACTAAACGAGAGAGAGAGAGAGAGAGAGAGAGAGCTGACTTAGTAGGGAGGGATTGAACGTTGGAGACGAGCATGCGGAGTTTAGTTCCACCTGGGGAATCAGAAGACAGACCGGCTTGCATATCAACGACCAAATCATCAGCCACCTTCCATAGCTTTGAAACAGGGGTGGAACACTGGGCTGCAAACTTGCGGAGAAAAGTCTGAGTGCGCTTCCAGCGTCTGCTTGTACTCCTCTGCCAGTGCTGCAGTATCAACAATACTGCTGAAGCCACTGTCACCATTGCCACGGAAATGGTCACGTCTCTTCTCCTTTCCATCACCATTCCCTATCTCTTTCCCACACATACAACATACAAGATGGACGAAGACCATGTTATATGTAAATCCAAATAACACCAGATAGACTTGACTTGGCTGTTCCTTGATAGTAGGAGGAAACAGTGAGAAACAAGAGGAGAAAGATGCACGCTATGGAAGTAGAGCGGGTATTTCTCCTTGTCATTTCAGCCATGAGCCATCTTCCATTGTTTCCACACGTGCCATTGATCATGTGACCCATGGTTCGATCCATAGAACTTAGCAAGGTTCGATATCATCCAGTTTGACCTGAATTTATTAGACACTACTAGCTAATCTTTCAACTGTATGCTCAAGACTAAAATATTAAAATATAGAGTGTAGAAAAATAAACACAGGCAGACATAGAATACTGATTTTTTCCTTAAAGATAAGATAAGATAGGTTAATAATAAAAAATTGGGAACAAGAAAACGGAGTCCACAAAGATTGCCCCATCAGTTTTGGTGCTAAAGGAGTGATCTACGTTACTAAAGAATTATTTAGCACATTCTCATTGCCATGGTATAATGATGTTGAGGTTTAGGTGAAAAGTCAAACTCTTCCATGGTGGATGCCATCTCTGGGATAATGTATAGCACAAGAAAATCTCTGAGCGTACAACAAATAGATATTTTTTCTGTTTTCATTTTTGATTCGTTATTTATGATCTTCTTTGATGTTTCTAGTACTAATTGAATTCTATATTATGTAAGGGCGGGGAAAAGGCTTCTTAGGGGAAACAAAGAACATGACAAGGTTCACATTTCATTTCAAGTCCAATTAGTACATGCTGGGATTCCATCAGTCAATTGAGATTAGCAGTGCCTCATCAGTAGTTTTATGTCTAGCTAATCAATATATGAAATACATACTGGGTTGCTCCACTCACTACCAATTGGTTTTGAGTTAAAAGCTCCTCCAAAATCCACAAAATTGCAATCACTAATTCAAATGTAGTTTGATAGTCTATACTCTCCAACGTGAAGCTTCCAAGGCTGATTTCTGCTATGTTTTCATTCCTGTATTTGGATTACAAGAACTTTTTGGCTTCACCCTGTTCTCTAGTATATGTACAAGGGAATAGTAAACGGAAAAAAAATGAAACAAAATTTTTCTTACAGATTTATAATATGAACTTCTAAAAGAATATGGAATAAAAATTTGAAAATGATCATACAGGAGGCCGAGTCGTGGAAGACTGTCCAACGCCATCTGTTTTGATGCTAACAGAGGCGTCGCCTCCTTTCTTTGACCTGGAGGAGGAACTATTCCTCCAGAAGAATGGGGGTGCAATTGAGAACCCCCACCGGTCTGATTTACCAGCCCGGTCGAACGGTCCTAACTGATGATTATTCCTCCCTCTACTACTTCTTATGCTCCCATTTCGAGTGGCACTCCACCCAGAAACTGATCCTTGTCTAGGAAAAGTGACGCAGCTCGTTGTCCGGGTCAGCTTTCCATTCAATATCTGCTTTCTCACGTCGTCAGGTAACTTCAAAGTATACCTCTCGTAGTTGCCTCCAGGTTGTACTAGTGAGTGACCTGTCGAGTGAGATCGCGGAAACCTTCCTGCAATTCCTGCAATTCCTTTTCTAGTCGATTTTGACCGAACTGGGCGGTTCTGAATCGGAAATGAATTCAAGACAGTTGGGTTTATAACGTCGGGCTTCGAATCGCTGTTCTGCTCACCGTCGACCACTTGAATTAAAACTTGAGTCTGTGATTCGCTGACTTCTGGGGTCGCCTGGTTTTCCTCCGCCAATAATCCAGGCACCTGCGTTGCTTCAGATGGACTATGGACCTCTAGGTTAGCTCTACAGACGGGGCAGGTAGTGTGAGAAGTCAACCAGGCGTCGATACACTCTGGATGGAAGACGTGATTGCACTGAGGGAGCAATCTAAGAGTCTCATCTTCTTCAAATTCATTTAAGCACACAGCACATTCTAGCACTTCTTTCCCAATCTTCAGCCCTTTCACAACTGAGTATAGAAATGTTGGAAAAGTTTCAATGAGTGTAGGATCAAGGCCACGAGGCGCTGGCCTGGTTCTGGTTCTGGTTAAGCGGACACTTCCCATACCGTCCATGTGAATATCACGCGCACACCGGCGGATGTAGAAGGAGAAGAAAGCGATGATAACACAGGCAACAGAAAGAACCACTATGGTGACTGTCATGGATGGCTTGAAGCTCTGGGTAGGTGTTGGTAAGGATGAATGACTCCCTTGGGCAGTTGCGTAAGGGAGCACTTGCAAGAGGAGGAGGAAGAAGAACAAGGACATGGTGAGTGTTCTACTGCGATGATGCTTGTTGTTCATCGCCTTCTTCTTCACCTAATCTGAAATGAATATAGAGTTGGTTTGTTAAAGGCAAATGGCTTTGTTTTGTTTCTACTTTTTAAGAGTGGGTCTTTAAACTTTAAAAGTCTTCAAATTGGTATTGAGGGGCTGCCTATTATGACCTTTCCTGCTTTTGGGTAGGAATTTTCTGCGTCTGGCGCTCTAAGGATAATAAGAAAGAATGTTAATCAGATATGTCCAAATTTTTTGTTAGAACTTAGAGATATTAAATTCTATTCCCACATCTTGCCCAAACTATAATAATGGCTTAGTTGCTGAATTAGGTGCCACAACAAAACAAACCAAAACCAAAAATCACCTACACCCGAAGCCATAGCATTGACATCCAACGTCTCTGGTAATTTTTAGTACAAGTATCTAAATCATTATTTGGCAGTAAGCTGAACTGAGCATAAAATTTACTGAATTTGCAGTGGCAACTGGGTATTACAAAGTTACAACAACAGAAAAGAGTAAACAAGGATGCTGATAAAAAATATATAACTGGTCGTTCTCTTCTAGATATAATTTATTTTTATTGACTGTTGACTATTGGGCCTTGACTGAAGGCAGCTAGAATTTGAGTTTGGACAAAAGAAGAGTCTGATTCTCGTGGGAAAGCAAAGACACACGCCACGTTTCACTTTCATCATTATGTTTTATTCATATATTCAGGATAAATCCGGTAATATACCACATCTGGCTTTAGCTTTCGGTTTCTTGACCGTGGACGGCATAAATGGATTAACAGAATTAGAAACTTTAAAGTTCAAAAAAAAAAAAAAAAAAAAAGTTGAGCAAATCCAGTTTGCTATAGCCTATAGGCTAATTGTTTTTTTTTTTTTTTTTCGGTTTAAAAAAAAAAAAAAAAAAAAATCAATCAATCAAAGTTGAGTAAACCAGTTTGCTATAGCCTATAGGCTCATCCGGTTTTTTTTTTTTTTTTTTTTTCAACATCAAAGTTGAGCAAATCCAGTTTGCTATTCACTGTTTAGGAGTAATCAGTTCTCACATCTAAAATAGACTTGTTTGGACTTTGGACTAGTACATTTGATGGAAAGCAGCTTTATCACATCAAAGTTCACCTAAATATTGGAATGTTTGTCAATGATAACCATAAGAACGTTACAATTCAATGATTCATACGCCAAAAGAATTACTCCATTGGCATTTTGACTTGGACATCACAGAACCATTTCATTACCACCATATGCTTCGAGTGGTTAAAGGGTGTAATCAAACATGCAAATTTTGATAAGAATCCCAGAACATGACAAAGGCACTTAAAGTCTTAAACTATACCATTCTTTTTTCTTTCTTTCTTTTTTCCTTATAACATCCCCTTCCCTGACTAATCACCTTCTTCACTTTAATTACCTCCATGACTCCATTGAAGGACTGCGATGGAAGCCCTTGTCCACATGTCCACGGTGTTGCGGATAATGGATATGATTGTCTTCATATACGTGTGTCATAACGCTGGGCCAGCATCAGAAGCAGCAGCATGGATGCACATGTGTTATGTATAGAGGGATTCTATCATCTTCTTTCATGCTGTTGGTTTCTTCAAACAATGTTCACCCGTAAGGCCTTAACTTTACTACTATAGCCAGGGAAAGAAGGATGAATTCAAACCTCCAACTCCCTCTTTACGCAAATAAAAGTAAATAGTAAATAAATAAATGTGAGGAACTAAATCTCACCTGCTGCAGGTTGTTAGTTGAGAAGGGAAAAAAGGATCACAACGACCTCGTTCAGTCCTTCCTTTCATCTCTCTCTGTGTCACCTACCTTACACCCCACAAAAGCCGCAATGCTCTCATTCACTCCTATCGACACTCATTCTTCCCTCCACTTGCTCTCAACAGGCCCTCCTCCACCATCCTCTGATAATGGGAATAAACAAACTTCCCTCTTTGTCGGGGATAAAATAAGTTCTTTGGAAGATGATTGAGAAAGGGGGTAAAGGCAAAGGTACTATCTGGTGACTCACTCTCCTTAAAGCTAAAAGTCTGCAAGGAGGTGGGTATCAGAACAACTCCTATGATAACCTGACCAGATCTCAAGCTCCTTGGCCAGGAATCCAGGATACCTTTCACGAGACAGTTGAAAGAGCAACTGTTCTAGCTGGCCTAACACCTACTCAGAAACTCCGTGTGGTTGAGTCTGTGTAGACACCTGAAAGCCATATTGTCGGGTTTTGGGGAGATGGGCTAAATGACTCATTGTGTTAGACACTGCTGATGTTTGGATGTCAGTCGACTTGGGTTTCTGTAAGCATAGATCTTGCCAACAGTATCCTACTGGAGAAAAATCTTAATGCGATACTTTCTGACGATGGAAGTCTATAAAAAAGGAGGGAGAATGCACATAATCAATCAAATGAACGGGAAGAGCAAATGGAGGCAGTAGCACTAAACATATCAAATCTTTTTATTAATCACTAACTTCAAAGAACATCCGGGAACCCTCACACAGAACACTGCATCATTTTCTATTTACAAAATATATACACATAAGCTTGCCCAGTTGGTAAGGCTAAGTTAACAATTAATAAAATGGGCAGAACCGAACGAACACATACTTTTGAGGCTTTCAATAAAAAACAGAAGCCGAGTCACCACGTTTTTCTGGTTAACAAGTCAGCTTATCAGCGTCAGGTTGTCTAAGCTCCACCAGTGTAGGTTCAGTCATCTTTCGTTGCACTGGAGGTTAAGAGTTGTAAATGTCTGCGGGTGGTGTCAGCTGTTAACATAGCAGAATCAAAATGCTGTACAGAGGTTGTTTGCTTTCACAGTCGAGGAACAATCTTGTTGTATTGGGCTAGATGGCGTACATAGTCTGCTCCGTTTTGGTTCAGATATCCTTACACGTGAAATTGCTACAGCAAGTACATCTGCCAAACGACAATCATCTTGTTCTTCCACTTCAGGTTGAAAACTGCAGGCTGCCAGTTGTCTGGATAGATCTCCTACATGGTTATTCCCTTTTGACTTGATCAATGATCTCTTCAAAGCCTGCTCCGTGTAAAATGAAATCCATGGATGTCCTGAATTTTTTTTTGAAAAATAAAATAAATAAATATACCGTATAAAATAAAACAAAGTAAAGCAAACCTTGTTTTTTTTTTTTTTTTTTGGGGGGGGGGGAGAGACAAAATAAAACATGTGAATAGAAAGTCAGAAAAGAAAATAGGGAAACTATTCATACTTAGTACTTCGTCTGCAGTTACCCTCGAGGAGACATCCCTTGTCAGCATTCTCCCAATCAAATCCCGGGCAAGTTCAGACACAGATTCCCACATCCCACCATTAAAGCTTAAATCCACCTTCTTAATTGCCTCAAAAACTGCTTCTAATGAATCTCCTTGAAATGGTAGGGACCCAACTAAGAGGGCATGAAGTAGAACACCAGCACTCCACACATCCACCTTCTCGGAATAATTTCCCACCAAAACCTCGGGGGCGACATAGGCTGGGCTACCAGCCACACCAGACAAGCTCTGACCTATACAGAAAAAATAGACAGGTCCGCATGTATATGAGGAAATAACATTCTAAAATAGTTAAATGAGCAATACAAATAAATAACCCTATGTTATGACGATGAAAAACCATAACTCCATCTACATTTCTAGATAACATGTGAAAGCAAGATGTTTTGCTAAATTTTACTTTTTATTGTTCATAAATAAACAAGAGGAAACAATGTTGAAAAATATGCAAAATTGTAACACATGAGAACATATACCAGGATATTCAACAAACAGGTGCTTGAAACTATAAAATCACATGCGTTAGACATGTTGATATAACCATAAAGAGACAATGTTTCCGACCAGTAACATCCACAACGAACTGAATGTTGGCTGATGAAGTTTCAAACCACAAAAACTTTTGTTTTGTTTTGTTTATTTGACACATGGAATATGACATCAATGCCTACCAATGAAAAGAAAGAGATGCCATACCAAAGTCAGCTGTTTGTTCAAGCAGACTCTAAGAAAACAATAATGTGGAAATTGTAGAAAACGGTAATCAAGTAATAATAGTGGGAATCAATTGCTTACCATCTGTAATCCTAGTGGCAAGTCCAAAATCTGCAAGCTTCATCTTGCCTGAGGAGGTGAGCAGGATGTTCTCAGGCTTGATGTCTCTGTGTACGACACCCATTTCATGACAATACTTAATAACAAGCATAACCTCTTTAATCATACAAGCAGCTCGGCGCTCCGAAAACTGAGCCTCCTTGACCATCTGATCAACCAAACGGCCACCAGAGCATAGCTCCATGACAAGATAAAAACAGTCAGAGTCCTCGTAGACAGCCTTGAGAGTGACTACACCAGGATGGCCAGAAAGGTGCTGCATAATCTCAACCTCACGATGAACGGTCTCCTCCCCTTTGCACAAAGATTTGCAGGCAAACTCCACAGCAGTGGACTTATTGGTGCAGGAGCGAACAGAACCAAATCTTCCTTTGCCAATTTCGTCCCCTAGAATGTAGTCCTGTTCAATCTTCTTCTTCCTTCCCATCTTTGTAGCAACGTCAATGCAGCCAATCTTTCTCTTGATACCGCGTCCAGGGAGATGGGACAAGGAACTCCCACAAGGAGGGGCCGTAACAATGCCAGTGGGTCTAGCCCTCCTTTTATCATTAGAACCACCAGAGGATAATGCATCCTCGGAAAGAACAACTTGGTGTTCTTTGCATTTTTTCCTCCTGCGCCTGGTACAAGCGTCTTCTAACGACAAATGTGATGATCCAACGAACAATGGGGCTTTTCGGGCAGGGGGTTGATCATCGAAATCGAAATCGAGGGTGGGGGCATCACTTCCTTTTCTCTTCTTTCTCAATAACAACTCCATCACCGGAAGTACTAGTACTAATTAGTTGTTGTTTTGGGGATTATATAAAAAAAAATCAAATTTTTTTGAGGGAAAGTGGTGAAAAGGGCCCCACTCCCCCAATTGGGGATCTAAAGAAACCTAGATTGGTTGGCCTAATAAAAATCAATGAAAATGAAAATTATTTTCATCGTCATCATCATCGGAGGCATCTGAACAATAATAACAGATCACGACCATCTCCGAGGACCATCAATCAATCAACCAATCAATCAATCAATCATTCAGGAAAGGGGAACTCGAATCTGAAACCCTCAAAGCAGTAAACAAAAACACAGGAAAAGTTAAAAAGATAAAAACTTTACCATTTCTTCTTCGTTGTTGCTCCTTGGCCTTCGTTTCTGAATTGAATGAATGAATATTAGAAGAGTGAATAGGTCACACCAATTTTTTATTTGTATTTATTTATATATGGGACCCAAATTCGAGTCCAAAAGTCCCACTCTTTGCTTCTTTAGTGCGTTTTTCCTACGCAAACTAATGGAATATTCTACCACGAATCTCCGAATTTCTCTCACGGATTCAATTACAAATTTCTCACACACATGACAAATAGTATATCTTGTCAATTACTTCCACACTTCATAATTTGTATACGCCAGATTGGTTAAATAATTGTGTAGAAAAACACCTTTTGCTAAAATTCAACATTAACTACTCTTTATTCTTCAATATTTTTAGCATGGCTAGTCAGTCACCCTGTCAAAGCCAACTTGACTACATCAACTGCTTTCTAAAAACTTGGACAAATTCTCCTGTCACTATTTATCAAACCAGGTCATGGAGTGATTTTTTTTGGCTCCCAGTCATATTTTCTCCAAGCCCAATCAATGTCTATATTATTTTGAAATTCAACTAAATCTAAAATATTTGTTGAAAAAATGAGAAAATTATCTTTCAAATGTGGTCATTTGTCATCTTCTATGTTGACTCATAAATAAAGTGATTCCTCATAAATTTCTTTTTTATTGGGGCTCAAATAATAATTATTGAATTTTTTGATTAAATAAAATAACTAAAGAAGGAATTGTTGACCAATATTCTAAGGGTAAAATCGAAAGTGCTAATCTAAATAAATATGTTGCTAGCTGGATCTCCAATATGGTTGACAGGTGTTGTTTCTTGATTGGACTCATAGTTACAAAAATCTGAAGTCTCTGAATTGACAGATTACCGAATTTAAAAACGAATAAACAATAAAAACAGTAAAAGTCTATGAATTCTCGATGTTTACATTTTTTTCTGATTTTTTTGATGATAGATAGTTTTCTATTAATATTTTAATTTCTAATTTAAACTGTAATTATTTGGAGGATATCGTAAGATATAACAAGATTTTACATATATATTTGTAAAATTTGAATTTGATATATGCTCGAAGTAACCCTAACATGATGCACAATCACACACTACATACTATTTTATGTTTTTATTATTTATGGCTTTCCCGATTTTTTATGATTTTTTTAACGAATTTGTACGAATTAACGATTTCTTCTTTGCTGAATTGATATCGAATTCCAAATTTGTGACTATGATTGGACTTGGAGCTAGAGGGGGGCAGAGTACGCCATAGCTCACCCTGGATTCCACCAAAACCAAATACTACTAGTCTCTAGGTGAAACTTTGACCAATAACCAACTATGCATTGTCTCTTTTATCCGTAGAATTAAACTAGTTAACTTATCCAACTAGTAGTTGCGATTCTACACTTTCAATATTGGAAATCTCTATTATTATGTAAATTAACGTAAATTGATTATTGGATAAATTAACAATTGTTTGTTTACGTAAAAAATAATTATTTTAAATTCATTAAAAAAAAAAACATGTCATAGAAAAAAGCTTAAAAGAAACAAGCAAATCGCCTGAACAAACAAACTATTTAAATTGTGTCGCAAAACTTGTAACCCTTATGGAACAAATTCTTGGCTCTTCGGATGTTTGGATATTAGAGGGAATATCACTTGGAGCATACCAATTTTTTAATCCCTATCGGAAAATAGACAAAAAAACAATTATTACAAAGTATGTTATTTTTAAAAAAAAAAAAACTTATATAAATTGATAAAATTTGAAACCCCAAACTTAAACGAAATAGTCTTAGAACTACATCATATTAAATTACTTATATTTTGGAGTCCAAACCACTTGGCACATAACTTAGTCCAAATTACCTTAAAAATAGAAACTTTTAATTTTTTGGACAAAAATAAAAAATAACCTCAATTTTTTTTCAAAGTTCAAATCCTAAACGACATATTATGTCGTTTTGAACTAAGTCCAAACGGTGATTCGTTGATTAAATTAAACGGTATGGCCATATCGTTGGAGATTTTTCTAAGTCCAAAATAATTATTTTTTTATAAATCCCAAAACATTAAAAATAAACATGTCATAAAAAGTTTTGAAAAAATTCAAAGTTATGTTTTTTGGCTCTTAACCTATTTGGTGTGGCCGAGTCGTTTTGGAAACAAACAAATCAAGCCGATGTTTGGAACAAACAAACTTTTAAATTTGGGGTTTTTTCAATTTTTTTGGAATTAATGACATAGTTGAATAATTGTTTTTTTTTGATTTTTTGAAACCAACGATATTAACAGATTCCGGCTTTTTTTTGAGCCCAACACAAATTGGATCCGGCGTAATAAATACTTTTTTATTTGTATTTTATTTTATATATGGGACCCAAATTCGAGTCAAGTCCCGGCCCACTCTACGCTTCTAGTGCGTTTTTCTTACGCAAACAAATTACCGTGCCAATGAAATATTCTAGCAAACTCCGAAATCCGAATTTCTATCTCACACGGATTCAATTACAAATTTCTCACACACACCGACACAACTGTTGCAGGATGACAGTATCCCTATAAATGAATGAACGTGGATTCCTAATTTTAATCTCAATCCCTGTCAATTACTTTCACACTTGATAACTTGTATACTCCAGATTGGTTAAATAATTGTGAGCCTACGTATGAGTGTAGAAAAACACACATGGTATACCTTTTAGTAAGTAGCTAATCTGGTTATAAGTAGCTATTACTACCCCACTTTCTTTACTACAATAGGGAGGAAATACATACTTGAGTTCTTTGGTGTTCACAATAAACGATGGACCGGTACAAGATAATTAAAGAAGCTGGTGATGGGACTTTCGGGAGTGTTTGGCGCGCTAGAAATAAGCAAACTGGTGAAATTGTTGCCATCAAGAAAATGAAGAGAAAATACTATTCTTGGGAGGAATGTATAAACCTTAGGGAAGTGAAGTCATTGCGAAAGATGAACCATCCCAATATTATCAAACTCAAGGAAGTAGTTAGAGAAAACGATATCCTGTACTTCATTTTCGAATACATGGAATGCAACCTATACCAACTTATAAAAGATAGGGGAAAGATATTCTCAGAAGCTGAAGTGAGAAATTGGTGCTTCCAAGTATTTCAAGCTCTGGCATACATGCATCAACGGGGATATTTCCATCGTGATCTTAAGCCTGAAAACTTGTTGGTCACAAAAGAATTAATCAAAGTTGCTGACTTTGGTCTTGCTCGAGAAACATGCTCTCAGCCTCCGTTCACAGAATATGTATCAACTCGATGGTACCGAGCACCAGAAGTTCTGCTTCAGTCCTCCACATACAATTCTGCAGTTGATATGTGGGCGATGGGTGCTATCATGGCTGAACTGTTCACTCTTCGTCCTCTTTTCCCTGGTTCAAGTGAGGCGGATGAAATTTACAAGATATGCAGTGTTATAGGTAGTCCTAACCAGAACTCATGGGCGGATGGCCTTCAGCTTGCCAGTATGATAAAATATCAGTTTCCACAGTTTACAAGTGTGCATCTTTCAGCTTTGGTACCTTCAGCAAGCAAAGATGCAGTTAATCTGATTTCGTCTCTTTGTTCTTGGGATCCGACCAAGAGGCCAACAGCTGCGGAAGCCCTTCAGCATCCTTTTTTTCAGACCTGCTTCTACATT
Source organism: Coptis chinensis (assembly GCF_015680905.1). Classification (NCBI taxonomy): domain Eukaryota; kingdom Viridiplantae; phylum Streptophyta; class Magnoliopsida; order Ranunculales; family Ranunculaceae; genus Coptis; species Coptis chinensis. The sequence goes on from NW_028238182.1 coordinate 229,460, forward strand.
CCCCCATCGCTTCGCTCCAAAGTTACGGTCCCTAGAACACCTCCAACAGTTGGTACGAGGGCCACCTTAGAACAGAAGAGTGCCAGAAGATGCCATGGAACGCTACCCAATAGCAAGCCTCCCAGCTGCATCTCTTCAGCAAAGACGAATGCACTCAACATGGATCAACAGGGACCAAATAATGATGATAAACTCTTGAAGAGCAGTGCTAAGATTCCAAGATATCGACCTCCTGCAAGGAACAGCCCAAATTCTCTGTATGCGAACAAAGGTGCAAATGGGCTCGTATCCGATACGGCTGAAAAGTTTGCCCAAGTAAACCTGAACTCAGGTATATCTCCACGGCTTATGAAGGCCCATGGTTGACTGGCAATGATTTGGTTGTGGGATGAAGATAAAGACAAAGACAGACAAGTAGACAAGACTGAAGAACATAACAGAATGCCAGCTAAGCTTTAGTTAGTTAGGTTTGTTAGAATTAGTTAGAGTTAGTTATAAAGACACAATGTAATCATTTACGATCATGAAATGAAATCACATTTTTGAGCTAAGCTCTCATTATATTCTTCATGGTATCAGAGGCAAAAAGCTTCGTGGTGAAGGAACGAAACTTATCAAACATTGCTAAAAGCAATAACAGGTTCTTCCAATTTTATCAACTCTATCATTTTCTTGTTCAATTACTGTTGGGGATTACACCAATACCAATCGGTTCCCCACTACACGATAACTCTTGTATGAACACAATTCAACTCCTGGACAAAATCTAAATATCAACTACAACCTATACTAAACATGCCCAACTCGCTAAACAACTATTAACAACGATAATAATGTAAAAGCGGTAAAAGCAAACCACAACACAAAGATTTACCGTGGTTCGCCAATGATGCCTACTTCCACAAGAGCCGGTTCTTAATAACGCGTGGGAAGGAAGATTACAATCTCTCCTTTTCATTCTACCTTACTAGATCACTCTTATCTCTTTACTGAGGGTTGTATCTCGTCAAAAGGTTATCTCTTTGTTTTAGTGCGGATTCCAATCCTTCCGACTTGTTTGGTTACATTGGTTAGGTTTTCCAAAACCTTGATTTTGGTTTTATCTCCAAAACCAAATTCGCGGATACCGTAGCAAGCCCACGAAAAATAGACTGGCCTAGCCACTCTCGCCGAAGTCGCTACTGAAGCTGGAAGCTGGCGCCACTTTGAGCCTTGGTCGCCTCTATGTTCTTGGAACTCGAAAGTCGAAGTCTGGCAGCCTATTTTATTTTGTTTTCTCTCCGGGCGGTTTCTCTCCTCATGTGAGGGATAACTCCAAATCTCCCCTCCCGGACGGTGAGGGGATACCTCCATGCAATTGCCAAATCAATAGGAGGAGTGTCTTCGCCATTCCGCAATAGCCAACAAACATCAAACTTACCTTTCTGGTAAGACTTTGGTCAATATCCGAGGCCGTTCTTGTCGGTGTGGATCTTCTCGATACACAAATGCTTGTCTTCGAGTACTTCTCTAATCCAATGATAACGCACGTGTATGTGCTTGGATCTAGAATGAAAACTTCGGATTCTTGCTCGCTGGATGGCGCCTGACCGACCACATATAGACTACAAAACCGTTTTACGCTTTAGCCCTAGTTCGTCGAAGAACCTCTTCATCCATAGCAACTCTTTGCAACACTTTCGATTGGCTGCAATATACTTTCAGAAGTGTGGAGAGGGCAACACACTTTTGCAACTTAGATTGCCAAGAAACCGCTCCCCGCAAAAGTAACCGGATAACCTGGAGGTGGACTTCATCGAAGTCAACATCACCGCCATGTCCGTCGATTGTAGCCTTCAAGTAAGGGCTTACTTCCACCAAAGCACAAACATGATTTGGAAGTGCCCTTGAGATATCTCAATATCCACTTAACACCTTCCCAATGTTCTTTACCCGGATTTGACGAAATTTTACCACCCCAACGGGCGAAAAGCAATATCCGGTCTAGTACACACCATGGCATACATCAAATCGCCCATCGCGGATGCATAAGGAATCTTTTCCATCCGACTCGCTCATGCTCACCCTTAGGACACATCTCTTTGGTCATGCGGGCCACCAAAGCGGACAACCGATCGGCTTCGCTTTTGATCCATGTTGAATCTCTTCAACACGCTTTCAATGTAGCTTTCTTGAGAAAGCCACAACTTTCCACTCTTTTACTCACACGAAAGATCCGCGATCCCAAGTATCCGCTTTGCTTGACCCAAATCCTTCATCTCAAAGGACTTACTCAAGTCTTTCTTCAGCTTGGATATCTTGTTGATGTTTGGGCCAACTATCAACATATCATCCACATACAAAGAATAGCACAATGAAATCTCCATCCGAAATCTCAACAAACGCGAAATGATCTAAGCGGACTTCTTGTATCCTTGCTTCACCATAAAGGAGTCAAACTTTATGTACCACTGCTTGCCCGCAACCCATACAAGCTCTTTATCGGCTTTGCATACTAGGTGCTCCTTTTGCCTTTGACCTCAAACCCTCGGGCCGGGTCCATGTAGACATCTTCTTCAAGGTCTCCATGAAGAAAAGTCATCTTAACATCTAGTTGCTCAACCTCTAGGTTCATACTTGCGGCCATACCCAATACCACCCTGGATAGAAGTCATCTTCACTACAGAGAGAAAAAAATCTCATCAAAGTCAATCCCTTTCCTTTTGGACCGAATCCTTCACAACAAGGCGAGCTTTGTGCCTTGGGTGAGGATTGTTCTCCTCATGCTTGACTTTGTATATCCACTTATTCTTGAGAACTTTTCTCCCCGTGGGTTTCTCAACTAACTCATAAGTGTGATTAACATGCAAAGAATCCATCTCGTCATGCATGACCTTTCAACCACTTTTCTTTGTCCGTACATTCAAGTGCCTCTTGATAGTACATAGGTTCTCCACCATCCGATAGTAAAGACGTCATTATGTGGTGGATACCGTTGAAGCTAGTCTCTCTCTGTCGGACCTCCTTGCCCCATCTGGCCGGTGCCTCGGGGAGGATGCACTTCGCTTTGCTCGGTGGTGGTTCATGCATCTCATCTGCGCATCTTCTATACTAATAGGTTCTATCCCATCATGAGCAATAGGATTCTCATCATGAGCTTCAAACTCATGGTTCTCGTGCATTCTCAATGCCTTCTCGCGACGTTCCACAATAGGAACTTCGGGTTCTCAATCAACAAGATCATTGGTGAAAGCCTCGTAGCTTCTCCCCCTCAAAGTCTGCTATGGTTTGGTCTTCTAAGAACACAACATCTCGACTTCGGATTACCTTCTTGTTAATCGGATCATAGAGTTTGTAACCAAACTTTTCATCTCCATAACCCGGAAAAATGCAATCGCTTGGCTTTGTCATCAAGCTTGGATCTCTCATCCTTCGAATATGCACAAATGCCCCGCACCCAAATACCCTCAAGTATCCATAATCAACATCTCTCGCCGACCATACTCTCTCGGATAATCACTATTCGAGGCTTTCTTTGGTGACGAGTTGATCATGCACGCACGGCCAGACGCATTGCTTCTACCCAAGAGCTTCTAGGTAGCTTAGAGTGAGATAGCATGCATCTCATCCTCTCTACAATGGTACGGTTCATTCTCTCGCTATTCTATTCTCACTGCGGTGTCTTGGGAACGGTCCGCTCATGACGAATCCCATGACTCGGCAATACTCTTCAAATGGCCCAATGTACTCACCCCCATTATCCGGCGAATACACTTCAACAACTTCCCCAATCTCTTTCCACCATGTTTGTGGAATTTCTCAAACACGCCAAGTACTTCATCCTTGGTCTTCGGACTATAGGCCCATATCTTTCTTGGCGATCATCAATGAATGTCAAGAAGTACGGCTCCCCGGTGGGACTTCACTCTCATAGGACCACATAAGTCCGTGTGCACTAGCTCGGGGACGTGTCCTTTCTCGTGAGATCGGAATCTTTGGAAAGACACCGTGTTGCTTTCCTACCAAACAATGAGTACATGTATTTAAATGTGTACCTTTAATGTCCGGCATGGCCTTTTGCTTAGCAAGAACTTCCATCCCTTTTATGCCCATGTGACCGCGGTCTCTTGTGCCACGCTTCGGATGAAGCTTCTTCTTCGCAGATTCGCCTCGCTTTACACAAACTAGCCTCGTGTTTTGTAAAGAGAGCAAGTTTTCTTTCCTCGGCTGCTACAATGGAACCTCCTCGGTTAGTTTTCATACCCCGCTACCAAACGAAGTTTACAAAGCCATCATCATCTAATTTCCCAAATTAAATTAGGCTTAGCCGTATGTCGGGGACATGTCTTACATCCTTGAGTGTCAAGGTGTAGCCGACATTGGTTTCTATATGAACATCTCCAATGCCTATAATCTTGAGACTCCATCATTACCCATCCTTACTTCACCATATTCACCACAAACCGTAGTGAAGAAGAATCCCCGCGGCGTGTGTGACGGATAGGATGCTCCTCAGATCTATCACCCACTCAGATCCCCTCCGATGAGGTACTAAGACAAAGACACACCACAATCCGACACAATTCCCACTAGGTCGCCGACCAGTGCGGTAGTATCTCTCTGCACTGTTTCCGTTCCTCGCACCATGTCTTCATGTACACAGTTATTCTTCTCATCCCTCTTCAAGTTCTTTTTCACTCATATCTGAAGTGGCCTTTGGTGGCACAATAGTAACATTGCCTCTCGCCTTAGGAGTTCTAGCTTCACCCCTAGATTTACTTCGCCATCACCTCTAGAACGAGATGGTTTTCGCTTCGACCTCTCCCCGTTTCTCTGCGTGAAAGGACCTGCGAGTGAGAAGAGTCCGCTTTGCACTCCTTCTAGTCTCCTCATTCAACAAAGACGTGGTAGCCATCTCCATGGTAACAATTCCATCCTTGGGTCGCTCCATGTAGAAAACCGCTAATGTCTCCCAACTTTCGGGTAGAGAGCCTAATAGAAACAAAGCCTCAACTTCGCCTCCCAAATTGATCTTCATCAAATGCATCTAATTGATGATATTCTCAGACTTCATTAAGATGCTCGGACATTGAAGAACCTTCTTGGTACTTCGTGGTCGCAAACTTCTTAACGACTAGCACTCCTTTGTTTCCACCCGACTTCCTCTCATAAAGGTCTTCGAAGTTTCTTCCATAGATCGGCGTCAGAGTCTCTTGGGCCACATGGTGAAAGACAATCGTCGCCAATCCATCATCGAATGTATCCAATCGCTTTTGTCTTTTTTCCACTCAAATTTCATCGATCTTTTCTCGGTTTTACTCCCTCATTCTCAATGGAAGTGCCAAGTCCTTGCAAGATAGCAAGTCTTCCATCTTGGCTTTCCGGATGGTGTAGTTCTTCCTATTCGGACTCATCATAATGAAAGTGTTCACGAATGGTCCATCTCTACAAGTTATTTAATCTCAAATCTTCTCTCGGGAATTTCGGCCAAACATCTTCCTCGACCAAGATTTGGATAACACCCCAGTCGTTCTAACCAAGGCTCGATACCACTTGTTGGGGATTACACCAATACCAATCGGTTCCCCACTACACGATAACTTGTATGAACACAATTCAACTCCTGACAAAAATCTAAATATCAACTACAACCTATACTAACATGCCCAACTCGCTAAAACAACTATTAACAACGGATAATAATGTAAAGCGGTAAAAGCAAACCACAACACAAAGATTTACCGTGGTTCGCCAATGATGCCTACTTCCACAAGAGCCGTTCTTAATAACGTGGGAAGGAAGATTACAATCTCTCCTTTTCGGTCTCTCACCTTACTAGATCACTCTTATCTCTTTTCTGTGGTTGTATCTCTCAAAGGTTATCTCTTTTGTTTTAGTCCGGATTCCAATCCTTCCGACTTGTTTGGTTCGTTGGTTAGGTTTTCCAAAACCTTGATTTTGGTTTTATCTCCAAAACCAAATTCGCGGATATTGTAAGCCCACGGAAAAATAGACTGCCTTCATCTGGAAGCGAGTGAAGTCGCTTCAAGACCTGGAGCTGAAGGCTGGCGCTCCACTTTGAGCTGGTCGCCTCTATGTTATCGAACTCGAAGAAGTCGCGGTATCTCTTAATGCGATGCCCGACTTGGCTTGTTTCTCTCCAGCTCCAGTTTCTCTCCTCATGTGAGGGATACCTCCAACAATTACGTGTTCTGTTTACATGTTCTTGCTCTTGTGTTCAAATACTAATTGTCTGTTATCAATTTAGGTTAAAATACTTGTTGTTCTACACTTGAATGGCTCGCAACAATCAAAACCAGGTCATGGAGTGATTTTTTTGCTCCTAGTGATATAACATATGTCTATATTATTTTGAAATCCAACTACCAATAACCGTCTTTTTTTTTAGACTTATCAATTTAAAGAGAAAATCTAAAATATTTGTTGAAAAAAACAGAAAATGATCTTTCAAATGTGGTCATCTTCTATGTTGACTCATAAATAAAGTAATTCCTTATAAATCTCTTTTTTATTGGGGCTCAAATAATAATTATTGAATTTTTTGATTAAATAAAATAACTAAAGAAGGAATTGTTTACCAATATTCTAAGGGTAAAATCGAAAGTGCTAATCTAAATAAATATGTTGCTAGCTGGATCTCCTATATAGTTGACAGGTGTTGCTTCTTAATTGGACTCATAGTCACAAAAATAAAAATAAAAACCGTAAAAAGTCTCTGAATTGACAGATTACCAAATTTCAAAACGAATAAACAATAAAAACGGTAAAAGTCTTCGAATTCTCTATGTTTACCAATTTTTAGTGATTTTTTCAAAATTTTTTTTATGATAGATAGTTTTATATTAATATTTTACTTTCTAAACTGTAATTATTTGGAGGATATATAACAAGAATTTACATATATATTTGTAAAATTTGAATTTGATATATGCTCGAAGTAACTCTGACATGATGCACAATCACACACTGCATAATATTTTATGTTTTAATTATTTATAGCTTTCCCGATTTTTTATGATTTTTTTAACAAATTTGTAGGAATTAATGATTTCTTCTTTGCTGAATTGATATGGAATTCCAAATTTGTGACTATGATTGTACTTGGAGCCCTTGGAGGGAATATCGCTAGAGCAAAAAATCACTCCTCATGGATGCAAATTAGGTTTTTTCATTCAGCAACGACTTCTAGACCAATGCCTACTGAGGTTTGGAGTTGGCCTCGCTCCGCATATTTGATCAGGTCACTTCTTCTCTGGCCAAAAGGACCTGCATTTCATTTCCATTTTCAGCCTAAAATATCATGACCTAGTGTCATACCAGCTGACATGTAATAAATGCCCTGGAATGACGCTATCAACACAATCATACATTTAACACTTCATAGGATCTGAAGACATAACACTTCTCTTCACAGTTATTTCCCAAGAATTCAATAGAGATAGAAGGTCTTATATCAAAATGGCCAGATATCGCACTTCATTGCAATCTAGTAATAGGGTCTGCCAGTACAAGTTGGTATATTAATCAAGATGAACATATCTGTATATATCTATCTACTTATCTATCTAATCTCCTACCTATCTTGGTTCTGGAGGAGCCAAGGCTTGTGAGATGATGGGAGACGGTTCCATTGGACTAGGAGTTACTGCAAGAGCAATCTTCTTTTCTATAGAAGAAAACCGATTGGAACCCCCAAAGCTGTCAATAGACTTCATGTATTCAGATGCATTGTTCTCTATGATCAGTGCATCCTCCAGCTCCCTTACAATGTTTGCCATACATGGTCTGTAAGCAGAAAAAGGTTCTATGCACGCCAATGCCACCTCAACCACCCTCCACATTGTTTCTGCGTGATACCCAGCCTTTATGTTAGGATCAACAATGTCATCCATTCTTGAATCCCTCACCAGTGGTTTGGCCTGCATGGAGAAAATGAGAGAATAAAAAATAACCTACTACATATGTGTTGAGCTAGGGAAAGACAGGACTTCATAGGAAACGTTCAGCTAGAAACTAGATAGACAGATACAAGCAACTTAACAGATCTTACTCTTTCTGTTTCGTTTTGATTGAAAACTCACGTTGTTTTCCTTTTTCATGAAGAAGGTTATGTCATGTTAGTGCCAAGAGAAATCTATTAACTCAAACTATGAATACCTTCTTTGATAATTGACATAGTTAGCAGTTATGTGGTAAGTATAAAATCTAGTTAGTTGGACCATACCCATTCTACCAAGCTCCACTCATTCCGGGGTCTATGTATGTTGAGGGGCTCACGACCACTTATAATTTCCAAAAGCACCACACCAAAGCTGAAAACATCACTTTTGGCAGATAAGTGCTGGGTGGAATAGTACCTGTGTTGAGGAACAATCAAAATCCTTCACAACTTAACAAGTTGAGATTCTAATTGTGCTTTAAATCAAAGATTATATTTTAGATAGAAGTGTACATGGTAAGCTCTTCAGATATAAACCACAAGGAATGAATGTGTCAACTTACTCTGGATCCAAGTATCCAGCTGTGCCTCTTACTTCCAGAGAAGCACCACTATCCCCTTCTTGAGGGGCATATTTTGAAAAACCAAAGTCTGCTACCTTAGCAGTCATCCTATGATCCAGAAGTATGTTGCTTGATTTTACATCCCTATGTATGATACAACGCCCCGCAAACGTGTGCAGATACAATAGTCCTGAAGAATATCAAAATTAAACATCAAGCCTCTCTATCTATTCTAACCAATTTTATTTAACTAGTCTTCTTTTTATAGTCTTAAGATGGTCCTATTTGTTACCATTTTTTTTTTCGAGGATGAGCATTTACCATTATATATATTCATTCTTAAAATGAATTCCTTCATTGTTTTGTTTAAGATTACGCAGTGGTCAGAAAACGAGAAAATAATAGAAAGTGAAAAAAATTCAAAACAGCAGCAAGTGTGCTTGCCTCGTGCAGCACCAAGTGCGATGGAGAGTCTAGTTGGCCAGTCAAGAACTTTTCTTTTTGCAGCTTCACCTGTAAATAAAACGTGGTGACAATGCAGAAAGTAGAAATCAATAATCAAGTTAAGATCTGGTGCACTGTCATAGATTCTACGACCTTCTGATTACTTTAGTTCTTAGGCAAATCAGTGTCTAGCTTTTCAGGAATTTACCATAGAGGCGATCTTGAAGAGATCCATTCGACATGAAGGGGTAGACAAGAATTTGTTGATCACTTTCAGAACAGTATCCAATAAGAGGAACCAAATTCTCATGCCACATAGCTGACAGAAGGTTTAGCTGTAATACAAAAAAACAAACATGTCACATTCTTGAAGATAATAATGTAATAGACTCACTTGCTTGAATTCAACCATATGCACTTATGTAGCAGACGAATTAGAACTGTTGGACCTGAATTCATGCAATTTTTCCTATATTCACTAAAAACTTGGTAAGAATAAAAGAGATATGTTCTTCTGGTTCTGATAAAAAAAAAATGTTCTTCCGGTCAAGTAGTGATAAACTTAACCATAATAAGATCAAAGATAGACAATCAGCTGTGGATATGCTTATGATATGATGACAAGATGTCAAAACATGGCTAGCAATCATAGAATTTTTGAATCTACATAAGGGAACTAATTGGAAAGACATATACCACAGTCATCAGTTGTAACCAAATCAGAAGCTAAAAACCAAAAGAAGTAAATAAACCTCTAGGTTTAACTTTTGCATGGCATCAAAGCTTAGTCAGAGGTTTTACAGCAAAAATACAAGATAAGAATAAACATCGCAAAGTGGTGAAATAACTCAACACCATTTGAAGGGGGCTGAAATTGGTGTCCCACCGACACGGGTAAGTACATTACTGAGTTTACATTCAGTTTCTTCAAAAGAATGTTTCAATCAAATTTTTGGTGTGAATTGTTGAGCTTGTTGCAAAACAAAAATTACACAACAATGTGAAATGCACAAACTGTTTTACCTCATTTTCGAATTCACGAGTTCCCTGAGTTGATGTTGCTGACCGAACCTTCACAGCCACTTCGTGACCATCAGGTAGCGTGCCACGGTAAACAGACCCAAAGCCCCCCTCACCTATCAAGGTTTTATATTTCTTGGTGGCACTTTCAATGCATTCCAGAGTAAAAGCTTGTATGGATATTGACTTGAAACCGAAGTCATCCTTGCTGGCTATAGAGAAAACTGCGTCTGCATTTTTCCAGGTGGATTGGTTGGGAGAAGAAAGAAAATACAAGCCATAGAATAGATGGGAACACGAAACAAAAAGCCCGTAAAAGTGACAAATCTTCATTATGAAAGAACTTTACTGATCACAAAATGTTATTACGAGTATTATTTTAGTGTTTATATGAAACTGCTTAGACTTGAAAATACAAAATATCCTGTATTGCACGAATTAGATATTTTTTTTTTTATCTATAAGCCCATAAATCACTGTGTAATGTATTTAGTATCTACAAGATCCTAAGTTGCCTTAGCATATTACAGATTCTCAAAATGTTCCATTCTTGTGAACAGGGACGATGATTCAATGTTTCTCATTGCTTCATATACTAAGATCTCATTGTTGAAACATTGATTCAAATCGATGTCCTTGCTCAAGAAAAAAAATCTTTGAACCTTCAAGCTCTCTGCACCTACTGCTTTTTACTTTAGGATATTAGAGACTTCATTATTCAGAATATGCTAATACATGGACCTTTTTGAGTGTAGGGTGTACTGACAATAATTAGAAATCAAATCCTGTTTGATAAAATGTTCAAAAATAATACCTCCTAAACATTAAAACAAAATGATAAGGATGAATGATATGTAAACTCACTCTGGGTAATGTGGTCTTCCCCAACTAATCTCCTCCTCAATACCCTCCGTCTACAAATGCAAATAAAGATGGCTGCAATTGAAACAGTGAACAATAGGGAGCCAGCTGCAACACTTCCTATAACAATTTGTTTTGTTGAACGGGAAGGACTTTTGCTATCACGGATTCCAGAACTGAAAGTGGTAGTAGAAAAAAATAAATAGCTAAATAAGAAAATAAAAAATCATACATGTATGAATTATTAAATACAAACCAAGTACATTGTTTCCGTTTGAATCCTGAAATTAAAAGAATACATACTCTGTTGTAAGATTTGACTGTTTTGACAATCTAGAAGGAAGGTCATTTCCCAAGTTGGGGTTGCAACCAAAATCCCTGAAGGGGCACACATATATTCTAAATGAGATTGAGTTCTGGAACCAAAACTTAATTGGAAAAAATGTATCATAAATGAGGGCGAGAAACAAGCTAGGTCAGAACTTACAATCTTGATAAATATGGAAGAGAGGCAAGAGATTCTGGAAGTGGCCCAACAAGATCGTTATGACTTACATCCCTGTGGTGTGAAACAAGGTGAAATTAAAACACACTCATAGAGTTTGGTAGTCAAACGATGGCAGAAATCGTACCAGGACTTACACATTTCATAATATGCATACCCAAAGTACTACCATTTCATTGATATTAACAAAAAGGGATTCCATTTAATGCTACACTATAACTAAGTCGGAGAGAACCTACATTATCATCAATAAGGAAGACATAGGAAAGGAGGGGACGGTCCCTGTGAGGTGATTGAAGCTCAGGTTCCTGCAATAAATACAAGTAGAAGAAAATTGATCAAAACTAGAAGACGAAATAGGGAGAGGGGTGTCAACAAAAATCATACAGGTGCTTCAGATGAGTCAACTGAGTGATGATGGGAGGAAATGGGCCCTGAAGACCATTGGATGAGAGATCCCTGAAAAGACACAATATTTATTAAACATGTAGATTGCAAATAAGTAAATGAACGAAGCATTTTCCATGCATCAAACAAAAGACACACACATAGAGAGGTGCTTTGAGCTTACAGATGGGTGATGATGGATGATTGTTGGTCGGTGAGATGACATCGGAGACCTGCCCAGGGAAGAGGAAGACATGGGTTGCCAGACCAACCTCGCAATATTTCATTTCCTGGATTGCCCACCAACAACTCATCTCTCAACTTCACAATTGCATCAACTGTTTGAATCAACAACAGCACACTAGTTAGCAACTGAAAACACCAGTTGTTTGTGGTGACCAAACTCCAAATCCCAGAAGATTAAACTACCACATGATAATTAAGAGAGTTACCATCTTGCTGTAGAGTTCCATTGATCCACTTGCGGACTCCTAAGATCTCATATGCATTGCAAATAGGTCCAAACTCAGCACCGTCTACCTTGATCAAGGACACATTAAGAATCCCATTTGCGTCAACGCCCAATGCAACTTCTCTATAATTTGAGGTGTTGTTGTATAGAATGTCGAGACTATCACTTCTCAGTTCTCCATTTACATATATGTTAAACACCCGTTGCCCGACTCCGACCGAGACATTGAGCTCTAGGAAATAGAGGTAAATGACATATTGGCTATTGAGTGTGTCAAGGTCATCGTATAACAACTCTAATCGTTCTGCACTGGTCAGAGCAGTCTGTAGCACTTCAAGGGGAATACTTGCATTAGCACCATTGACACTAATGTTCACATTAGACATTGGAATAGCATTTTCAGTTTGACTCACATCCATAGTCCAGATTCGGTCCTGCTGATCATATGGATACCTGCGATCAAAACAACATGCTAGGCATCAATGCTACATATTCTTTAACTAGGCGAGATATCGTGGAATGTAAATCCAGGGAAGCATACCTGATTGCTCCTATATAGTTTCCAACATCAACCCTTCTGACCACGTTTAAAACACTAGATTGATCGCTCTTTAAGTAACTCAAATCATTCAAAGGCCTTAATTCAACCTTGGATAGGTAAGGATTGCCATTTTTTTTCACTAGGCAGAAGCTCATATAGTTATCAGTAGCTCTAAATATACCTTCCACCTCCAATGAATCAACTGAAGAATTCACTCGACTTAATGTTGTGGCACTAATGGAAACATCGAATAAGGTATCCGTGGTAGTTTGATGATAATTGCCATGGGCAACTGTACCTCTTATCAGATAATTACTATTGCCATGAAAGAATGTACCCCTTACCAGATAGTCATTACTAATAATTGTAGTCAAATTGTAACACCATTTCTGTATAGAACCACTGCTGAAAATTCGAGCTTGTTTATAGCTAGAGTCGGACGCTGGGATTTGGCATATTCCTTTCTTTTGAAACAAACCGGTATCTGTGATATATCTTAAGCCGGTCTTTAGATCAGTAAAATCTGATGTAGCGCAGCATTGAATGCTCACAAAACCTGCATGGCAATTGATACTAGTGATATTCTTAACAAATAATTGGCAACATTGTTCTAAGCACATCCATTTCTTTATATAGACTGTGGGACGGAGAAAAAGATCTAATCTTTCACTGAACCAAGTTGGACTTCATAGATACTTCAAGAAGTAGTATTTCTCTACGAATGTGTAAATTAAGACTCAGGGCGGGATTTATTAGTGTGTCAAAGCTTGTGCTCTGGCTTTAACGTACTGTTATTCGTAGTATCAGTATGGATCGCCTTTTATGTGCCTAGAAGCACGTGTTTTGTGTGCATGGTGGATGTTAGGTAATGAAAATTTGGATTATTTTCTCAGATCAGATTGAGGGACATATATGCATTGCAAAAGTGATAGATCGAGGAGGCAAAGCTGTGCATCAAAAAAGGCTTTGTTCATTGCCGGATTAAAAGAACCGTATGCCTACATTCATATCCAAACCTGGAAATTCTTGGACCTGTAACTGTGTAACCACCCTCCCATGGGGTACGGAAACATATAGTTTATCATATTCATTAATCATCAACAAAGAGGACTTCATAGTCCAAAGTCATGCATACCTTCTTCTTGTGCAGTAGTAGATATAGAGTGAGCAAGTAGGACAAAGAGGCAGCAGCATAGCAGACTATATCCTGTGCCCCTTGTCCAGATTATCAATCCCATCATCCACTCATGTTAAACTGGCGTCGTCCCATCGGAATTCAAATTCATATTCAGAATCAGGCCAACTGACACCAACTATCATTCAAACTGGTTTCCTACCATATATTTTTTCCCTTCAAAATTCCCAAAGTTTCAGTAATCACCTTCTGTGATCAATATCTCAAGACTGTATGCAGGATCGGTGCAAAGCAACAAAAAAAATGAGGTTGGTTGACTTCCTATGTGGGAATTGCAGAAGCATGGAAGAAAGAAGATATAAACAACTACTCCAATTAGAATAAATGTAATTGTACTGTCATTTGTTAATAAATATTAGTATAATCGTTTATGATATTATAAAACATGAGCTAAGCAAATGGTATCGGAACAACCATTAAAATTCGTCCCTCTCCTTGTCATTTACTTAGGGAGCAACATCATGGAAAGCTCGGCTGCTAGCTATACCATGGCTTAGGATGTCACTCAGTGGAGTTCAATTCAACATCCCTACGTACATATCATATTCCTGATGCGGGGCCCTTTCTTCCTACTACAATACTACATATATATTTTATGTGTGCCATATGTCTAAATATTTTTTTCCTTATGTAGTTTGGTTGAGCGTATTATTGTCATAGACTCATAACCTTTGCCCGAGTTTGCTTCTTATATACAATTCATTCGGACAATGTTTGACTCTAAGTTAACTTTTTAAAAACTCATATGTAAAAGTCTTTGTTCTAACAATAAATAAATAAAAGATTATGTAAAAGTCTTTGAACCAAGTTGTTCAGAAAAACTCTCTGAAACATATTTGGGAGGTTTAAGCAGGTTGTGCTTAAGAGTACAACCTTTTTCTTATAATAATTGCAATAATTGTTCTAAATAGTAATTAGAACAGAAAATATTATAATTACTTTCATTTTGCAATTCAATCTCTTTCCTAATAAAATGAGGGAGGAGCCATAGCATGTACTCCATGCCACCAGATGCCGAGTTGAGATGGTGTCTGCAGACTGCAGCTTGCGTCCCTACTGTGAGTAGCTAAATAAAAGTTAATGGTCCACACTCCACAGCTTGTCTTCCAAGTTACACGGCATCCCAATTCAGACGGTAGCAGAAATGTTTGCGATTTGCATATCGCAAACACTGCTCAATCTTCTTTTAGGAATGTGAGAATATGGACATGGGGATAAAGGAATACGGCACTGTTGGTGTCTAAGCCAGGCTAGTTTCTGTGCAAATGTGGCAATTCAATATTTGACTGTATAACTGTACTGAAGCACCATTATCTTATTTTAACATAATGTTTTCGACATTTTTCCAGTGGAAGGATGTGTTAGAGGCATATAACTGTTTTGGATTTTTGTTGTGCAATTCCTAAAATATTTAGGGGTGTAATTTACATATTCGACTTAGACGTAGGTTCTGCATTGTTACCACTAAAAAAACTATATCAGTTGTTTATGTTTGCTACTTTAATCATGATGATACAGTATAATCTAGTGTTTAGCAATTAGTTACACTTGAGAATGGCAAGTGACTTTAGATACCATGGTTATTCGTTGTGGAGAGAGCTAAATATATGACTTGCAAACGTTTGGACTTTGGATTGAGAAATCGACATTCTGACACACTCATGACTCATATCTATCCTTGTGCCTCCTTATCCTAGCAATGCACCTTCCAATCCCAGCAACTCTAGGAACTAAGCTGGATTCAATATGATAAAATTCTTAAAAACAAAACACGCCTCTCAACATACTAATATGTAACAATAAGCATGTTTTACGCCAATGCAGTGCAACGTTGCGACTATAATTACGGATAGGAATTGCGTAAGCATTTTCTTCCAATATGGGTACGAAAAAATGTGAACTGAATTCTCAACAATGGAAGCATAAATACAGAACAGACCCCTGGGAGAAGCAGTTTATCAAACTGAAACAACTCTAAGAATTTAAAAACAAGATGTCATCTTGTTAAGAACGAAATTATCATTCATCAAGCAGAAGGCGACTGGATAATGTAAATCTGTTATAGAAGAGAAAGTATACAAACTTCTTTTGGAGACATGAAGTGCACTCGTACTAAAACTTGTTAAAATTGAGCTGTAACTTTCTGGACATGACAAAAAAGTATTATATAGGTATAATTCCGAAAGCTAATTCCACCAGTCGTGGTGGAAGTTGAAAGAACAAAACTGATGGTACGTTACTCTCCACCCGTCCAAAACCTCATTCAAACCCGTACTCCAACTTACATTTTAACTGCCACATTCTGTGCCGAGCTCTTCCTAATAGCACCTCTTACACATAATTCATTCAGTAACTCCAGTGCCTCTTTTGCCAGACCTTCGTGGGCTACACCTTCAACAAGGATGGTGTAAGTAGATTCTGTGGGTTTACAACCCTTAGATACCATGTATTCCAAAAAGTCAATAGCACGGTCGGTCTGACGAGCTTTGCAAAGCCCTAAGATGATGGAATTGAATGTGATTGCATTAGGTCTGATACGCAGTCGCTCCAATTCATAAAAGAACTTCATAGCTTCTTGAACCTTACCTTCTCTGCTTAGCCCGGCCACTAGGGATGAATAAGTTATTATATCTGGTTGGAGGCCCTTTGCCAGCATTTCACCTAGAAGCTTTACAGCATGTTCTGTATTCCCCACCTTTGCAAGTCCATCAATAACTGTGTTGTAAGTGATCAGCACTGGAGAGCAACCTTTACTGCCTAGCTGGTTAAGTAGCTCAACTGCAATATCAACCTTCCCGTCCTTGCACAAAGCAGTCAGCAACGTGTTGTAGGTCACGATATCTGGATAGCACCCTCTTGACACCATTACATCCAAGTACTGGATTGCCCTGTCCATTTTTTTCTCTTTACAAAATCCATGAAGCAATGGGTTGTAACTTAAGGAATTGGGAATGCATCCATGCTTTGGCATTTTTTCCAAGATATCAATGGCACGACCCAATAAGCCTTTCCTGCACAAGAAATTTATTAAGATATTGAATGTAACAACACTAGGTGAACAACCTTTGCGCACCATATCAGCTAGAAGTTTCTCTGCATCCATCCACCTTCCTGTGCTACACATGCTACGAAGAATAATATTGTGAGTTATCACATTGGGTTGGCACCCGTAAGACAGCATGTTATTCAGAAATTT
Organism: Coptis chinensis; assembly: GCF_015680905.1. Lineage (NCBI taxonomy): Eukaryota > Viridiplantae > Streptophyta > Magnoliopsida > Ranunculales > Ranunculaceae > Coptis > Coptis chinensis. The sequence continues at coordinate 246,583 of NW_028238182.1, forward strand.
GATCGCTTCATCCAATCTTCCTTCCTTGCAGATTCCATTAATAAGAACATTATAAGTAACCACATCAGGCTTACATCCCTTATTTCTCATTTCATCCAAAAGCTTCATCGCCTGGCCAACTCCACTCTCTTTACAAGTGGCTTCGATCAAAATGGTATACGTAAAAACATCAGGATAACACTCACGCTTCAACTGATGATCGAGAACCTTCATTGCTTGTTTTAGCTTCCCAGAATCACATAAGCTACGCAAGATTGTATTGTAGGTAACAACATCAGGGGCAACGCTCATCCTGTCCAAGAGCTGCAGAGCATTGTCAATTTCACCCGACTTGCAGTAACCACTGATCAAGACATTGTACGTTATAACATCTGGAACAGCTCCGGATTGTTCAAGAATCTCCAAAACCTTAGTAGCCTTCTGAGTCTTGCCAATCTTACAAAAGCCTCTAATTAAACTGGTACACGGGATTATATCTGGAGTATCTCCATGATAAACCAATCCCTCGAGATAGTTGAAACCTTCCTCTAGTTCCCCATTTCTAACTAAACGGCGCAGATGATTGTTACTCTGGAATTCTTCAAAACCGCGGGAAGAGTTGAGCGGGGCAGAAGGTTGGGTTTTGGACGAACTAACAGTGGAAACGGCTGAAACCAGGTTAGACCTTTTGTTGGGTTTTGGGTTTACCATTGACAGAACACAGCAACCAATACTGTGATTATCTGTGGCGTCTCTTCTACTGGTTATGGAATTAAATGAGGAATAGGCTTGTTTTGCTGACATTAAAGAACTCATCTTTTCTTCACAAAAATCAAACCAATAGCATGGTTACAAGAAATGTTTGTAAAAAGAGAGTAACAGTATCAAAAGTGAAGAGATAATAGTAGGAATTGAGAAAGAGAGAGCTTAACAAGTTCATAAATATAAAAAAGTTACCTCATTTCTTATCCATTCTTTTTTCTTAGGGCGTGAAATCGACAGAGCTTCACTTTTATACCAAAATATCGATCTCATTTCTGATATTTATACCAAAATGTTCAGGGACAAGTTTACTGTGTTGCAAGAAAACAAAAATAAACATTTGATCGAATTTCAGCTGGTGGTCACGCGTGCAACGATCTTAATGGTTCGTTATTACCATTCTCTGCTCAATAACTCATGAATGCTGCTTTCCTCATCGGACTCATTCACCGATGTTAATAATGTTCCTCTGTTGAGAGCATTCCCAATGCAAGTCACTCTTATTCACGTCCACATAATTCACGTCCACGTCAGTTCTATTTTTCCTATTTTCCATCGTTTTGGTGAAAAGCAAGATAAAACTGCACAATGCAAATGTGAAAATTGAAAAAACACGTGAGATAGAATGAAACATCCCGTCTGAAGAAAAAAAAAAAAAAAAACCGAAAAAAATTCGAAAAAACACGCGAGTCCATTCGAAAAAAAAACCCGAAAAATTAAAAAAAAAAACACACGAGACGGAATAAAACATTCCATCCGAAGTTCCCAACTCAGCTACTATCTCGGTTGAAAGTTTCATTCTCGTTTTGGCTTGAAAAAATAATTACCTTGATATTCACCTTTGCATTGGGCAAAAAATTTTATCAATTTCGAGGTGAATATTGTCACATCCCTTGATATTTGCATTGGGAATGCTCTGATAGTTACATTGTTTGTTGGAATTAACATCAGTACCCGTGAGTCACATGTGAATAAGCTTTCGGTAATGAATGAAACATACATAGGAAAAGTGTTAATAATAAGCTTTCGAATAATAATTCAATGCATTCTCCCTTTTCCTCTCCCTCCACAAAGACCAGAAATTCTACACCTTTCTCCTCTCACGAGTTATTATTCCTTCCCTACTTTCAAAGCAATGTCTCTTTCTCTCTCCACAACTCATACTACTGCTACTACCAAGGGGTTCTTACTCTTACCTTTGCAAATTAACTCTTCCAGGTGCAAAAAAGCATATACTTTCTTTACCATCAAGTTTTTGTTTCCTTTTCTTTTATTTCCTTTTTCTTTTACTACTATATATTTATGGACACTTTCTCACAAATGAAATATTGTCTTCTTACTCTTGGTAGGTGGTGTAGTGAGAATGCAGGGGAAATACAATGCTCCCCATCCATGGGAGAAAGAAAGACTGTAAGCAGTGCCATGTTTTCATGGACTACTTGTTGCTGTGTAAGCATATTCCTTGTCTTAGCTACGCTAGTTCCCCTGAGTCATCAAATAAGGGACACTCACACATTGCACTCCAGCTCAAGTAGATATGTCCAAGGTACGGATTCATGCTCAACTTCACGTTTGTTTTGAGGACCACCTTGTGGTGGTTCCCTTCAATACCTGTAAACTGTTTCAAACAAGAAAAGTTTGTGTACAGCAGCTAGGAAATTGTTTAGAGTATATAACAATTGTTTGCAACTTAACATTAAGCTACTACGTGTTTACAATTGTTAGTAGCATAAGAACCAAAATTTTCTTATAAAATTGAGACAAAACAGCTGGTTACATTACAAAAAGTTGGTTAGAAATAATTTGGAAAAATGGAAAAAACTATGCTTCACTTCATCAAAGAGAAGCACTTGTATATAAGGCAATATTTATATAGGATATCCACAATCTTTCTATATTTGTTCTACAAATGGTGTTGTTGTTTTGACCCTCAGTCTCAAAGTTAAAAGCATCTAACTATGGATGGATCAGTTTGGTGACTTGGTGTAAGGGTCTTTAACGAAAAAGTATCCATTTGGTGTTGTTCTGTTTTTCACAAGCAGATGATGTAACAACCAAGCTGCAATCTGCACCACCAGGGAGAGACCAGGCTTTTAAATCCTTGGATGGGCGGCAACCAATGACCAGAGAACTGTTGGGAAGAAGTTATAAGAGGTGCACCCTGTACTTTCTTTTCGGGGAATTAACGTCATAACTAATCAAAGAGTACCTACATTAATAAGGAAAAAAAATTAATCCCTCATTTTAAAGTCTAATTAGACTATTTCTTGCCTATATTCCATTTGATTGCAGAGGATATCCTGCGGTAGCTGACGCCCCAAACTTAATACCTGATGTGCAATTGCAAGTACATAATGATAATGTATAATTTTTTCCAATTTTATATTTATTTTTTATACCTAGCTAGTAATGCACACATACCGTCTTCTTAGTTAAAGTCTTGCTCTTGCAATACTGGTAGTAAATTGTTAATTATTCAGTACGTGTTATATAAGACTAAATGCGCGGTTAATTATCTACTTGTTGGTGAATATTAACATCTATATTCAGGTGGTGATGGATAATGGCATTGTCCAAGTTACTTTATCCAGTCCAGGAGGAGCTGTTACTAGGATACAATACAATGACGTCGACAATTTGCTTGAAATTCATAATGAAGAAGAAAATAGAGGGTATATACATTAATAATTGACATTTGTAGCCTTTTCTTAATCCAAAGAATTTAATGTTATTGTTAAATGATGAATCATCATCACCCACCCTTCCACTGGAAATAGAAATCTTGATGTGAAAAAGAATTAGTTAACAAACACACCAAAAGTATAGGAATCTAATCTGTAATTTGTTCTCCAATAGGTATTGGGATCTCGATTGGAGTGAACCCGAGCAGGATCATTATGGAATACATGACAGGTCTGTCCAAGACCTCTATTTTTTCATGCAATAAAAGGTCAAATATCTATTTAGGGTGACAGTTATAGGTTCAAAAGAGGTTTCATCTTCTATTTGTTGATTGGATGTATATGGAAGAAAGACAATCAATCGGAAATTGGACAGACAAGGGGGGCTCATCCATGTTCTTTAGGGTGATAATCTTTAGGAAATCATTAGGTAAAATTTTGTTGGGAAGTGTACATTGAATTTACATTATTGCTCACAAGACAAAGATCTTATATATACTTTAGTTGGAATGTCTTGTAAGGTAGAATGATTGCTCCACAATAACTCGAACTGCCTCATAGCAACTAACATTATGTAGGATATCAGCAACAAGTTTTATGGTGATAAAGGAAGATCCGGATCAAGTTGAGCTATCCTTTGTAAGAAAATGGGATCCTTCCTTGGGGAATAACTCTGTTCCATTGAACATAGACATAAGGTATTCAGCAGGTGCAACTAACACTCTTTCCTTTATTTGTAACAAAAGTAAGTTTATAATTCTTAACGAACTAGATTATTTTGATCAAACAGGTTCGTAATGCTACGTGGTTGCTCTGGATTGTACTCATATGCCATTTACGAGCACTTAGATGGATGGCCAGATTTTGACCTTGCTCAAACCAGGATTGTTTTCAAGCCTAGTAACGACAAGTAAAATCTTCTTTTCTCATGACATATAGGTAGTCTGGTTTACTAGATAAAACTCACATATAATTTCAATTTCAAGCAGAAAATTCAGTGGATAAGAAACTAAGTACATACCTACCTACTCAAAATTTTGAAGATAGTTGAATGATTGTTACACCAATGTATTTTATGTCATTACTGACACCAACATTTCGCATATGTATTTTTGTTTCATGTCTTATTGAAAACTTTTCCAAGGAATTTTAAATTACACAATTTTATTGATAATAAATATGGGCTTTGTGATCTTTAGGTTTCATTATATGGCTATATCAGATGACAGGCAAAGGGCCATGCCAATGCCAGAAGATCGTGATACAGGTCAACCATTAGCCTACAAAGAAGCCGTTCTCTTGACAAATCCAACCAATCCGGAATTCAAAGGAGAGGTACACTATAATCCCATTGTCCATAAAAACAAGTCAATGCCATGGTACATATCTATAGTAATCCAGAAGGGTGAGTTAAACATTCATTTAGCAAACTCGTATGATATTTGAATATAGATGTGGGACTACTAGTCTTTGGAACTGCAAAGGTCTCTAGGGTAGCGGTTTATGTCAAAAACGATGAACACAACTAAACTAAGATAGATGATGATTATATGCAATCTTGTTTTGTTCTTTTTTGATGATGACATGCAGCGCAGGTGGATGACAAATACCAATATTCATGTGAAAACAAAGATTGCAAAGTCCATGGTTGGATTTCTGGCGATCCATTCATGGGGTTCTGGGCCATCATGCCAAGCAATGAGTTCCAAAGTGGCGGACCTCTCAAGCAAGATCTCACATCTCATGTCGGCCCCACCACCCTATCAGTATGTTTCTTTAGAATCCTATAACTTCTTGTCATTTGGTGAATAGCATGTACTTATACGAAATGTTGATTCTACAACCTAACTCAAAAATTTCTTCTTCTAGAGGATGAAAATGATATATGTATACATTTGCATAATTGATTAAAGTGGTGACGTGTATGTGGTGGCTATATATTCAGATGTTTCATAGTCTTCACTACAGTGGAGAGGATGTGGTGCTTAAGTTTCAAACGGTGAATATTGGAAAAAGGTTTTCGGTCCTGTTCTCTTCTATCTTAATGCGGTGACAGACTATGACCAAACTAATCCCTATACAACACTTTGGCAAGATGCCAAACAACAGGTTGCTTTCTCTGGTTTCATACTAATTCTTTATGGTAGAACTTATTATTCTCAGTGGTCGTAGAAATGGACGGAATTTAGTTAGGCTTGAAAGGCCTTTTTATTGCCCATATTGACTTCGTTTAAATTTTCCACGATTTCTTAGATCAGCTAACTGAAGTTCTTCATTTAGATCCATCATTAGGTCTTGTGAATGTTGTGAACCTCCAACCATCTCTAAATCTGCTAAAATTTACATATTCTTTTAGATGATGATTGAAGTCGAAAGCTGGCCGTATACATTCCCAGTTTCAGATGACTACCCTTTCTCTGAACAGCGTGGCACTGTTACTGGTAGATTACTTGTCCAGGATAGGTACCCCTCTCTCTTCTCTCTCCCTCTCTCTCTCTGACACACACACATATTACTAGTAAATTTGGGTTATTTTTGTGATTTAGATACATCAGTCAAGATTACATATCAGCAGACTCTGCTTTTGTGGGTTTGGCTGTACCAGGAGATGTTGGATCGTGGCAAAGAGAAGGCAAGGTAAATGTATCTTAGTCTCCACATCTTCATTCCTAGTGCTCAGGGCCTTAGATTTATTGCACACTTACACGTAGTTATTTACATTTTCATTTCAGGGTTACCAGTTCTGGACTAAAGCAGACGCAAATGGGTTTTTCTCCATTTACAATATTCACGAGGGCGAACATAACCTTTATGCATACGTACCTGGTTTTATTGGAGATTACAGATATGATGTCAATATTACCATCACACCAGGTTTAGCAACTTTCATGAGTTTTGACTATATGTATTTATGGCACCATGCACGGTTTTATTAATGCATATAATGTGAAATAGGATGTCATATCATTATGGGTGACCTTGTGTATGAACCTCCAAGAGATGGCCCAACACTGTGGGAAATAGGCATCCCAGATCGTTCTGCTGCAGAGTTTTTTATACCTGATCCCTATCCAAAATACATCAACAGACTTTATCTCAACAGTCCCAGCAGGTTTGGTCTTGGTGTCATGGTTAATTATCTCCGTAGTATATAATACATGTGGATTGACTAATTTAAGTATGGCTCTCTACAGTGATGGTGAGCCTACAACCTCAGTTCATAGGTTTAGGCAATATGGGCTATGGGAAAGGTATACAGACTTGTATCCAGATGGAGATCTCATTTATGCAATTGATGTTAACGACTACTCAAGGGATTGGTTTTATGCTCACGTTACTAGGTTTGATACCACTTCGGCACCCTTGCTTTCCAATAATTAGCATGTACCTATGTACTTTCTTTTCATTGTGCTGTAGCCTGGGTCTTAAAAATGAGGTTAGTCATGAGTTCAGCTTCGAAATAAACATAAACTCTTTCGCATTTCAGGAAGATTGCTGATAATATATTCCAAGCAACCACATGGCAAATTCTATTCCAACTTGATAGTTTGGGTTATGACAATGGAAGCTATATACTAAGATTGGCGCTTGCATCAGCTACAGCTGCTGATTTACAAGTATGAAGCTCGACTGTCAACATGCAACTCTTTTTATTTAGACACCAACAGTTGTAGCTGCTTTTTCTGTGAATTGTGTTTCAATTTTCGGTTTTGCAGGTTCGAGTGAATGATCCGAGAGCAGATCCGCCACTCTATACAACTGGCCTAATTGGCAAGGACAATGCGATAGCAAGACATGGTATTCATGGACTGTACTGGTTGTATAAAGTTGAGATACAAAGTAATCTTCTAATGGAGGGGTTCAATACTATCTACTTGACTCAAGCAAGGAGCTCAAGTCCTTTTCAAGGCATCATGTATGATTATATTCGTTTAGAAGGGCCTTAGACTTCAAATGGTGGTATAGGAGGGTTGGATTTGTTCTTGTGTCCTCCCTGGTAGTAGGACAGTGATACAAAATTTTTGTGTAAATATAAGAAATTCTTATTTGAAATTGTACACATATACAAGTAGAGGGGAATGAAGCAATGAATGATGGTAAATTAGTAAGAGTGAAGTTGTGAGCCAAGAGATGTTTTGTTCTCTGGCTCTCCAAGCAGGGTGAAGGTTGGGCTGGGTTGGGCTTTTGGTTTTGAGTCTTGTGTACAATCTCAGAGTCTCCCCTCTCCCTCTCAGCTCTCTCTCATCAGTGGGGCAAAAGCAAATATTTTAATTTGATTTAATGGAAGCTACAGAATCAGCAGGGATAAAACCCTACACACTGAAGCAAACCTTAACAGGACACAAGCGAGCCATCTCCAGTGTCAAATTCTCCGACGACGGGAACCTCTTAGCCAGTTCATCAGCAGACAAGACAATTCGCCTCTATGACACCTCATCCTCATCCTCGTTTCTTCAAGAGTTCCAGGGCCACGACGGGGGCGTTTCCGACCTGGCATTCTCATCCGACTCTCGCTATCTGTGCTCCGGTTCCGACGACAAGACCGTTCGTATCTGGGATATTGAGACCTCTACCTTAGTGAAGACACTCCACGGCCACACCAACTACGTCTTCTGCGTCAACTATAATCCCCAGTCCAATATGATTGTCTCCGGTTCCTTCGACGAGACTGTTCGGGTCTGGGATGTCAAGTCTGGAAAGTGCCTCAGAGTCCTTCCTGCTCACTCTGACCCTGTCACTTCTGTCCACTTTAATCGTGACGGTTCCTTGATTGTTTCCAGCAGCTATGATGGTTTGTGCAGAATTTGGGATGCTTCTACTGGCCACTGTATGAAGACTCTCATTGATGATGAGAATCCTCCTGTTTCCTTCGTCAAGTTCTCTCCCAATGGCAAGTTCATCCTCGCCAGTACTCTCGATAGTACCATGGTAATTGTGTTTTTTTTTTTGTTTTATCTAAAAGTTTGTGTCTTTTAGATTATTTCACAACTTAAAACAATATGTTGTAACAAATCACACCTGCTAACTTATGTAACATTAGAGGTTTGCTTAGTTAACTTACTTGCTTATGCCTAATTCTGCCTAATTAGTTACATCTCAGTCTTGGAACCTTTTCCAAATAGCAATGCACTTTTGAGGAAAATTTTGCTTAGTACCATAATAGACTGCAGAGACTCACCCCCCATATTGCAATTTGCAAGGAATGCTTGAGTGCATTCAGTAAATGTTTTGCTTGTATGGTGATGGTAGTGATGATTGTTGCATTTGTTTATTTATTTATTTTGCTCTCTATCCCTTGACTCTAGCACTTGGACTTGTGCTATTAAATGTTAACTTTGGCATCGTCCGTTGCGGATAGGATTGTCTAGGTAATAGTTGAATTAAGGTGTATAATATGATATAATGGAGCAAATATTAAGGAGTAATGTTGAACTTTTCTGTCGTCTCTTTGTCTTAGTTACAAACATGCGTAATAACAAACATGCAGATATATGTACTTGTGCATAATATTTTGTCCAGCCATTTATATTCCTTCATCATCATCAAGTACGCTATGATCTTAGTTTGCCATATCGTCTTGTATTTGCAGAGGCTATGGAATTTTTCAACGGGGAAATTTCTGAAGACATACACTGGCCATGTTAATTCAAAATACTGTATTTCATCTACATTTTCTGTAACAAATGGAAAATACATTGTCAGTGGGTCGGAGGATCACCATGTTTACTTGTGGGACCTTCAGTCAAAAGAAGTAATCCAGAAGTTGGAAGGCCACACAGATACCGTCATATCTGTTGCATGTCACCCTTCTGAGAACATGATTGCATCTGGTGCCCTTGGGAATGACAAGACAGTGAAGATATGGACTCAGGAGAGAGATTGATTCAGTTCGGGTACATTTTGTTTGGATATTTGAAGAAAATCTCCATCTTAACTTTGAGCTTCATGTATTTATCTTTAATTTAGTGAATTGAACTTGAGGAACATGAATCTGAGACAGATTTGAAGGAATTGATTTTGTAAGCAGCTTACTGTGTCCAAAGCTCACATTCAACAAACTAAAGCAGTCGTCATTATTTTTCAGGATTAACCAGTACGGCCTCCGTTTTTCTTTGGTCATTGAATGTTTCATATCATATATAGGCATGACAAAAGGATGTTGCAGCTGTGCTTGTTAACAATTTTTATGGTAATGAGAAATCAGAAGCTTTAGCCTCTTCAGCACTAGTAGCAGTTTTATTTAGTACCTCCACGCAGACAGTAAAACATATTTATATTCAGTTGATAACTCATTTTCCTTCCTGGTTTAACATGGGAGAAATATTCCTTTTGATAACTGGCCTATCCTTTTGTCGAAGTTGGTATGCATCTGTGCTGCAAAGCCTACAACATGTTTATAAACAGATTGATAACTCATTGGCCATCTCATAGTGGGAGAAATAATAAACGGGGAAAGCATGCAGATTGATAACTCATTGGCCTATCCTGATTTGAAACAAAAATGACTCCTTTCTGAACGGGTTAAATGGTGAAAATGAATTGTTGGAAATTGTATAGAAGCACTAGTACTGAAGTGGTTGCTTGTATCAACGTTTGAAAGGTTTACAGAGAGGCACGTAGGCAAATGAGAAAAGATAAATAGGAGAAATTGGAAAAGGGTGGCATGGCTGGAGCTGGACTCTCAACAACGGGGTACAGCTACAGTTTAAAAAATGTTCCTCCCAACAAGCACTGCTGCTGCTCCCAGTTTCTCCCTCCGTTGTTCTCCTTAGTAAGCATTTCTCATTCATGGTCATTTTTTTTATAATAACTAGTAACCAATTAATAACATCTATTATTATTGTAGCGAAGAAGAAGATGGTCTCCAAAACAAGGCTTTTTCAGGCTGCCAACAATTCGTGCTATTTTCTGGGGACCTTGGAAAACTGTAGACGGTACACCTACTACTTTAGAAACGAACTCATCACTTGGGGAATTTGAGCTCACAGGATCACAGGTGTGCTGCTTTTGTTTATCTTCAGAGAGTCTGTTTAATTGTTAATAATAATAATGTTGGGCTTCTCTCTCTACTACTAGGAGGAGGAGGAGCTGAAAGTATCTGTTTGGGCTGTTTCTTCCATCTCAGAGATTTCTTCCAATGACTGGGACGCCTGTGCACTAGAAACTACTGGCTTGCATAAATTCAATCCCTTTCTTTCCCATGCTTTCCTCTCCAGCTTAGAGGAATCCGGCTCTTCTGTCAAGGTCACTTCAACTTCTAGTCTAGTTGTTTTATGAATTGGACCTTTTTACTTCTTCCACTCTTACTTACTTGTGCTCATCTCAAACTTTACTTCTCTTTCCTTTAGACATATGAGATCATTTGCCATTCCTATGACTACGTCCTGATAACATATGTTTGCTAAAACTTCATGCCATTGGCTCTACTCCTTGATGCAATGCTTGTCATATGTTACACTGAAGGGAAAGAAGATAGGCTTCCAACACTATTTTGATATCTTATCTGGACCCTATTGCAGGAAACAGGATGGTTACCTCGCCACATAATTGCTCGGGATGAATTTAGCAATGTTTTAGGTGTTGTTCCACTCTATCTGAAAAGGTTTAACATCTTCCTTCCCATTGCCGTACAATCCTCATATTCGCTTCTTGTACTCTTCCTTTGATTACATATTTGTTTCTTCATGTGTTGGCTCAGCTATTTTTAATTCTGGATTTGCAGCCATTCTAATGGGGAATTCGTATTTGACCATTCTTGGGCGGATGCCTACTACAGTATTGGCGGTAAATATTATCCAAAGTTACAGTCTTGTGTTCCTTTTACTCCAGTAACTGGTCAGAGGATGTTGATCCGTAACATGTGGTATAAAGACCAAGTCTTCGACAAATTAGTTTGGGCACTCAAGTATCTTGCTGATAAGGTATCAGATCTTTGCAAAATAGTTATGTTTTGACTAATTATATTAATATTGTTGATCAATTGTTGAGCAAAATTTATCTACGTAACTATATTCCACTATTCTGCCATTGCGCTTCTGAAATGTTTTTGAGTTTGGAGTGGTAGCTTAAGAGGTTGCATATAAAAGCAAGACCTTTGTCTTTCATTGTTAGTGGGTATAGATGAGTTCAGAAAACATTGTCCCTTTCATCTTGGCATCTTGCATCTCATGAAACACAAATCATCCAATTTATTTCTCTTTGGTATTCTTCTAAATCTCTTCGACGTATCGTGGATCTTTGATGAATTTGATTGTTTTATAAGACACTCCTATTGAGATAAAGCATAATTCCTTGCTTAGTAAATTCTTAACCAATCTAAAAAAGTAAAAAGAAAGTATCCTGTCGAACAATGCTTCTATCATGTACATCTATCGCTGAAGACATGCCTTTGTAATTCAGTAATTCTGAATATGTCCCAAATGTTAAACTATCCACTTTGTCTCGTACTGCTATGAAAATAAAGGGCTGGTTTGCAAGACTATTCTTTGAAAAAAACCCTGCAAAAGCCTCTATTTTCTATATTCACAGAATGATTACTTCTTTTCTGGATTGAAATTACTACTAGCTAGTTCTGATTATACTAAAGGGTGTAACCATTTTGTAATTTCGTACAAGACCTGAAATATACACTTGCTTTAACTTGCAGCATCTTGAAACTTATCATGATTTGTATTCTATGATAGTTCCAAGTTTCATCAGTGCATGTGACCTTTCCATCTGAAATTGAGTGGCATAAGATGAAAGAGCATGGTTTTCTACAAAGGATAGGAATGCAGTACCATTGGAAAAATCGTAATTATAAAAAGTGAGTTGTCTTGTATTCTCACTACCTTTCTCTCTTGTATTATACTTTCTCTCTAATAAACCTTAATTTGCTAGCCTTGAAATTGATGTTTATTGGTCTCATCTGTCTTGCATTTTATCACCACATTGGTTTCACTTTATTTCTGCTTTGCACAAATAGATTTTATGAGGGGTTACCTATTGGCTGTATACAATGTGTGTCAGTGTCCAAAATGGGGTAACTCAGACATACTGACCTAAGTAATAAGTTTAACACATATATCTACATTGTCTCAAATGCAGGGATCATTGTTCAGGAAAAGAGGAAACTTACTGAAAATAATGTGTTATTTTTATTTGGATCGCATCATGTATTTGTATATAAAAGTGTGCTAGGAATGTCAACCTCATTGGCGTTAGAGTAGAACGTGTGACTTTACAGGAAAATATTGAAAGATAATATTGAAATTGAAATCTGAAGTGTCTTGCAATAAATATTGGGAATGTTGTACATGTAGTCTCTCATGGGTATCCTTTTTTAATTCCATGAAATGTGCCCTTTTCTTTCTGCAGTTTTGACGAGTTCTTGATGGACATGAAACAAAGCAAACGAAAAAATATTCGTCAAGAGCGTAAAAAGGTAGTGTACCGCTCTCCTGTTGAGATTGACTGATTTATAGTACTTCTAGATTCCAAGCAATGTTACTCATCAGGTTAAAAAAGAATAAATATCTTTACTAGAAGCATACTTGAAGTAAAGTTTTTCTTAAGGGTACTGCTTCTTTACACTGATGTCATTTTGAAAACATGATTGACCTATATATAGAGTTTGGGGTGGTCATTTGGACCAATTAAACTGCTTCTTCCACATAATAGGTCCTGCAATCTAGAGTGCAAGTTGAATCAACGAAAATGGTAAATTGGACAGACTTGTATCAGCAAGAACAACCAGTCTCGAACTTTTGTACATTCTGGGCCATGAATGCTCTTTTCCCACCATCATCTGTGTTAGACACCATATGGTATGCGCTTACTCAGCTACGTACTTGAGCTATATTGCTGCATATAGCCTGGCATGTGGAATCCAGTAGATGCTGAAAAGAAGACTCGAAGAAGGACCGTAACAGCTCTCAGGCAAAGTTATTTCACAACTTAAGCTGGGTCATGTTTAATAACTTTGGATTCGCGTGCAGTCCAGGTCCAAAATATCCGAACAATATCGTTATGTAATTGGTTCTAGGGAAACATGGTAGTGATATTTTAATTTATCAATAGAACTCATGTTTTTCGTAGTTATCCCTTGACACTGATTTTTTTGGCTTATATGTGTGGATATTTTGAAGGATCCAATAAACCGATATTAATATTTCGGACCATGCTGCAGATACAATGCTATGCTAGTAAACTAAATCTTGGAACCTATTCAACTTTTTATTTACTTATTAGTTGAACTCCTCTTGTGCTTAAAAAAACAGTTTGGTTATTGAAATGAGCTTTCTTGTTTTGACTGTTGCACCTGCACTTGCTTGAGAAATAGCTGGTTGTTAAAGTAAACTTTCTTGTGCAGATTCCTGCACAGAATATAACGATGAAACGCCTCCGTGGATATGAAATTAAGGTATTGCGTGCTTGACTTAACAGATTCTGCTATAGTAGTATTCTTATTAAGACGTCGATGGTGTGATGGCAGGCTACGCATTGGGATTCCTTCTACAAGTTCTACAGAAGCACCACTGACAACAAGTTATATCCTTCTTCCTTTTTTTCTTTTTCCTTGACTTCTTTTTATCTTTCAACATGTAAAACATCTTTTACTGACGACAATCTATTCCTTGTGCTCCCTGTTGTTGCACTAAAAAGAAAACGTCTGGCGTTTGTTTATCTACAGGTGGGGTAGAGCTTACTTAACAAGGGACTTCTTTCATATCATGGGCGAAAAGATGGGGGATAGTGTACTACTTGTTGTTGCTGAAGATGGGGATAAGCCTGTTGCCGGAGCTCTAAATCTTATTGGAGGAGATACTCTATTCGGGCGCCTATGGGGGTGTCTTCCAGACGCCTATTACCCAAGTTTGCATTTCGAAGCATGTTATTACCAGGTCTACATTTGACATTTCTTTTTCGCCTTAATAGCGGTGATCCGATTGTTTAGTTATCCTAGCTTTTGCATTATCATACAGGCAATTGAAGCTGCTATAGAACTAAATCTAAACAAAGTAGAGGCAGGAGCTCAGGGAGAACACAAAATTCAACGGGGTTATCTGCCTGAGACAACTTACAGCACCCACTACATTTCAGATGAAGGTTTCAGGAAAGCTGTAGAAGAATTTCTAGTGCGTGAGAGACATCAGGTATGAGTTTACTGCCTCGAACAATTAAGCTTTTTTTCTTCTTTCCTGTAATGAAGACAGATCTTCCGCTTGTGTGAATTTCTAGAACTTTTGTTTATAACATGATTTCACAAGGATCGATAGTGTGTGATCCTGTCTGGGTGAGAAAGGTGATCTCCCACAATATTGATAAAAAGTTAATAAGATCCGAGGAAATAGAAAAAACCAACTAAAAAGCTGATAAAGTAAAAGTTAAAAAAAAAATATATATATATATATATATATATATATATATATATATATATATATATATATATCTATCTAAATTTCGGATGTTAACCGGTTACAAAGCCAAATTGATGTTAATTGAAACATTCATTTGTCCATTGCAGGTTAGGCGTGTTATGCAACTAATGCACGATTCTGGTCCATTCAAGGATGGTGTACACTAAAGCTCTGACGCCTGACAATCTTGTAAATATGAATTCAGTTACTAGTTTGTTAACAGGAGAAGTGTAATTTTTTTTTTGTTTTTTTTTGCTAACAGAACATATATTTATAAAATTAAGGGAATACAATCAGAGTCTACCCAATACTTGGGCAAACAGCTAATGTCAGAGGACCTGGCAGCCCATTTGGCAAGATCATGTGCCTCTGTTTAAAATTCTACTTAACCAACTAAAACAAACATAATTAAACCTACTAGAGTTTTGAATAATGGATCTAGCAATATTCTGTAGGGGCCAAGCAATACTAGATTATGGGGACTTTAAGCAGTTGATAACAGTTGCATTATCTCCTTCAAAGACAAAGCTTTCTGCTCCTATATGTTGCGCCAAGTTCATTGCCACCTCAGTTGCCAAAATTTCACTTTCTTCTACTGTAGTGGCTCTAAATCTTCTTACTGCAGCAGCTATTAGGTTTCCATCTTCATCCCATGCCATAACTGCTCCTGCTCCTAATCCAACATTCTTATCAAAGGCTCCATCAAACCTGATTACTTGACATTTATATAATGACACACATGAGTTTGTGAACTTCTCATATCCTGTACTATGAGTTCTCTCCTAGATGCTCATTTGTCAAACATTTCCAAGTTTCTATTGTCCCACAAGGCTTGCAGAAGAGTACAAACATATACCCCAAGGTTAGCTATGGTGTTATCTTTGCTATTACACTATTCCATTATCTCATTTAACCATCTCCAGGCTGTCCAGCCCTTATATACTTCAGTTCTCAGTCCCAGTGGTGATGCAAACCATAGGGTTTTGGCTCATTCACACTCAAACAAGTGATGCTCAATAGTTTCCTTTTTGTTAAAACAGAAACCACACATAACATCCTTGTTTTTTATTCTTTCTCCAATAGGAAGAATATGCATGTACATTTTCCATAGGAATAACTGCTCTCTAGGAGTAGCCTTTGCTTTCCAAATCATTTTGATGGTTTTAGTTTGGAAGGTAGAATCACAGTTATCCCACTCCTTTGTTTTCAGCAGGTGGAAAACTGATTTAACAGAGAATCCCCTTTATTTCTTGGCCACCATATGACATGAATTCCATTGATTGATGAGCCCAACAATAATAGGGTCAAAAGTATCAGTTAATAACTGTTGGTTCCATCCTGAGCCATCCTCTGTCATAAAGTGTGACACCTTCCAGTATTTTTGAGTTCCTACTGGTGGTTATAGGTCTTGCAGGAGGATTGGCTCATCCGAAATTCAGCCCTTTTCTCAAATAAAAGGAGACAATTGAATGATTTTTGTTTTTTCAAATGACCCATTTTTTGTTTTTTAATTTGACTCATTCATTACTTAATAGCTTTGTTTACTGTAAATATATAGTCTTTAATAAAAGGCAATAGTTATTATTTGATAGAATCTGCTCTATTCATCTTCTTATTATTAAGGCAGCAATTCGATGTTGGTAGAAACTGCAATGTCAGTATATTATTAAGGGGGAAAGGAGAAATGCCATCCACGCCAAGAGCTGCAATAATAATAAGAACAAGTCCAGGTTTTAAAGTCTCAGTCTTTATCAGCAGAGATGAACAAAGGTCCAGTTGTGAGGACGATACTGATAACAGGGGTGAGCAAAGGTTTGGGGAGAGCCCTAGCTTTGGAATTGTCCTCTCGAGGCCACACCGTCATCGGCTGCTCCCGTTCCAAAGACAAACTCGACGCCCTCCGCCCCTCCCTCCAAAACAACCATCTCCTCATGGAAGTAGACGTGCGCTCCGACACCAGTGTGGCCGACCTGGCAAGGACCGTCATGGAGGCCAGGGGGGGCGTACCACCCGACATCATCGTCAACAACGCCGGCACCATCAACAGGAACAACAAGATCTGGGAAGTGCCCCCGGAAGAGCTGGACGCTGTCCTCGACACCAACATCAAGGGTACTGCCAACGTGCTGCGACATTTCCTACCACATATGGTCCAGAGGAAGCAAGGCATCGTCGTCAACATGTCCTCCGGCTGGGGCAGGTCTGCTGCTGCCCAGGTTGCACCCTATTGTGCTTCCAAATGGGCTATTGAGGGCTTGACTAAATCCGTTGCCAAGGAGCTGCCAGAAGGAATGGCCATTGTTGCGCTCAGTCCTGGCGTTGTCAATACCGACATGCTCGTCTCCTGTTTTGGTGCTTCCGCTTCTGTGTATCAGAGTCCTGATGCCTGGTAATTATCCCCTTCCCTTGTTTTCTTTTTATATTTAAAGAAAAAAATAATCATTTATTGCAACAATTTACATCTTTCTTCTGGCACCAAACCTAATTTCGTGTAATTCTCACTATGTATATCATAATTGGATGAGATTTTCTTATTTCGGCCAATCGGAATTACTTTAACACATCTGGTTTTGAGATTCTTAGAGTGTAAACTTCTTGATATGAATTTCATTTTATCTTTACATCAGCTAGGGGGGGTGAGTTTTCTCGTCTTTCAGAATGCTAGACAACAGAAGTTAGTTCATGTCAATAGAAAAGGATTACAACAACTAAGATTAGTATACCACGAGACAGTGAGGGAAATGGAGGAAGAAGGGAGCTCTGGTTTGTGGAAGAGAAGAGGAGAGATGGAGATTTTTTTTGGCGGGGGGCGGGGGAGAAAGCATTAGTAGTGAAAGATTGAATGGGAAGAGGGATGAAGATAAAAGCTGTCAAGTCAGACAGCATACCCCTAATCCAAGGATTACTCACTTCGCTCATTCTGGATAAATCTATTTGTTAATTAAGATGAATGGCATCAGGTAGGAGAGTACCACCCTCTTTTGGTGTTTATCTTCCTATATCTCTACCTCTTACAGGTTTGGTTTGATTTGTCCTCAATTGATAAGTAGGAGTTTAGTAGCATTAAGCATCCTAACCATTTCCAACCTAACACCAGCCAGCTACCTAGGACTACAAAACACACATTCCTCCAAGTACCCATTGAACCAAGAACTCTGCTTCCAATCTAAATTTTCGAGTCCGATAAAAAAACTGAATAAAAGTTTTGATATTTCATAGTTTGTCTCGGAAGCAAATGGACAGTACTCGTAACTGTGGCATATAATGTCAAAGCCGTATTGCCAAGTTCTTTGTGGAAACCACACCAGAAAGAAATCTCCTATCATTGGTATAGAGTTGTAACCGGTGTTGAAGAAAAGGTGTATGTGGAAGTTGAGATCACTCTTCCAACAAGGTCATTAGGTGCTCAAAATAACAGTTATTTAGGTTGGCAATTCCACGGCAGACTCCTATTCCCATGATTCGGTAGATGAAGCACAGGATGCTGACATGCTAACTGTTATTAAGACTGTGGGGGTGGGCTATGGATATGCTGTGACACATTGGTCTTCCAAGTTTGAAACCTCTCCTTAATGTATGTCTATCAACATCTTGGTGTGTGTATTCGACTATATTTACTGGATAGTATCGCACTCTTGTTATATGTGAGCTTGACGAAGTCTTAGGCATAAGCATTTTCTCTTATGTTAAAATACTTTCATTTCAGTTTCTAGACTTATTAATTGATACTCATTTCAGTTTCTAGACTTATTAATGGATAGTATTTAACGAAACTTTGTTTGTCTTGGTAGGGCACCTAAAGCTGCTGCTATGATACTCAACCTTACAATGTTAGATAATGGTGCATCACTTACCGTGTGATTGTGCAGTGCTCAAGTGTGTCAAGAAATGTTTATGTGGGAATATGTTGTCTCCCTTGATGCAAGTCAAAACTATGTAGATGATTCATCTGTTAATCTGTGATTCTGAATACTCCTCTTAGTTATGCTCTGCCTTTTTCTATATAACATGTCATACAAATGTTCTCCATCTATTGTCTTAGTGGGTGCTCTTGGTATATATTGCTTACAAAGCAAAACGCAAGCTGAGCAACCTACAAAAACTTGAAGGAAATTAAGGTCACATGTCCACTTATAGCAATAGGTGCATTCCTCAAGTAGTTACAATTTCTCCAAATCCAAATGCCAAATAGGTATTGCTACTCTGTAAATTGAGATTACCATCTGGTTCACGAGTTGATTAGCATCTACTACCTACTCTTCTACAATCCCTAAAGTTGATTAGCATTTAAAGATTTGAAAAAACATCCATGTGTAGCCATACCCTGAACCATAGAGGCACAGTCTCTCAATTTTTCCTGAATGAATATTATTTCTGCCTATGGATAAAAAAAATGGAGTCTTTTCGAAATGAAAACACGAAAAATCTCCAAAACAAAATAACAAAATATCGATTTATTTCTCTTTTCGACCGTAAAATATTCTTTAAAATATTTGAAACGCTGTCGACTGATGAGATTTTTTTGTTTTTAGAATGCTAATTATTTCCATTTACATTCATTTTGTATGCAAAAAATGATGTTAAAATACAATCAAACAATCTGGAGGTTTTTGTGTAGCATTGAAGTTTGGGACCTGGAGTTTTTTGGGGCTGTTGTTCGACATTGTAAATTTGGGCTTCCACTTGAGAAGATTGAAATCGGTTCTGGATGTATCACCATAAAGAACCAAACTTGAGTTATATTCACCACGAGTACATGTCTCATTTGGGACCTGAAAATGAAAAGCCCATGATCTGAAGATGAATAAAGATGTGCAGAAAGCCTTCTCCACCCAGTTCCAATATCATATAAATGAAACCCTACCTTCTCAAAATTTGATTTGTTGTATTCCTAGCCAGCCAAACAAGACAAAATGATCAAAGAAAGAAGAAACCCAGGTTCGTCGAAAAGAAAACAGGTTCTTCATCATTTACTACTTTTTATAGTCGTTTTTGTGTTCTTTACTCGTGCTCTGCCGAATTTCCACGCATTTAGCTTTAGATATTGCCGTGTCCATGTAACCTAGAGCAAAAACAATGGTGGCAGCAAAGGAGATGTCTTTATACTGAATATGGAGCTAAATGTTATGAGTAAACAGAGTGGCAGCAAAGGATGTCTATATATATGTAAAAAAGGATTAGAAGGGACTAGAAATCAGGATGTAGAAGAATATTGGAGCAATGTGAGAGTGTTACTAATGAAAATAAATTCTTATGTCTTGAATGTAATCAATAAATTAAAGTATACAATTGTACTCAACACCTGTATGTGAGGGAGGGTTAAACCCGTCCATACAAACCAACTGACCGCACACGTACGTGCCAGTTAACTAGTTATTATAAGTAGTGAGTTTGTAGTTTCTTCTATTCACTCTCTGTTTGTTGAAAATTTGAAATAGGAAAAAAATGGAAGAATGTTTGAAGCTATTGAAAGGCGAACGAGACGAGCAAAAATTAGCTGGACTTTTTTTATCGACTAAATTCTGTAAAGGAGATGACCATCACTCTATTCTCAAAATATACAACGCAGTCGGCCCTGGCTTTCTCGATCGCTTGCTCAAAACCGGTATATATATATATATTTGAAATGTTTCGATATTTTATTTGTTAGTTAGTTGTTGACATTTATGTTATTATAATAATAGGAATGGGTAATAATGTGGAAAGTGGTGATATTAAGGAGGCTTATTTACAACTTTCTGTTACTATTCTTGCTGCTATTTGTCGTGTACCTGAAATCGCGCGTTCCAAAGATATGGTTTCCAAGGTGCCTTATATACTGGACATACTTAAAAACGGGTCAGTCACTTATCACTCACTGTGTTTTCATTAGTAACTTTATATAACATTAATAATAATGTCTGTTGGGTGCAGGTCAGTTGTTGTTGAGGAATGCTACGAGTTTTTATTCCTAGTGTCAACTTCTTCGGAAGAGGGGTTTGCAGCGTTTTACGAGTCTCGGGGAGTGAATGTGCTTGCGAACAACATGCCTGCTTTGCCTGATGGTAACTTGTCTTTACTTGATTTGAGAACTGTGTACAAAGTTTGTTAGATTTTAGTGTGTAATAAGACTCATTGATGAAGGTTCGCATTCATTGGAGCTTGCCATGACACTTGTGCTATCTATGCTTATCAAAATGCCCATGGATAGCTTGTATAATGAGTATGCAGCTGAGCTGTCACAACTGGTGAGTGGGTTTAGGTGTCAACTTTTATCTTTTCGTTCTTTGTTATAGTAATTCATTTAGTTGAGACAAGAAATCAATATTTAATGTGGTGAATGAGCAATTTTGTTTTATTTCAGGTGGCCGCCATAGCTCGCCAGTTTGCTTTGTTGCACAATGCTCTCAAATTCAAAGCTTTGAACCTTCTGTCTACACTTTTGTCCTCAGAATATGCTGTAAGTTAGCCTTTTATTCTAGAAATTGTTAATATGTATTCTACTTGGTTGAATTTCCTTCATAAATTTGTATTGCCAAGCAAACAGCTCCTTCAAATTTGCATTTTCTTTGGGGAAAAGAAGTGAGCAAAATATATTGCAGCTTGGTTTTGTTTGGGTCTTGTTTACGTTGAACAGGATGAAACCTCATAAACCTTAAATAGCGATTTAAACTTGTTTTCACCCCACAAAAACCTTGAGTGCAGCAATTGCTCCCTTTCCAACACTGTTGGTCTGAAGAAATTCAAATTTACAACTCTTGTTGGGTGCATCCTGAACCCTGACATTTAAATTTTTAATAATATGTACTGGATCATTATGCAAATTATTGGATATGTAATGGTTAGAGCTTCTAAAGATCCAATTTCCCCTTTGATGGACACGAGGATTGAAGTTACAGATCTTTGAATGTTTATTAGTAATGAAAATTTCAACGCTGAAAAGGGGGGGAGAGCAAGTTAAGTTCAGCGACATGAATAATATTTTAATAAGCCGCACTTTGTGAAGATTTCTTACCTTTTTTGAGGGTATAACTCGTAAGGATTATAAGATGTTGATGTGGATGCGTTTCTACTCTCTTTAGAGTTTTTGAATTTTTTGTTGTTTATGTTAGCATTCCAATGCTCTCTTTTTTTGTTTTTCTCATGATCAGTTTACTACGTTCTTTGGGAAAATTTTAGTGTGTTGACCTTCACTGATGAGAATTCTTCATTTTTTTAGGCACCACTGCATGATGCTCTCCGTTTGGTGTCAAATGAGATTTGGCCAATCTATGTGCGCGTTGGAATTGCAGCAATTTTACAGAATCGTGTTGGTATGTAATCTGTTAGTTCCCAGTTGTTGCAGAAGTGTTCTTTTTGTATGTTGATGTTCAACAGATTGTTTGTATGAAACACTCTGGTCGGTCTTTGTTGCAAGACTAATATTTTGGTCTTGAGTGCAAGACCAATATTGTTTGTGTACTCAATGACTGAGGGACTTCTGGATCTTATGGATAGATAATAAACTTGTCCTGGAATGTTTCCGTTGGCTAGAGGGCCTGTGAAGGGCCTTGCCAGATGAATTCTAACTCTGGATGCAGCAGCATCCTCACCATGATGCCAATTTTCGCATAAGAGGCAATGACGTACTATGCCTGGCTCATAAGATATATTTGAAGACATGAAATTTGTTGTATATATTTTGTGTTGTATTGATCTATCTTATGTCTTTTGCAGTCTTAGCTTAGGTAGAAATAAGTATGGAATTGTTAATGTCAACAATTTGTAATCTTTACAAATATGGACACGGTATAGAAATCATGGGAAACTCTTATTAAGTGTTTTTGAATCTCAGGAAATAATAACTCAAACTCAAAAGGCACTCTAAACTTATATTTTATCAGCAGGAGAAGCAGGCTCAACCGTGTTGCAATGTCTAGTTGATGTGTTCATGTTAGTTTCCCTCTTGTTTCTGAAAAACCTATAATTAAGGCTCCATTTTTTTTGGTTTTGTTGTGTTTATTTGTTTTTGGCAATCACTTAGGAAACAAACTCCTCCACTTTAACTTATTAGTTAGTGTGCTCTGCAGCTGTTAATTCTATGGGAATGTATAGATGAACTTGCAATTTTGAATTTTATAGCATTAGTTAAAACCATAAGATTACATGTTTTGGTTCCATCATCAAGGATATGCACCGTGAATTGGTATTCCGTTTTTATGCTGCTCCTTTTTATTACCTAGAAAAAACAATCTCTTACTATATTGAAAGTGTTGACATTTATGTGTCATATTCAATATGCAGCATCTACTGAAAAGTTTCAAGCCCTTGTTTTAGCGGAGTCCTCAATATCCATACTCGGCGAGAAGTGGCTGATTGATCAGAGAAAATTACCTGGCGGAGAAGACCCTCTTCCAGCTGACAGGTAAACAATGTTACAGTGAATGGTTTTTAATGATGTTTGTTGAGACGTTGAGTTATCAGACCCTTATTGTCTGCTTTGCGTGATTTGGTTCTTTGCTATCATTATAGGTGTTTACTTCTTGTCTTGGAGTCTTCGAGGGTTGAAGTGGCAGTTCTTCTTAATGAGATCGCTTATTTGAAGTATGAAGCTTCTAGTGAATCATCTGCAGACATTCGCTTGAAGCAACAAAATCTTGCTATAACATTTTCATTAATAGAAAAGATAATCAAACTGATCTCAAATGTCGCTGGAGACGAAGGTCGCGGGGTTTTGTTCAATGTTATCTAGCACTTTCATTTACAGTAATACATTTTTTAAAATTTCTCTCTTAAGTTGACATTGCTAACCTAGATTAACGGAAAAATAAAATAAAAATAAAGACACTGCTACCCTACTAGGTAACTTCGTTTAAAACTGGAATCTGTCGTCCAACTTCAGATTCTAAACATTAGATTAAGTTTTCCAGGTGGTGACCCTGTCCCTAAAGGAAAATCCACTATTCAGTCTTTCTTTTTGTATTTAATTGTATTAGTTCAACCTCCTGTTGTAATAGGCCATGCGTAAAAGAACCAATCTCAAGCATATGCATGTTATGTTTTCCGGTTCTGTATATTAATTATTCGTGGAAAAGCATACAGGGACCTATATCGATGAAAGCACTATAATGAAGGTGATAAAGGGGTTAAATGAGACTATTGGTCTGGTTTTGGAGTTCTTGCAAGATGCGAAGGTAAATATCTTAACAAAGTTTGATTCAAAATATGCAAGTTCTTATTTCTGAAATTACAATAATTATTTTATAGGAACATGGACAAAGAAAAGGAGCTGATCTTCTTGCTTCAGTACGGGTTGTTGGAAGGTCCGCTCATGTGCAATCTCTTCTACTTCTTCTACTACTTTCTATTTATGTTCTTCTTCGGTAATGGTTTAAGAATGATATTAAGTACAATTGGAAACTCAAAACCTTGATAATGCACTGCATTCTGCTAATCAGTCGTGCACATTTGTTGCGCAATCTTTCAAGTTTTAGCAGGATTTTCGGTTATTGAAATATATAAACAGTATAGATTTAGATAGAAAGTGAAGACTAGTTGTTAGAAGTGAGAGTTGTTAGAAGTGAGAAAGAATTATATTAAGAACTAGTGTTCTCACATTTCTGGCAACAGTCAAATCCTAATATTTCATCAGAAATTCAAGAGTAACCGACATACTTTGCCAATCCGCTTCTTATTGAACGTAATATATTTGCAATAAGAATAGAATACTATAGATGGCCTGTTGGAACATAGAAAGTCTCTCTTAACATTTCAAAATTTCTGTGGAAGTTCCTTATTCTTAAACTGCCAATTTTTTGTGTTTATAATTTATTTGATATCTGCAAGAACCAGAGTGTTTCACAGTTTATCATAGTTTTTATGAATCTATGTTAATCATCACCATAACCAGAAGGAACATTCATGAAAGGGACTCAATGTGGTGAACCATAGTCTCCAGTCATTTGGAGCCAAAGTCGAGACCCATTTTAATCTAAAGAATGTAGACCTCATCAAATTTATTTTCTCACTTATCCTTAGGAATTTTGACATCTGCAAGAACCAGAGTGTTTCACAGTTTATCATAGTTTTTATGAATTTATGTTAGTCGTCACCATAACCAGAAGGAACATTCATGAAAGGGACTCAATGTGGTGAACCATAGTCTCCAGTCATTTGGATCGAAAGTCGAGACCCATTTTAATCTAAAGAATGTAGACCTCATCAAATTTATTTTCTCACGTATCCTTAGGAATTTGTCTTTTCACTAGATACATTTCTTGAAGGGCTCCACCATCAGATCCCAGATGGTTTAAGACACAGCCACAACCATAGAATTCCGAGGTATGCCAAAATGAGCTTGTCAGCCTAAATCTTGGTTGTCCCCAACATCAACATTATATAGTCCATTTTCTATAGTCATTTTAAAGTAATGTTATTTATCTTGTTTATCTTTAAAACTAGGCTGTTTCACATACCTCAATAATGCAAAGGCAGTAATTTGCGACCCAATCCTAAAATTACTCTCACAAGCATATTTTCTGCAGCTACTTGGCCGAGTCACCATTCGTGTGCAAGGAAAAGGTTCAGGATCTTCTCGAGTACATTCTTTCAGTTGAGGGTGAAGATGAATCAAGGTTTATTTACTACCTCATTAAACATGCTTGGTTGATTGATTATAATTGTGATTTTACTGTGTAAAAACTATATGAAAATTGCCTGATTTGTTAACAGCCCATTCTACTCTGTATGCTTTATGCTTCCACTCTTGTGCCAAATAACAATGGAGACTGAGGGATGTAGGATCTTGGCCTCAAACAAAGGACTCGAACCTGTAAGTATATTTAAGCAAGTCTTTTATAAATCATATCATATCTAAAGTGCTTGTGCTTTGTTTTTTTTCTTTGTCTTTAAGATTATTATAAA
The DNA here is from genome assembly GCF_015680905.1 of Coptis chinensis. Taxonomy (NCBI): domain Eukaryota; kingdom Viridiplantae; phylum Streptophyta; class Magnoliopsida; order Ranunculales; family Ranunculaceae; genus Coptis; species Coptis chinensis. Next base: position 272,285 of record NW_028238182.1, read on the forward strand.
CCATGCTTGTACTATCAATCTTAGTAAGAATGGTCATGATTGAGAGAGTTTACCCAAGGACTAGATCCTCCAGGCTAAGCTTTAGTTGATTCAGCTTATTTATTTGTGAACCTGAGGCTCTGATCTGGCTATATTCCAAAATGCTAGAAAAAGTCTTATGAAAAAAAATAAAATAATCTAAATTACAATGAATGAGGTTAAACATGATGAATTTGGTATTTTGACAAAACAGATTCAATTCTCTCAAAAAAGGCCTTTTTTTTTTTTGGGGTGTCTAAACTCTAAAGCCTTTAAGAAGTTTAGATGGTGTTTTTTTTTTTGTACCTGTGAGACCGTCTTATGTTTTTATATATGGAGTGATGGGTTGTATTCTTTTGTTTTTTCTTGGTTGTTCTACACCCCTTCCCCCTTTCTCTTTGTAACGTAGGCCATCTTAGTCTGCTTTTTTTTTCTTTCAAATAGGCAAGTAAACAATTGCTTGTATAACCCCAATTATGATCTAGTTGTTATCATATAAAGTTATCATGTTCTCCTTTATATCACATTTTAGAGCTGGAGCAGCAGAAACTTTAATAATGTCATGTTTAATTATATTTCTGTATGTTCAGGTAAAACAGAATTTTGGAATCGCAACACCACTAATGGAAAACCAGTTTAACAACAAACCTTCTAATGAAGGCATTAAATCTTGACATTTGACATTGGTTTAAAGTGACTTATCACCTTTGGGGAAGGATAGCTTGCCATCCCAAATGGACTTGCACAATGACTTAAAGGACTTAAAAGCTGATAATTTATGGATATCCCCACGATGGAGATCTTATCCACACACACACACACAATTCAGGCAATCTGATTATATATGACCATGTAGATAGATGTCTGCAATTTTCAGGATTTATCTAATGGTCCACAACTTTAAGTTTTGCAACCCGTTTTGATAAGGTTACACAAACTCAAATGAGCTGATTTTTTGTGAGGAAGATCTCCACGGTGGGAGACCCTATCCACAGAAAACCAGCCTTTAATTTGTTATGCTAGTCTTGCATAGAAGTAGATCAAGACTAGCATAGAAGACTGTTAGACTGTGTATGGATGTTTGTACTTCTGGTAGTGTGAATATCTCACTCTGCATCATCATTATTAATATAATATATTGTTTTGCTGATTAAAAAAAACGTGATGAATTTCTAATAAACTGTTCAGGGATATTTTAATGCTATTTCATAGAATATTTTAACACTACTCTCATATATAACCCCTTCCAGTGTATTCTAGAGACAATTCGAATAAAAATTGAAAAAATTAAAAATAAATTTTACTTTAGGTACACCGGACGTTACTGTATTGCTTGTGGTAATAGATATACTGACGTATAAGTTGTAACTATATGATGTATGGCATACTGCAGTCCAAGATATCAACTTGTTTTGGCTTACACAGGTTACAAATTGTCTTGTCAAACTGATGGATCTGAATAACCTGGTAGTTGGTGAGGCTTTTGGGACCATATTCTTGGCATGTGATACTATCATGAATATCCTTTTGAAGGTACTTCCATGTGTTACCAAGCACATTCAGTACTGAGTTTACATGGGATTGGTTTTCTTTTCTTACTTTTTTCCCCTTATATAATTTGAATTCAACGTAGATAAAGAGCTTTCTGGTGGCTAAATCCTTTTTCCTTTGATTCCCTAATAGAAAGAGGAGGCTTCAGTTCGACTGGATGGGTCTAGTATTGTTCGTCTTTTGACAGCATTTGCGTCTTGTACAGGTTACTTTTTCAACTTGCAATTCTTTCTCAAAGTTCTGTTTCTTTCTTTACTACGCATGAATGTGAAACATTGTTCTATTTTTCGTCAGGAAAACTGCAAACAGTGTGGCAATAGTCTAGAAAATTTTGTTCTATAAGTAGCCTGTTATCAAACCAAAATGTAGGTATTTCAAATTCTTTTGCTTGGTAAACTAGCCCATGCGCTGTAGAGTGCCTTCAAGTAAAGGAAAGAAGTATAAATTTTTCTTCTTTTCAGCTCATAATTCTGCATTAGTTATGCCAGTTTTGCAGTTGATAGCTAATGCCATGTTGAAAATGCACAAATTGTGTACATCATTGGGTCATTGCCAGGTAGAATTTTAGGTGGTTGTTCTGTTAGGACTATAAGTGTTGTTGCCCCCAAAAAAAGTAGCCTATGCATTGTAGACTACCCAATTGCCTTCAAGCACAGGAAAAAAGTTGAATTTTTCTTTTCATCTTGTTCAGGTCATAATTCTGCATTTAGTTATGCTAGTTTTGTAGTTGATAGCCATGTTTGTGTATATCATGGGTTTAGGTTGTAGTTCTCTTAAAACTCTGGTTGTTGCCACCCCTTGTCCCCCCAAACAACACACACACACACAAAATACACAGCCACTTGAACAGATTAGCCGATTTCTTGAGTTAGAACTTGGAAGACTGAAGATTAGCTATCTCACTGAACTAAAACTGAACTAAAACGGGTGGAATCAAAGATACCAAGGGATTGTAGGTAGGATTTAAGATGAGAAAGTTTTTTATTTCTTTTTCCTGATCAAGATTTCTTGACATGTATCCAGATTTTATCACGGACACATCTTTCATCATGATGGCTTCTAGCATTTGCACTCTGATCTTTGACTCAACATCAGAAGAGGCTCTTTTAAGTCACCCCGACTTCAAACCGAAAGTACTCTGAATAGTCTTGCTTTCGGCTCATTGCAAAAGTTTAAGAACATCTGGGCAGGTAATATGCTCTTCTACTTGTGTGCAAATTTTTGTAATTTGTTGTAGCTCGACTACCTTCTGAATGATCTACTTATCTCCATCTTCCATGTGCAATTGTGCATCATTTGTCAATAAATGAGGACTGCTTAACTATTTTTCAATGATCTCACCCGATTAATTTATTTTTAAAAATGCAGGATCAAATGTCAGATGATGCCAAAACTGAAGGGGATCTTCACCAGATTATCACTGCAGGTGGGTACCCCAATCAATACCCTGTTGTCTTATTTCAATTTTGTAAAACAGTTTCATTTAAGACCACTTCTCTTAAAAACCTCCATGCAGGATACACCCGCTGGGCTGATCGATTCCCTCGTATCAAAGAAGCTGCAAGAGATAAAAATCAGTGGCTTCAAGACCTGATACTTACTGTGGATTGACTGGGAACCATACATAATGAAGTGATCTCCCCTTCATTTATACGTTTAGGCTCGCAGAATCTTCTCTGATTTCCTTACTCTCCAGTTCCATGGACTGAGGCATAAACGAGTTCCATAAGGTCGACAAGTCCTGCTCCATTCCAGATTACGGACCTTGGTTTGCATGTATTTAATCTCATTAGGTCTCAATTCTAAGCATATACTTGAACTGACCGTTACTTTCCCTCTTCTTTTGATGGGTTTAAACAGATGGATAAGTTACAAGCCTGATGCATCTCTAAATGGAACTGTAACTAACACAAGGGCTCCTGGTGACAACTAAGTATATGTTCAGGGGCATATATAGAGGTTAACCGAGTCGGGCAGTGCTCAAAAAGGGCTTCAATGTACACCAAATTTCTTGTTAAAGTCATTTGACAAGTCACTCTATTATTAATTGTTTCTTGTTAAAGTTAATTTTAATGGAATTCAATTGATTTAAAAGAACTCGCTTGTTCAGATCCCACATTGTGTTCATACAGAGATAAATTATTTTAGGAATTGCTCTTGCAACTATATATAATTGTATACTTTAAACACTTGATGTATTTGACTAGTCGACCTTCTTACCCAGTTCTTTAGTATATATATATACATACAAAATCAGGGTAAGAAGAAACAATTAATTTTAGATGCTATAGTTAATGGCCCAAAAAGGGCTTCAATGTACACCAAATTTCTTTTTACATAGAATGACGAGTGAAAATGAAACATGTAATACAAACACAATATCTTCTTAAAGATAGAAGAAAGAAAGCAGGCAAAGAAGGTAGGTTCTCACGGAACCAAATTACAAGTTTACAACATTCATGTACAATGATACCAAGCCACAGAAATCATCTGATCTATTATTTAACAACACCCTTGCAAGTTAACCAAACGCTCAGTATAACCATGACATATCTTGCTTGTAGGACACAAATTTTGCATCCCCTTGTATTCCTCGCTCCGAAACTTGAGGACAATCTTCCACTGTCAACATTTCCAATTTATCTGACTCCACAAGTGGTCTCAATTATGATCTACAGCCCTCAGACTTTGATCTGTCAATCGTAACGAGTCATTTATCAACAAGCTGAAGAGGCAGTGATCTAATCACATCTAACAACTCCAGGGTCAGAGATGGACAAAAGGTTACATCCGATCTCCGTGCTAAGCTCACAATGTCGCAGTCCCTAACCCCGATACACATGTCTAAATGGAGCTTCATCAATGACTTATGAGGCAATACACAAGAAAGCCCTCTCTCTGGACTTATGAGGCAATTAACCAAGCTAAGTTCCTCCATACTATCGCAAGGAACACAGTTCTTCCATCGGTCCATAGCTAACCGATCATGCACCTTCATGTATCTATAATTAGCATCAACCTCAAACTCCAACCTTTTCAATTTCCTCCAACCAGGTCCTAGCTTGATGAGATCATCCTCACCAATGGCCCTACAGTTTTTTATTGATAAATCCTGGAGCGTCTCAAGCTTCCCAAGGTACTCTAGCCACTCGACACTACTCACATTCAAACAACGAATGAGATGGAGGGTAGTTAGATTTTTGCAACCCACAGCAAAAGATAGAATACCACAACCAGTAATCCCTGGTGTAAAATTCAGCTTCAAGGTCGTAAGCTTGGTGCAAGAAGCCAAATGACCGAGACCTACGTTGGTAATAAAGGTACAGTAACTTAGAGTCAAATCAACAAGGGAAGAACAACGTTCAGACAGTATATGAATCCCATGATCATCCAACTGTTTCCCTAGTATTGACATCCAGCCTGAGTAAACTATGTCCACTTTCTTCAAGTTACTAAAACGGTTACATAGGGAAGTTACTGCTTCATTTGCAGGGTGTATCCCACAACCAACTCGTAGACATTCCCTTTGTTCTTTCTCCACTTAATGATGCGGAGTTTCTATCGCTTGTTTTCTTAATACGACTTAATATCTCCCAGACTAATTGATCGGGCAAGGTATCCATTGGAGCCATAGTTTCTATATTGTAATAATATAAATATATTCGGTAATTATCCAGAATCCATATTAGCACTCTCAAACTCCCCTAACTAGACACTATTGACTTGTATTATACACGCCCTCATGTATTTCAATGAGTTAGTTGGTGTAGTGTACAAAATGCAGCAGAACAAAATTTTGATTTTTGCTTAGGATTTCGTTTTAAAATGTTTAGCAATACAATAAGGAAGGAGAGATTGGTGCAATTAGCATGGGCTCATTTTGGCGTTTTCATGAAAGTCTCATTTGCGACTGTGGCGATCTTTACGGCAACCAAAGCCATTTTTTCGGCAACTACAACGGTCGGCCACTTATAAGTGAAATAAGTGTTGGTCATGTGGGACAGTATTACTCTTAGAAAAAACCGTCACGTTATTTCTCTCTTAAAGTGGAGAGATTATTATCATCATAGGGGGCAGGGTGCATACCAAAAATGGCTTATCCACTGTATCTTACAAGCTACTTAACATGCCATTGTCATTCTATTATTTATGTATGAGAATGTTATGTTAGTCTGTAGGTAAGAGATACTGTTCGCAGTGGATAGTTACCAGAATCAACAGCCAAATACATGAACTTCAGCAAATCAAAAGGGCACAGTGTTCGACCAGCTTCGGTTATCCTACGAACCAACCAGTTGAGATTTAGTGAGCTGGGACAAGGTGGACATGGTTTGACATTTGTAGCCGACAACGAGGAGTGGGGAAAAGACTAAGAAAAATCGGGAAAAAGTACGTCGGGCCAAGGAAAAGAGGCAGATGTATATAAATAGGGGCATCTACTCGTCTGAAATTCACCCCTTAAGCTGTAATCCTTGTGAGGAATGCTTCTGTTGTGTGTTTCTGTCTCTCTCCACTTGACTGCCTGTTTTGCTTTTGTTTTTTGAGATTCTTTTGCTCTCCCGGTATACAGGTTTCAGTGTTTTTCACAAAGATCCATATTAAATATATAAACTAGCGTCTCGTGTGTTAGAAAGCTACCCAGCCATTAAAGAAGAACATAGAGAATGGATACTGAGTCTACTGCAGTAAGACATAATATCAAAGGAGAATCCATGTCTGTCGAGGAAAATTCAGTTGACTGGAGAGGCAGACCCAGCCAGCTAAACAAGCATGGGGAACTGAAAGCTGCAGTTTTTGTTCTTGGTATATATATATATATCTTCTCTCAAGATTCTCATAGATACATACTTACATTCTCACAAACATATAAGTAAGACATAAAATTCTGATCCTTTACCTCTCCTTGTTATGCATGCCATATGAGATGGTCGCCGCCCTTACCCGCATTAAGAAGCATTGTTTGAAAGTATATATTTTTACTTTCTTTTATCAAGTCAACTCCACTACTTACTACGTCCATCCATTGTGTGTCTTGAGTTTACTGGTCGATATCAAGTGTGGCCGGGTTCTCATTGATATTCAATAACTCTACTTTTGTTATTAATTACTTAATTTGTATGTCAATTGCTTTTGGGTGCATGCGAATGATGATGATTTTGTTTCAGGCCTTGAAGCATTCGAGATCATGGCGATTGCTGCAGTAGGAAATAATCTCATAACCTATGTGTTCAATGAGATGCATTTCTCTCTATCAAAATCTGCAAATACTGTCACAAATTTCATAGGGACTGTCTTCCTCCTCTCACTCCTTGGTGGCTTCCTCTCTGATTCGTATCTTGGGAGCTTTTGGACCATGCTCATCTTTGGGTTTATTGAACTCTCTGTATGCCCATCTCATTATCGACTGCATGTGTTACTGATATTTTTAATTTATTTTGTTCCTAACTTAACATTATTCAATTTAATTAATGTTCCTATAATTTTGATTCCACTCTAGAAAGATCTTTCTAATTATTAGTTTCTTATGTACATGTCATTTGATGTGTGGTGATTCCTTCACAGGGTTTCATACTGTTATCAGTCCAAGCACATCTTCCCCAACTAAGGCCACCGCAGTGCCACATGCTATCTTCTGGGGAGCACTGTTTAGAAGCCAATGGTTTCAAAGCCTTAATATTTTTTGCAGCTCTATACTTGGTGGCCTTGGGAAGTGGTTGCGTAAAGCCCAACATAATTTCTCATGGAGCTGATCAGTTCAGCAAGCAGGACCCAAAACAAACTAAGAAGCTCTCCACCTACTTTAATGCTGCCTACTTTGCCTTCTCTGTTGGGGAACTTGTCGCCCTCACAGTTTTAGTGTGGGTCCAAACGCGTTCCGGAATGGATGTTGGTTTTGGTGTATCCGCAGCAGCCATGGCAATGGGTTTGATCAGCCTCATATCTGGTACAGTTGTATACAGAAACAAGCCTCCTTGTGGAAGCATATTCACGCCAATTGCCCAAGTAATTTGAACTCCCTTTCACTGATTTGAAACTAAGGTCTCCTAGATATTAAAGTATAACACTGCACGATTTGAGACTACATTCCAGTCTTGACGATTCAAGTCAGATTTATTTAAGGGGATTAGAATTTAATCCAAACAAAAGTTAAGTTGGTTCCTACTTACCTTAGGTTTATAAGATCTCATCTAGAAAAAGAAAATAAAAAGCAATAGTACATGGTAAATAACGCATTATAATATTTTAGGAGTACTATAGAAGTTGTTGTATAACATGCATTGCATGAGTCTTAAATAAGCTTCAATTCTGTGATATGCAAATGGTTTTCTGTCATAGGTATTTGTTGCTGCAATTGCAAAGAGAAAGCAAGTCATTCCATCTAATCCAGAGATGCTTCATGGCAATCAAAACCGTGCAAGCTACATCAAATCCCCTTCCTCCAATATTGCCGGCGCTCTCCACCACACTGAAAAGTTTAGGTGTGTAAATAGATATTATTGGAGATTGTCTCACTGCTAATTAAGTACATATATGATAGAATGTAGACGACTATTTTCTTTTTTTTTTTCCTCGTTTTTTTCCTTTAATTTTACGACTAAAGTCAACTTCACTTATGGTCAGATGATACACCAGTTGAATATGGAATCTAGAACATGCATTACATAATTTGGATGTACCTCAACCTAATTTTTAATTTAATACAATAATTTCAGGTTCTTGGATAAGGCCTCCATCATACTACAGGAAGAAACCAGTAATGAAAGTCCATGGAAGCTATGCACTGTAACACAAGTGGAGCAAGTCAAGATAATTATCTCTGTGGTTCCAATTTTTGCTTGCACAATAATCTTCAACACCATTCTGGCTCAGCTCCAGACATTTTCAGTTCAGCAAGGTAGTCTAATGGATACTCAGCTCACAAAAGGATTCCAAATTCCGCCGGCTTCACTACAATCTATCCCATATATAATGCTCATATTTTTAGTTCCTCTTTATGAGATTGCATTTGTCCCATTAGCTCGAAAAATCACTGGAAATGACTCTGGAATTTCCCCGCTGCAACGAGTGGGCATTGGCCTATTTGTCGCCACCTTCTCCATGGTCTCCGCAGCCTTGGTGGAGAATAAGAGGAGGAACTCGGCAGTAGAATCAAACAAAATCTTGTCCATCTTTTGGATTGCGCCACAGTTTCTCATATTTGGACTTTCCGAGATGTTTACAGCGGTTGGTCTTATCGAGTTCTTCTACAAACAGTCCTTGGTAGGAATGCAATCCTTTTTGACAGCTATGACCTATTGCTCATATTCATTTGGTTTTTACCTGAGTTCTCTCCTAGTCTCTCTTGTCAACAAGATCACCTCAAGAGTATCTGGTAGTGGTGGGGGTTGGCTCAGTGACAATGATCTCAACAAGAATAGGCTAGACCTTTTCTACTGGATGCTAGCCACACTCAGCCTTATTAATTTTCTCAACTATCTCTTTTGGTCTAAATGGTATACTTACAACCCCTCTTTATTACCTACTCCACTCTGTGATTCCTATGGAGAAGACCTAGACCACCAAAGCTTTAGTTCTTCAAAGCATATTGGGACTGAAAATTATATGCCTTAGATAATTATCTCCAGGTTATCTAAAAAAAGAGACAATCATCTCTATACATAATTATTTTCTCCCTTTCTTTTACCTTTCTCTTGACTCTTGTATAAATTATTGAAAAAACAACGTAATAAAGGTATAAAGATAGTCTTTTGGCTCTTATTTTACACCTAACTTAGCTTGGTGTCTTCCCACCTTCCGTTTTCGTTTTTGACTACTTCAAGTTGACTTCTGATACCTGATCTTTGATTTGGTTTCAAGGATTTGGAATGAAGTTAGGCCTGAATCTCACATACAAGATTCAATGCATTCACCTTGTTTTTGACTTTGCTCTTCACTAGTGCCATTCTATTATCATGAGCAAAGATGACTTTCAGGTTTCAGCACATGTTGGTAAAAAGGAAAGAAAGAAAAGAAAGAAAGAAAAAGAAAAAGGAAGTGGTCGCCTGTTTAATGCTTCCAACTTTAATGTTTGTTTAAAAGAGGGATCACTATAAAGCAGATCCACTAATGATGATGTGATGCATGTATATGAAAGTTTGAAACCCTCCATTCAGTCCATTGGCAAAATATATATGCTGCAAAGTTATTATTACCTTCTCCAGCACTTACCTCTCTTTGAAGAAACATGTCCTTTACATGTTTCCTACTGACACCTATAGGCCCCTCCATTTGCACTTCTAACCCCGGACACCACTGGCTAGGATTGATCTATATGTTTGCTAAAAGGTTATCATGGCCCCATTAGCAATATCTCTTAATGGCACATGTAAATGCGGCATTTCTGCCCTTGCACCAACAAAGTAAACAACATCATATACCGCATAACTTTGTTTCTAGTTCCAAGTTTCAAAGTCTTTAGTTCGTTTGCATAAAGCTTAGGATTTGGGGGTCGAGAAACTCAACGCCACTAATCCTGAACAACTTGGAGTCGGGCTTTGTTTTCGCACTACTACGGATATGGGGAAAGTTTCGATTCAATTGTCAGCTGCGCCAAATTTCCAAGTTCACATGATTTGAGGTCTAGGTTTCAAACCCCTCCAGTATTACCGAATTACTAATCTCATGAAAAACAGGTTTTATTGGTCAGGCAACGTTGACACCCAAATTGACACTCTTACTAAACACAATGATTTAATAGCCGATTTTTGGTAAATATGATCGATCTCCCTGTGGATAAGATCTTTGTAAAGGAGGCTTAAGACCCTCCTACGGCATTTGCAACGTAACATGGTAAAGTTATGCGCAACTTAAATCAAACGTTTTCATAAAATAAATATTGAGTACAAATGTTCCGATCCAACGTTTAGAAATACTTCATTTAAAAAAATGTTATGATTATGTAATTGAATCATCTGTCTAGGAAAGAATAGACTGACAAAGCGGGGACCAATTACAGAAACAAGGCACTGAGCAATACCCATAAATGTTTTAATATAAATAATCGGCTATTAGCAACACCTCACAAATATTTTAATGTAAATGTTTTTCTTTATTCCAATACAATTTCAAGATCTATCATCCCATATACAAAATGATTGAAATTGTACATATATTCTAACCATAATCTTAAGGTATTCAAATGACAAATTAAATAAAACTTTCAAGAGGGGTTCCAAAGTTGCACCTAAAAATTTACAAACAATAGTGAAAAAAAATCCAGGCATTAAGGGCTATGCTCACTGATTTAAAACCTCATTTTTTGTGGATATGATCTACTAACCATAAAGAACATCTCTACAAAAATTCAACTTGTTTGACAATTTTTAACATGGGCAAAAAATGATTGCAAAAACTAGACATTTCTGGACCGTTAAATATTTTTTCAAAAGTGGCAAAAGATGATTGCAAAAACTAGACATTTCTAGACCGTTAGATATTTTTTCAAAAGTAAACAACAAATTTTATCTAAGTTAGAGAACATCTCTAAAAGAATTTTCTCATTTTCTCATTTTTTCATTTTTTTTTTTATTTTTTATTTTTTTTTTTTTTTTGTATATTATACTCTTCGATTAAAAGAAAATGTTTTTTTTTGAGAACATGTAAAAGAAATATGATTTCAACATTGAAAGATAATCCTATGTGAATAACTTAGCCAAATAAAGATGACAAAATAACTTAGCCAAATAAAGATGAACCCAGGCCTCCTCAGGCAGTAGTTGGTGAAGAAAACCTTGAAACAACTATAACAAACACAGAGCAGTCATTGGTAATCAGGGAAATGGCCGGGTGCAACAGGTAATGAGGTAACAGATGCCCAAAGTGGGCCTTGTACACAGATAGTGGCATGGCAGCAAGCCCAAGCAAGTAACAGCGAAGGGGCTTCACAAAGTAACATCAATTTGATCTCTCCAGGAAAGGTGGAATGTATTTTTGATATAAACAATGAGGAGGAAAGTTCAGTGGTAGTGTTCCAAACCCCTACCCAACAGAGTAGACAAAGGAATACTGAAGCAGAACAAATCTGTGTTAAAAGGAATATTTTTGAAGAGCTTGTTGGTCTCGAAGATGATGATTTGTCGGATGCTGAACTAGAACTCTTTGGAGATTCATACACTTCTCCGAGGATTTTGCAAGTGCCTACAGAGGGAACAACTGTTCAAACTAGAGCCCAGAAGAAGAAAAATACAAAGCAGCAAGTAAATACTGGGAAGAGAGGAAAGGGTAGATCAAAAGGGAGTGGTAAGCGAAAGAACCGGTAATCTGTCTCCTCAATGATGAAAATCTGCAGCTGGAATGTAAGGGCTATGAATAATGGTTTAAAAGCAAAACAGATGTGCAAGTTTATTTTAGATAACAAGATTAGTTGTATGGGGTTTTTGGAAACTAAAGTGAAGATGGAAAAGTACTTAAATTTTTTTGATATAGCCTGGCCAAATTGGGAGATCGTCCACAACTACTCTAGTGACGAATGAGGAAGAATTTGGCTTATTTGGGATGGTAGTTTTGTAGCTATCCAAAAGGAAGTGGAAGGCTCCCAATTTATTCACTGCAAGGTTACCTTACTGCAATATGGAATTTCATTTTTCTTAACTACGGTTTATGGAAGTAATAATAGTCATGATAGACTAATTTTGTGGGAAGAGTTAAAGGCTATCAGTACAGGAGTTCATGGCCCATGGTGTGTTATGGGGGACTTCAATAATGTGTTGTTCTCGCATGAGAGAATATGTGATAGGGTTGTTCATCCGAGAGAAACGCAGCCATTCTCAACATGCCTTAATGTAGCTAGACTGTTTGATCACTCAACAATGGGATGTTTTTATACTTGGAATAGTGGAGGCGATCATATGAGGAAATGGTAAAAAATAGATAGGTGTCTTGTAAATGCAGCATGGTCCTCTATAAGTTTGGCAACAAAGGTGGAATTCTTACCTCAAGGACCATCCGATCACTGCCTTATGGTGATATCTTTCCTCAATTCTATCAGAAGCCACCCACCATTTAGATTCTGCAACTTCTGGACGCTCCATCAAGATTTTGAGAGTTCGCTAAAAGTGTGCTGGGAAATAGCAGACGATGGGAACCTTGATTTCATGTTAACAAGAAAGCTTAAGAGCTTGAAGGCAGTTCTGAAAGGCTGGGCAAAGAATTGCTGTAGTGACACCCATAGACTAGTGGAAGAGACAAGAAGGGTGCTGAAGGCAGTTCAAGAAAACCTGCATAAGAATCCGCTTGATTGTGCTCTGAGTGCCCAAGAATATGAAATAAGAGAGAAGCTATGTTTCCTGATCAGGCTTGAGGAAGCAGATATTTTTCACAAAACTGACATTGATTGGTTATGTTTTGGTGACAAATGTAGTGGATACTTCTTTAATGCTTTAAAGAAGAGGATGACCAAAAAACATGTTTGGGATATTACTGATGCATAGGTGTAAGAAGAGAAGGCAAAAAACAAGTAGCGGAGGCTTTTGTGGAATATTATTCGGAGCTTCTAGGGGTTACTTCCTCTGCTTCATGTGATGTCGGTTATCTTAATAGTCTGAGTATGGAGGAGATCTCTCTTGACACGAGTAAGTTCTTAGCATCACCAATTTCTGATATTGAGATCAAAGAAGCCTTGTTTGCAATGGAGGACAATAAAGCACCAGGGCCAGATGGGTTTAATGCTCATTTCTTCAAGGAAAGCTGGTCTACCGTTGGAGAAGATTTCAAAAGGGCTATCAAACACATTTTTCTCCATAAAAGGATGACAGGAGGTATAAACTCCACATTTCTCTATCTTATTCCTAAATTGAGAAATGATCGAGTGTTGCTTCTTTTAGACCTATCACATGCTGTAATATTATATACAAATGTGTGTCTAAAGTGCTAACAAACAGAATGAAGACTTGTATTTCCTCGTTGATTTCTTGCTCTCAATTTGCGTTTATTCCAGGAAGAACTATCCAAGATAACCTTCTGTTAGCTCATGAGATGCTAAGGGGCTATGCGAGAAAGAAAGGTCTGAAGAGGTGTGCTATCAAGCTGGACATAAAGAAAGCCTATGATTCTGTGTCGTGGCAAGCACTTGAGGCCATTTTACAAAAGTTTAAATTCCTCCTTGTGTTCATTGAATGGTTGTTTATGTCTATGCATCTCCTTGGTACTCTGTAATGGTAAATGGGACACGGAAGGGTATTTTGAAGGTAAAAGAGGACTTCGACAGGGGGACCCAATTTCACCATACCTTTTTGTGCTTGTCATGGAGGTATTAAGTGTTTTTAAATCAAGGGCTCCAGTTGAAAAGGATAAAAGCTCATTCAAAGTGCAAGAAGCTGGCCATTTCCTATCTCTACTTTGCAGACGACATTCTTCTATTCTACAAAGGCAACATAGAGTCTATCATGGCTATCAAAGATATTATGTATACTTTCTCTCAAGCAACAGGACTACATCTTAGCAATGAAAAGACTACTATTCTCACTGGAAGTATGTCTGAAGAAGAGGGACTAGAGGTAGCTGCAGCAATGAATATCTCTCTGGTAACTCCACCTGTTACCTACCTAGGGCTACCTCTCACTGCTTCAAGACTAGGTATACGGGAATGCTTGCCCCTCATAGAAAAGATCACAACTCGGATTTCAAACTGGAAGAACAAAGATCTTAACAGAGCAGGTAGAGTTAAGTTGGTTAAGTCTGTCCTTTCATCCTTTCTTTCTTATTGGGCCCAAACCTTTGTCCTTCCGAAGACAGTACTTGATAAAGTGGCCAAGTTGTGTAATAGATTTATTTGGACTGGTTCAAATATGGCTAGAAAGATGCATCATGCTAGTCATGGAAAGCTCAGACTAGATTAAGATCAAGGTGGACTGGGGCTTTTGGATCCAATGGTCTGGAATAAAGCTGCGTACTGTGGGTTGGTTATCAAAATTGCGCAGAAACATGAGTGCTTGTGGGTTAAATGGTCATGGGATAATCATATAAAACATGAGCACTTTTGGACGATGAAGACCCCTCGAGACTGCTCTTGGGTTTGGAGAGGGGTGATGAAGCATCGAGAAATTGCTTGGAAGTTTGTAAGGTACTGTATAGCAAATGGAGAGGAGACTAGTTTCTGGCATGACCCATGGTGCTCGGGACCTCTTATCAAGAATGAACAGGCGAGAAATCTCCTTGCACATGTAGTACCTGAAGATGCAAAGGTCGCGGAAGTGATAGCTGATGGGGGTTGGGCGAGAACTATAGTTGATCTTCCAGAGTGCGAAGTAAAGAAATGGATAATGGAAACTGAGATAAATTCCCACATTGAAAAAGACCAGATCACATGGACTCCAACCAGTACAGGAGCATTCACGATTTCTTCAGCATATGCAGCTCTAAAAAATGTGCGAAGCAAGGTAAAATGGTACAAGATTGTATGGGGGAAGCTTTCAGTACCTAAACATTCCTTTACTATCTGGCAACTGTTCTAGGGTGCGCTACCTACGCAGAATCGACTGATGAATAAGAAGGTGATTAGAACATCAAAATGCTGCCTGTGTGACAGTCATGAAGAAAGCTCTGGCTTTCTCTTCTTTGATTGCAATTATTCCCATCTTGTATGGAGAAACTTCAAAAGAGCTATGGGGCTTCTGAAATGGTAAAACCTTCTCACAATGAATGGTACTATCTATTGCGTATTTGCCGTACCTCCACAGTGGCAAATGAGATTATACGGGCTATGATTTGCGAGGCAGTTAAGGAAATCTGGACAGAGAGAAACTGGAGACTGAAGAAACAAGAGGTTTAGACAGGCTGATGTTGTTAGCTTGAAGGTACTGAATAACATGAAAATCTATTTGGGGAAATCGATGGAATCAGTGAAGGAGGATGAGGCAACAAAGAGGATACTGAGCACGATGGGAATTGGAGTAAACTATACGAGAGCAGAGGAGACATGGGTAAAATGGAACAAGTCAGAGGACGCGATACCAACACTGAATGCAGATGGATCGGTGCAGGTAGGAAGTGCTAGCTATGGGGGCGTGCTGAGAGATTGTAATGGTGATGTACATATGGCTTTTGGTGGTAGTTCGGCAAGAATGTCTGTGCTATTTCAGGAGCTTCTTGGAGTGCTGAAAGGTTTAGAAGGTACTGCAGACTTGAATATCCAGCGGCTACAAGTGCAATCGGATTCTATGAGTCTTCCAGATATTGAGTGTCAAAGAAGAGCCACCTTGGTACTGCAGGAACTTGGTTGCGCATATACAAAAAGTGGTCTCTAAGTTTGAAGAAGTAAAGTTCAAGCATGTGTTCAGGGAGCATAACCAAGCTGCCGACTATGTAGTGAAAGTAAGTAGGGACTGTTGTAATGAAACCATGTACTATATCCCACCTATGGATCAAAAACTTGATGAACTGATCAAGGGGGATAAAGAAGGGAAACTATACTTGAGAGGTTGCCATTAATTAAAAGGTCGGGGTATCCTTAACCTCTAGTTATTTATAAAAAAAAAAAAAAAAAAAAAAAAGTACTTAAATAAAACTTACAGTAAAATTTGTTTCCAAACTTCCAATTCAATGGGAATCGAAGGAAAGTCGCCATCTCTTCTTCGATCTCAGTTTAACTCAGTATTACAAAACCAACTACATCGGATGTCCATTCCTCAAGCACCACAGATTGCAATATCCTTGTTCAAACATTGCCATCTTCCATCTCAAGATCACAACAAAGATATACACGTGCCACCTTTGAGAGAATTCATTCCCTTGAGTTATAGTTACTTCTAGAATCTTTTTGTTGTCTTCAGTGGTGGTGTTATAAGCAAAGCTGATGTACAACAACTTCAGAGATGCTGGCATTGCCATCTTGATTAATTATGACACTTCAAGAAGTAAGGTGATCTGAGAGAGGTTAGACAATGATACCGGCGCGCAATTAGAAACAAACCGACACCCAATGCAAAGTTTAGCTTGATGTCTAATCCCAAGGATCCCGCCTAGGCCTAAGACCCTCCTGCGGCATTTGCAACGTAACATGGTAAAGTTATGCACAACTTAAATCAAACTTTTTCATAAAATATATATTGAGTACATATGTTCCGATCCAATGTTTAGAAATGCTTCATTTAAAAAAACGTTATGACTATGTAATTGAATCATCTGTCTAGGAGAGAATAGACGGACAAAGCGGTGACCAATTACAGAAGCAAGGCACTGAGTAATACCCACAAATGTTTTAATGTAAATAATCAGCAATTAGCAACACCTTACAAACATTTTAATGTAAATGTTTTGCTTTATTCCAATACAACTTCAAGATCTATCATCCCATATACAAAATGATTGTAATTGTACATGTATTCTAACCATAATCTTAAGGTATTCAAATGACAAATTAAATAAAACTTTCAAAAGGGGTTCCAAAGTCGCACCTAAAAATTTACCAACAATAGTGAAAAAAAATCCAGACATTAAGGGTTATGCTCACTGATTTAAAACCTCATTTTTTGTGGATATGATCTACTAACCATAAAGAACATCTCTAAAAAAATTCAACTTGTTTGACAATTTTTTTTCAAAAGACAAATGATGATTGCAAAAACTAGACATTTTTTTTTTAGATATTTTTTTAAAAGTGGACAACAAATTTTATCTAAGTTAGAGAATATCTCTAAAATTTTCTAGTTTTTATTAAAAAAAAAAAAAAAAATTTTTTTTTTTTTTTTTTATTATACTCTTATACTTTCAAAAAAAAATTTTTTTTTTTTTTTTTTTTTTTTTTTTTTTGAAACATGTAAAAGAAATAACATTTCAACATTGAAAGATAATCCTAAGTGAACAACTTAGTAAAATATGAAAAGAAAAACTAAAATAAAACTTATAGTAAATCTTATTTCCAAATTTTCAATTCAATGGGAATCGAAGGAAAGTCGCCATCCACTTATTCGATCTCAAATTAACTTCGGTACTATAAAATCAACTACACGGATGTCTATTCCTCATGCACCAAGGACTGCAATATCCTCGTTCAAACATTGTCATCTTCCCTCTCAAGATCACAACAAAGCTATACCGTTGCACCTTGAGAGAATTCATTCCCTTCAGTTATATTTACTTCAAGAATCTTTTTGTTATCTTTAGTGGTGGTGTTATAAGAAAAAGCTGATGTACAACAACTTAAAGATGATGGCATTGCAGTCTTGATTAATTATGGCAGTTCAAGAAATAAGGTGATCGAGAGATGTTAGGCAATGATATTGGCAATTAGAAACAAACCGACATCCAATGCAAAGTTTAGCTTGATGTCTAATCCCAAGGATCCGCCTAGGCCTAAGACCCTCTGTGGCATTTGCAGCGTAACATGGTAAAGTTATCGCTTATGCAACTTAAATCAAACTTTTCATAAAATAAATATTGAGTACAAATTTTTCGATCCAACGTCTATAAATGCTTAATTTAGAAAAAAAAAAGTTATGGCTATGTAAATGAATCATCTATCTTGGAAAGAATAGGCTAACAACAATCACGGTGACCAATTACGAAGCAAGGCCTTGAGTAATAATACTCATAAATGTTTTATTGTAAATAATCGGTAATTAGCAACACCTCACAAAACAAATTAATGTAAATGTTTTTCTTTATTCCAATACAATTTCAAGGTCAATCATCCCATATACAAAAGGATTGAAAGTGTGCACAGTATTCTAACCATAATCTTAAGGTATTCAAATGACAAATTAAATAAAACTTTCAAGAAGGGTTCCAAAGTCACACCTAAAAATTTACAACAACGATGAAAAAAAAAAAATCCATAAATTAAAGCCTATGCTCACTGATTTAAAACCTCATTTTTTTGTGGATTTGAACTACTAACCATAAGGAACATCTCTACAAAAATTCAACATGTTTGACAATTTTTAACTTTGACAAATGATGATTGCAAAAACTAGACATTTTTTTGACCGTTAGTTATTTTTTTAAAAGTGGACAACAAATTTTATCTAAGTTAGAGTATATCTCTAAATGAATTTTTTTTTTTTTTTTTTTTTTTTTTTTTTTTTTTTTATTTATACTCTTGAATAAAAAAAAAAAAAAAATTTTTTTTTTTTTTTTTTTTTTTGAGAACATGTAAAATAAATAACATTTCAACATTGAAAGATAATCCTAAGTGAACAACTTAGTAAAATATGAAAGACAAAACACTAAAATAAAACTTATAGTAAATCTTATTTCCAAATTTCCAATTCAATGGGGAATCGAAGGAAAATTCACCATCCCTTATTAGATCTCAAATTAACTTCGATACTATAAAATCAACTACACGGATGTCTATTCCTCCGCACCAAGGACTGCAATATCCTCGTTCAAACATTGTCATCTTCCCTCTCAAGATCACAACAAAGCTATACCGCGTTGCACCTTGAGAGAATCCATTCCCTTCAGTTATATTTACTTCAAGAATCTTTTTTTTATCTTTAGTGGTGGTGTTATAAGAAAAGCTGATGTACAACAACTTAAAAGATCTTTGGCATTGCAGTCTTGATTAATTATGGCAGTTCAAGAAATAAGGTGATCGAGAGATGTTAGGCAATGATACCGGCAATTAGAAACAAACCGACATCCAATGCAAAGTTTAGCTTGATGTCTAATCCCAAGGATCCCGCCTAGGCCTAAGACCCTCTGTGGCATTTGCAGCGTAACATGGTAAAGTTATCGCAAAACTTAAAATCAAACTTTTTCATAAAATAAATATTGAGTACAAATTTTTCGATCCAACGTCTATAAATGCTTAATTTAGAAAAAAAAGTTATTATGGCTATGTAAATGAATCATCTATCTTGGAAAGAATAGGCTAACAATCACGGTGACCAATTCTGAAGCAAGGCCTTTGAGTAATACTCATAAATGTTTTATTGTAAATAATCGGTAATTAGCAACACCTCACAAACAAATTAATGTAAATGTTTTCTTTATTCCAATACAATTTCAAGGTCAATCATCCCATATACAAAAGGATTGAAAGTGTACAGGTATTCTAACCATAATCTTAAGGTATTCAAATGACAAATTAAATAAAACTTTCAAGAGGGGTTCCAAAGTCACACCTAAAAATTTACCAACAACGGTGAAAAAAAATCCATAAATTAAAGCCTATGCTCACTGATTTAAAACCTCATTTTTTGTGGATTTGAACTACTAACCATAAGGAACATCTCTACAAAAATTCAACATGTTTGACAATTTTTAACTTTGACAAATGATGATTGCAAAAACTAGACATTTTTTGACCGTTAGTTATTTTTTTAAAGTGGACAACAAATTTTATCTAAGTTAGAGTATATCTCTAAATGAATTTTTTTATTCCCGTTTTTTTTTTTTTTTTTTTTTTTTTTATATTTATACTCTTGAATAAAAAAAAAAATTTTTTTTTTTTTTTTTTTTTTGTAAAAAAATAACATTTCAACATTGAAAGATAATCCTAAGTGAACAACTTAGTAAAATATAAAAGACAAAACACTAAAATAAAACTTATAGTAAATCTTATTTTCAAATTTTCAATTCAGCGGGAATCGAAGGAAATTCACCATCCCTTATTAGATCTCAAATTAACTTCGATACTATAAAATCAACTACACGGATGTCTATTCCTCCACGCACCAAGGACTGCAATATCCTCGTTCAAACATTGTCATCTTCTCTCTCAAGATCACAACAAAGCTATACCGTTGCACCTTGAGAGAATTCCATTCCCTTCAGTTATATTTACTTCAAGAATCTTTTTGTTATCTTTAGTGGTGGTGTTATAAGAAAAGGCGATGTACAACAACTTAAAAGATCTTGGCATTGCAGTCTTGATTAATTATGACAGTTCAAGAAATAAGGTGATCGAGATGTTAGGCAATGATATTGGCAATTAGAAACAAACCGACATCCAATGCAAAGTTTAGCTTGATGTCTAATCCCAAGGATCCCGCCTAGGCCTAAGACCCTCTGTGGCATTTGCAGCGTAACATGGTAAAGTTATGCGCAACTTAAATCAAACTTTTCATAAAATAAATATTGAGTACAAATTTTTCGATCCAAAAGCGTCTATAAATGCTTAATTTAGAAAAAAAAAGTTGGCTATGTAAATGAATCATCTATCTTGGAAAGAATAGGCTGACAATCACGGTGACCAATTCTGAAAGCAAGGCAAGGCCTTTGAGTAATACTCATAAATGTTTTATTGTAAATAATCGGTAATTAGCAACACCTCACAAACAAATTAATGTAAATGTTTTTCTTTATTCCAATACAATTTCAAGGTCAATCATCCCATATACAAAAGGATTGAAAGTGTACAGGTATTCTAACCATAATCTTAAGGTATTCAAATGACAAATTAAATAAAACTTTCAAGAAGGGTTCCAAAGTCACACCTAAAAATTTACCAACAACAGTGAAAAAAAAAATCCATAAATTAAAGCCTATGCTCACTGATTTAAAAACCTCATTTTTTGTGGATTTGAACTACTAACCATAAGGAACATCTCTACAAAAATTCAACATGTTTGACAATTTTTAACTTTGACAAATGATGATTGCAAAAACTAGACATTTTTTTGACCGTTAGTTATTTTTTTTTAAAAGTGGACAACAAATTTTATCTAAGTTAGAGTATATCTCTAAATGAATTTTTTTTTTTTTTTTTTTTTTTTTTTTTTTTTTTTTTATATTTTTCAAATAAAAAAAAAAAAGTTTTTTTTTTTTTTTTTTTTGACACATGTAAAAGAAATAACATTTCAACATTGAAAGATAATCCTAAGTGAACAACTTAGTAAAATATGAAAGACAAAACACTAAAATAAAACTTATAGTAAAACTTATTTCCAAATTTCCAATTCAGCGGGAATCGAAGGAAAATTCACCATCCCTTATTAGATCTCAAATTAACTTCGATTACTATAAAATCAACTACACGGATGTCTATTCCTCCACGCACCAAGGACTGCAATATCCTCGTTCAAACATTGTCATCTTCCCTCTCAAGATCACAACAAAGCTATACCGTTGCACCTTGAGAGAATCCATTCCCTTCAGTTATATTTACTTCAAGAATCTTTTTGTTATCTTTAGTGGTGGTGTTATAAGAAAAGGATGATGTACAACAACTTAAAAGATCTTGGCATTGCAGTCTTGATTAATTATGGCAGTTCAAGAAATAAGGTGATCGAGATATGATGTTAGGCAATGATATTGGCAATTAGAAACAAACCGACATCAATGCAAAGTTTAGCTTGATGTCTAATCCCAAGGATCCGCCTAGGCCTAAGACCCTCTGTGGCATTTGCAGCGTAACATGGTAAAGTTATCGCCAACTTAAATCAAACTTTTTCATAAAATAAATATTGAGTACAAATTTTTCGATCCAAAAGCGTCTATAAATGCTTAATTTAGAAAAAAGTTATGGCTATGTAAATGAATCATCTATCTTGGAAAGAATAGGCTACAATCACGGTGACCAATTCTGAAGCAAGGCAACGAGTAATACTCATAAATGTTTTATTGTAAATAATCGGTAATTAGCAACACCTCACAAACAAATTAATGTAAATGTTTTTTCTTTATTCCAATACAATTTCAAGGTCAATCATCCCATATACAAAAGGATTGAAAGTGTACAGGTATTCTAACCATAATCTTAAGGTATTCAAATGACAAATTAAATAAAACTTTCAAGAGGGGTTCCAAGTCACACCTAAAAAATTTACCAACAACGATGAAAAAAAAATCCATAAATTAAAAGCCTATGCTCACTGATTTAAAACCTCATTTTTTTTGTGGATTTGAACTACTAACCATAAGGAACATCTCTACAAAAATTCAACATGTTTGACAATTTTTAACTTTGACAAATGATGATTGCAAAAACTAGACATTTTTTGACCGTTAGTTATTTTTTTTTAAAAGTGAACAACAAATTTTATCTAAGTTAGAGTATATCTCTAAATGAATTTTTTTTTTTTTTTTTTTTTTTTTTTTTTTTTTTTTTTTTTTTTTTTGTATATTATACTCTTCAAATAAAAGTTTTTTTTTTTTTTTTTTTTTTTTTTTGTAAATGTAAAAAAAATAACATTTTTCAACATTGAAAGATAATCCTAAGTGAACAACTTAGTAAAATATGAAAAGACAAAACACTAAAATAAAACTTATAGTAAAAACTTATTTCCAAATTTTCAATTCAACGGGAATCGAAGGAAAAATTCACCATCCCTTATTAGATCTCAAATTAACTTCGATTACTATAAAATCAACTACACGGATGTCTATTCCTCACGCACCAAGGACTGCAATATCCTCGTTCAAACATTGTCATCTTCCCTCTCAAGATCACAACAAAGCTATACCGTTGCACCTTGAGAGAATCCATTCCCTTCAGTTATATTTACTTCAAGAATCTTTTTGTTATCTTTAGTGGTGGTGTTATAAAAAAAAGGCTGATGTACAACAACTTAAAAGATCTTGGCATTGCAGTCTTGATTAATTATGACAGTTCAAGAAATAAGGTGATCTGAGATATGTTAGGCAATGATATTGGGCAATTAGAAACAAACCGACATCCAATGCAAAGTTTAGCTTGATGTCTAATCCCAAGGATCCCCTAGGCCTAAGACCCTCTGTGGCATTTGCAGCGTAACATGGTAAAGTTATCGCCAACTTAAATCAAACTTTTTCATAAAATAAATATTGAGTACAAATTTTCCGATCCAAAAGCGTCTATAAATGCTTAATTTAGAAAAAAGTTATGGCTATGTAAAATGAATCATCTATCTTGGAAAGAATAGGCTACAATCACGGTGACCAATTCTGAAAGCAAGGCCTTTGAGTAATACTCATAAATGTTTTATTGTAAATAATCGGTAATTAGCAACACCTCACAAACAAATTAATGTAAATGTTTTTCTTTATTCCAATACAATTTCAAGGTCAATCATCCCATATACAAAAAAAGGATTGAAAGTGTGCACGGTATTCTAACCATAATCTTAAGGTATTCAAATGACAAATTAAATAAAACTTTCAAGAGGGGTCCCAAAGTCACACCTAAAAATTTTTACCAACAACGATGAAAAAAAAAATCCATAAATTAAAGCCTATGCTCACTGATTTAAAACCTCATTTTTTTGTGGATTTGAACTACTAACCATAAGGAACATCTCTACAAAAATTCAACATGTTTGACAATTTTTTAACTTTGACAAATGATGATTGCAAAAACTAGACATTTTTTTTTTTAGTTAGTTATTTTTTAAAAGTGGACAACAAATTTTATCTAAGTTAGAGTATATCTCTAAATGAATTTTTTTTTTTTTTTTTTTTTTTTTTTTTTTTTTTTTTTTTTTTTTTTATACTCTTCAAATAAAATTTTTTTTTTTTTTTTTTTTTTTTTTTTTTTTTTTTTTTTTTTTGTAAAAAAAAAATAACATTTCAACATTGAAAGATAATCCTAAGTGAACAACTTAGTAAAATATGAAAGACAAAACACTAAAATAAAACTTATAGTAAAACTTATTTTCCAAATTTCCAATTCAAGCGGGGATCGAAGGAAAAATTCACCATCCCTTATTAGATCTCAAATTAACTTCGATACTATAAAATCAACTACACGGATGTCTATTCCTCCGCACCAAGGACTGCAATATCCTCGTTCAAACATTGTCATCTTCCCTCTCAAGATCACAACAAAGCTATACCGTTGCACCTTGAGAGAATCCATTCCCTTCCGTTATATTTACTTCAAGAATCTTTTTGTTATCTTTAGTGGTGGTGTTATAAAAAAAGCTGATGTACAACAACTTAAAAGATCTTTGGCATTGCAGTCTTGATTAATTATGGCAGTTCAAAAATAAGGTGATCGAGATATGTTAGGCAATGATATTGGCAATTAGAAACAAACCGACATCAATGCAAAGTTTAGCTTGATGTCTAATCCCAAGGATCCGCCTAGGCCTAAGACCCTCTGTGGCATTTGCAGCGTAACATGGTAAAGTTATCGCAACTTAAATCAAACTTTTTCATAAAATAAATATTGAGTACAAATTTTCCGATCCAAGCGTCTATAAATGCTTAATTAAGAAAAAAAAGTTATGGCTATGTAAATGAATCATCTATCTTGGAAAGAATAGGCTAACAATGCGGTGACCAATTACAGAAGCAAGGCACTGAGTAATACTCATAAATGTTTTATTGTAAATAATCGGTAATTAGCAACACCTCACAAACAAATTAATGTAAATGTTTTTCTTTATTCCAATACAATTTCAAGGTCAATCATCCCATATACAAAAGGATTGAAAGTGTACAGGTATTCTAACCATAATCTTAAGGTATTCAAATGACAAATTAAATAAAACTTTCAAGAAGGGTTCCAAAGTCACACCTAAAAATTTACCAACAACAGTGAAAAAAAATCCATAAATTAAAGCCTATGCTCACTGATTTAAAACCTCATTTTTTTGTGGATTTGAACTACTAACCATAAGGAACATCTCTACAAAAATTCAACATGTTTGACAATTTTTAACTTTGACAAATGATGATTGCAAAAACTAGACATTTTTTTAGCCGTTAGTTATTTTTTTTTTAAGTGGACAACAAATTTTATCTAAGTTAGAGTATATCTCTAAATGAATTTTTTTTTTTTTTTTTTTTTTTTTTTTTTTTTATTATACTCTTTTTAAAATTTTTTTTTTTTTTTTTTTTTTTTTTTTTTTTTGTAAAAAAGAAATAACATTTCAACATTGAAAGATAATCCTAAGTGAACAACTTAGTAAAATATGAAAAAGACAAAACACTAAAATAAAACTTATAGTAAATCTTATTTCCAAATTTCCAATTCAGCGGGGAATCGAAGGAAATTCACCATCCCTTATTAGATCTCAAATTAACTTCGATACTATAAAATCAACTACACGGATGTCTATTCCTCCACGCACCAAGGACTGCAATATCCTCGTTCAAACATTGTCATCTTCCCTCTCAAGATCACAACAAAGCTATACCGTTGCACCTTGAGAGAATCCATTCCCTTCAGTTATATTTACTTCAAGAATCTTTTTTTTTTATCTTTAGTGGTGGTGTTATAAGAAAAGGCGATGTACAACAACTTAAAATCTTTGGCATTGCAGTCTTGATTAATTATGACAGTTCAAGAAATAAGGTGATCTGAGATATGTTAGGCAATGATACCGGGCAATTAGAAACAAACCGACATCAATGCAAAGTTTAGCTTGATGTCTAATCCCAAGGATCCGCCTAGGCCTAAGACCCTCTGTGGCATTTGCAGCGTAACATGGTAAAGTTATCGCCAACTTAAATCAAACTTTTTCATAAAATAAATATTGAGTACAAATTTTCCGATCCAACGTCTATAAATGCTTAATTTAGAAAAAAAAAAATGGCTATGTAAATGAATCATCTATCTTGGAAAGAATAGGCTACAATCGGTGACCAATTCTGACGAAAAGCAAGGCGAGTAATACTCATAAATGTTTTATTGTAAATAATCGGTAATTAGCAACACCTCACAAACAAATTAATGTAAATGTTTTTCTTTATTCCAATACAATTTCAAGGTCAATCATCCCATATACAAAAGGATTGAAAGTGTACAGGTATTCTAACCATAATCTTAAGGTATTCAAATGACAAATTAAATAAAACTTTCAAGAGGGTTCCAAAGTCACACCTAAAAATTTACCAACAACGGTGAAAAAAAATCCATAAATTAAAGCCTATGCTCACTGATTTAAAACCTCATTTTTTTTGTGGATTTGAACTACTAACCATAAGGAACATCTCTACAAAAATTCAACATGTTTGACAATTTTTTAACTTTGACAAATGATGATTGCAAAAACTAGACATTTTTTGCCGTTAGTTATTTTTTTAAAAGTGGACAACAAATTTTATCTAAGTTAGAGTATATCTCTAAATGAATTTTTTTTTTTTTTTTTTTTTTTTTTTTTTTTTTTTTTTTTTTTTTTTATATTATACTCTTCAATAAAAAAATTTTTTTTTTTTTTTTTTTTTTTTTTTTTGTAAAAAAAATAAATAACATTTCAACATTGAAAGATAATCCTAAGTGAACAACTTAGTAAAATATGAAAGACAAAACACTAAAAATAAAACTTATAGTAAAATCTTATTTCCAAATTTCCAATTCAACGGGGAATCGAAGGAAAAATTCACCATCCCTTATTAGATCTCAAATTAACTTCGATTACTATAAAATCAACTACACGGATGTCTATTCCTCATGCACCAAGGACTGCAATATCCTCGTTCAAACATTGTCATCTTCCCTCTCAAGATCACAACAAAGCTATACCGTTGCACCTTGAGAGAATCCATTCCCTTCAGTTATATTTACTTCAAGAATCTTTTTTTGTTATCTTTAGTGGTGGTGTTATAAGAAAAGGCGATGTACAACAACTTAAAAGATCTTTGGCATTGCAGTCTTGATTAATTATGACAGTTCAAGAAATAAGGTGATCGAGATGTGTTAGGCAATGATATTGGCAATTAGAAACAAACCGACATCAATGCAAAGTTTAGCTTGATGTCTAATCCCAAGGATCCCCCTAGGCCTAAGACCCTCTGTGGCATTTGCAGCGTAACATGGTAAAGTTATCGCAACTTAAATCAAACTTTTTCATAAAATAAATATTGAGTACAAATTTTTCGATCCAAGTCGTCTATAAATGCTTAATTTAGAAAAAAAAAAGTTATGGCTATGTAAATGAATCATCTATCTTGGAAAGAATAGGCTAACAATCACGTGACCAATTCACGAAGCAAGGCAGCTGAGTAATACTCATAAATGTTTTATTGTAAATAATGGTAAATTAGCAACACCTCACAAACAAATTAATGTAAATGTTTTTCTTTATTCCAATACAATTTCAAGGTCAATCATCCCATATACAAAAGGATTGAAAGTGTACAGGTATTCTAACCATAATCTTAAGGTATTCAAATGACAAATTAAATAAAACTTTCAAGGGGGTTCCAAAGTCACACCTAAAAATTTACCAACAACAGTGAAAAAAAAATCCAGAAATTAAAGCCTATGCTCACTGATTTAAAACCTCATTTTTTGTGGATTTGAACTACTAACCATAAGGAACATCTCTACAAAAATTCAACATGTTTGACAATTTTTTAACTTTGACAAATGATGATTGCAAAAACTAGACATTTTTTGGCCGTTAGTTATTTTTTTAAAAGTGGACAACAAATTTTTTATCTAAGTTAGAGTATATCTCTAAATGAATTTTTTTTTTTTTTTTTTTTTTTTTTTTTTTTTTTTTTTTTTTTTTTTTAAAAAAAAAAATTTTTTTTTTTTTTTTTTTTTTTTTTTTTTTTTTTTTTTTTTTTGAACATGTAAAAGAAATAACATTTCAACATTGAAAGATAATCCTAAGTGAACAACTTAGTAAAATATGAAAGACAAAACACTAAAATAAAACTTATAGTAAAATTATTTCCAAATTTCCAATTCAGCGGGGAATCGAAGGAAATTCACCATCCCTTATTAGATCTCAAATTAACTTCGGTACTATAAAATCAACTACACGGATGTCTATTCCTCACGCACCAAAGGACTGCAATATCCTCGTTCAAACATTGTCATCTTCCTCTCAAGATCACAACAAAGCTATACGTTGCACCTTGAGAGAATCCATTCCCTTCAGTTATATTTACTTCAAGAATCTTTTTGTTATCTTTTAGTGGTGGTGTTATAAGAAAAGGCGATGTACAACAACTTAAAAGATCTTTGGCATTGCAGTCTTGATTAATTATGGCAGTTCAAGAAATAAGGTGATCTGAGATGTTTAGGCAATGATACGGCAATTAGAAACAAACCGACATCCAATGCAAAGTTTAGCTTGATGTCTAATCCCAAGGATCCGCCCTAGGCCTAAGACCCTCTGTGGCATTTTTGCAGCGTAACATGGTAAAGTTATGCGCCAACTTAAATCAAACTTTTTCATAAAATAAATATTGAGTACAAATTTTTCCGATCCAAAGCGTCTATAAATGCTTAATTTAGAAAAAAGTTATGGCTATGTAAATGAATCATCTATCTTGGAAAGAATAGGCTAACAATCGGTGACCAATTCTGAAGCAAGGCAAAGTAATACTCATAAATGTTTTATTGTAAATAATCGGTAATTAGCAACACCTCACAAACAAATTAATGTAAATGTTTTTCTTTATTCCAATACAATTTCAAGGTCAATCATCCCATATACAAAAGGATTGAAAGTGTACAGGTATTCTAACCATAATCTTAAGGTATCAAATGACAAATTAAATAAAACTTTCAAGAGGGTTCCAAAGTCACACCTAAAAATTTACCAACAACGGTGAAAAAAAAATCCATAAATTAAAGCCTATGCTCACTGATTTAAAACCTCATTTTTTTGTGGATTTGAACTACTAACCATAAGGAACATCTCTACAAAAAAATTCAACATGTTTGACAATTTTTAACTTTGACAAATGATGATTGCAAAAACTAGACATTTTTTTTACGTTAGTTATTTTTTTAAAAGTGGACAACAAATTTTATCTAAGTTAGAGTATATCTCTAAATGAATTTTTTTTTTTTTTTTAAAAAAAAAAAAAAAAAAAAAAAATTTTTTTTTTTTTTTTATATTATACTCTTCTTTTAAAAAAAAAAATTTTTTTTTTTTTTTTTTTTGAAACATGTAAAAAAAATAACATTTCAACATTGAAAAAGATAATCCTAAGTGAACAACTTAGTAAAATATGAAAGACAAAACACTAAAATAAAACTTATAGTAAAACTTATTTCCAAATTTCCAATTCAGCGGGGATCGAAGGAAATTCACCATCCCTTATTTCGATCTCAAATTAACTTCGATACTATAAAATCAACTACACGGATGTCTATTCCTTCCTCCGCACCAAAAGGACTGCAATATCCTCGTTCAAACATTGTCATCTTCCCTCTCAAGATCACAACAAAGCTATACCGTTGCACCTTGAGAGAATCCATTCCCTTCAGTTATATTTACTTCAAGAATCTTTTTTGTTATCTTTAGTGGTGGTGTTATAAGAAAAAGCGATGTACAACAACTTAAAAGATCTTTGGCATTGCAGTCTTGATTAATTATGACAGTTCAAGAAATAAGGTGATCGAGATATGTTAGGCAATGATATTGGCAATTAGAAACAAACCGACACAAACCAACATCAATGCAAAGTTTAGCTTGATGTCTAATCCCAAGGATCCGCCTAGGCCTAAGACCCTCTGTGGCATTTGCAGCGTAACATGGTAAAGTTATCGCAAACTAAATCAAACTTTTTCATAAAATAAATATTGAGGTACAAATTTTCCGATCCAAGCGTCTATAAATGCTTAATTTAGAAAAAAAAAGTTATGGCTATGTAAAAATGAATCATCTATCTTGGAAAGAATAGGCTACAATCATGGTGACCAATTCTGAAAGCAAGGCAAGCGAGTAATACTCATAAATGTTTTATTGTAAATAATCGGTAATTAGCAACACCTCACAAACAAATTAATGTAAATGTTTTTCTTTTATTCCAATACAATTTCAAGGTCAATCATCCCATATACAAAAGGATTGAAAGTGTACAATTATTCTAACCATAATCTTAAGGTATTCAAATGACAAATTAAATAAAACTTTCAAGAGGGGTTCCAAAGTCACACCTAAAAATTTACCAACAACAGGTGAAAAAAAAAATCATAAATTAAAGCCTATGCTCACTGATTTAAAACCTCATTTTTTTGTGGATTTGAACTACTAACCATAAGGAACATCTCTACAAAAATTCAACATGTTTGACAATTTTTTTAACTTTGACAAATGATGATTGATTAAAACTAGACATTTTTTGACCGTTAGTTATTTTTTTTTTAAAGTGGACAACAAATTTTATCTAAGTTAGAGTATATCTCTAAAATGAATTTTTTTTTTTTTTTTTTTTTTTTTTTTTTTTTTTTATATATTATACTTTGAATAAAAAAAATTTTTTTTTTTTTTTTTTTGTAAAAGAAATAACATTTCAACATTGAAAGATAATCCTAAGTGAACAACTTAGTAAAATATGAAAGACAAAACACTAAAATAAAACTTATAGTAAAATCTTATTTCCAAATTTCCAATTCAAAGCGGGAATCGAAGGAAATTCACCATCCCTTATTAGATCTCAAATTAACTTCGATTACTATAAAATCAACTACACGGATGTCTATTCCTCCACACCAAGGACTGCAATATCCTCGTTCAAACATTGTCATCTTCCCTCTCAAGATCACAACAAAGCTATACCGTTGCACCTTGAGAGAAATCCATTCCCTTCAGTTATATTTACTTCAAGAATCTTTTTGTTATCTTTAGTGGTGGTGTTATAAAGAAAGGCGATGTACAACAACTTAAAAGATCTTTGGCATTGCAGTCTTGATTAATTATGACAGTTCAAGAAATAAGGTGATCGAGATATGTTAGGCAATGATACCGGCAATTAGAAACAAACCGACATCAATGCAAAAAGTTTAGCTTGATGTCTAATCCCAAGGATCCCGCTAGGCCTAAGACCCTCTGTGGCATTTGCAGCGTAACATGGTAAAAAGTTATCGCAACTTAAATCAAACTTTTTCATAAAATAAATATTGAGTACAAATTTTTCGATCCAAGCGTCTATAAATGCTTAATTTAGAAAAAAGTTATGGCTATGTAAATGAATCATCTATCTTGGAAAGAATAGGCTGACAATCACGGTGACCAATTACGAAGCAAGGCAGCGAGTAATACTCATAAATGTTTTATTGTAAATAATCGGTAATTAGCAACACCTCACAAACAAATTAATGTAAATGTTTTTCTTTATTCCAATACAATTTCAAGGTCAATCATCCCATATACAAAAAGATTGAAAGTGTATGCAGGTATTCTAACCATAATCTTAAAAGGTATTCAAATGACAAATTAAATAAAACTTTCAAGAAGGGTTCCAAAGTCACACCTAAAATTTTACAACAACAGGTGAAAAAAAAAATCCATAAATTAAAGCCTATGCTCACTGATTTAAAACCTCATTTTTTGTGGATTTGAACTACTAACCATAAGGAACATCTCTACAAAAATTCAACATGTTTGACAATTTTTTTAACTTTGACAAATGATGATTGCAAAAACTAGACATTTTTTGACCGTTAGTTATTTTTTTTTTTAAAGTGGACAACAAATTTTATCTAAGTTAGAGTATATCTCTAAATGAATTTTTTTTTTTTTTTTTTTTTTTTTTTTTTTTTTTTTTTTTATACTCTTCAAATAAAAAAAAAAAATTTTTTTTTTTTTTTTTTTTTTTGAGAACATGTAAAAAAATAACATTTCAACATTGAAAGATAATCCTAAGTGAACAACTTAGTAAAATATGAAAGACAAAACACTAAAATAAAACTTATAGTAAAATCTTATTTCCAAATTTCCAATTCAGCGGGAATCGAAGGAAAATTAAGCCATCCCTTATTAGATCTCAAATTAACTTCGATTACTATAAAATCAACTACACGGATGTCTATTCCTCCGCGCACCAAGGACTGCAATATCCTCGTTCAAACATTGTCATCTTCCCTCTCAAGATCACAACAAAGCTATACCGTTGCACCTTGAGAGAATCCATTCCCTTGAGTTATATTTACTTCAAGAATCTTTTTTGTTATCTTTAGTGGTGGTGTTATAAGAAAAGGCGATGTACAACAACTTAAAAGATTTGGCATTGCAGTCTTGATTAATTATGACAGTTCAAGAAATAAGGTGATCGAGATATGTTAGGCAATGATATTACAATTAAAATTAGAAACAAACCGACACCCAATGCAAAGTTTAGCTTGATGTCTAATCCCAAGGATCCCGCCTAGGCCTAAGACCCTCTGTGGCATTTGCAGCGTAACATGGTAAAGTTATCGCTTAACTTAAATCAAACTTTTTCATAAAATAAATATTGAGTACAAATTTTTTCCGATCCAAAGCGTCTATAAATGCTTAATTTAGAAAAAAAGTTATGGCTATGTAAATGAATCATCTATCTTGGAAAGAATAGGCTAACAATCACGGTGACCAATTCTGAAAGCAAGGCCTTTGAGTAATACTCATAAATGTTTTATTGTAAATAATCGGTAATTAGCAACACCTCACAAACAAATTAATGTAAATGTTTTCTTTATTCCAATACAATTTCAAGGTCAATCATCCCATATACAAAAAAGATTGAAAGTGTGCAGGTATTCTAACCATAATCTTAAGGTATTCAAATGACAAATTAAATAAAACTTTCAAGAGGGGTTCCAAAGTCACACCTAAAATTTACCAACAACGGTGAAAAAAAAATCCATAAATTAAAGCCTATGCTCACTGATTTAAAACCTAATTTTTAGTGGATTTGAACTACTAACCATAAGGAACATCTCTACAAAAATTCAACATGTTTGACAATTTTAACTTTGACAAATGATGATTGCAAAAACTAGACATTTTTTTGACCGTTAGTTATTTTTTTTTTAAAGTGGACAACAAATTTTATCTAAGTTAGAGTATATCTCTAAATGAATTTTTTTTTTTTTTTTTTTTTTTTTTTTTTTTTTTTTTTTTTATTATACTTTTAAAATTTTTTTTTTTTTTTTTTTTTTTTTTTTTTTTTTTTTTTTTTTTTTTTTTTTTTTTTTTTTTTTTTGAGAACATGTAAAAGAAATAACATTTCAACATTGAAAGATAATCCTAAGTGAACAACTTAGTAAAATATGAAAGAAAAAACACTAAAATAAAACTTATAGTAAATCTTATTTCCAAATTTCCAATTCAATGGGGAATCGAAGGAAAGTTCACCATCCCTTATTAGATCTCAAATTAACTTCGATACTATAAAATCAACTACACGGATGTCTATTCCTCCTCACGCACCAAGGACTGCAATATCCTCGTTCAAACATTGTCATCTTCCCTCTCAAGATCACAACAAAGCTATACCGTTGCACCTTGAGAGAATCCATTCCCTTCCGTTATATTTTACTTCAAGAATCTTTTTGTTATCTTTAGTGGTGGTGTTATAAGAAAAGCTGATGTACAACAACTTAAAAGATCTTTGGCATTGCAGTCTTGATTAATTATGACAGTTCAAAAATAAGGTGATCGAGAGATGTTAGGCAATGATACGGCAATTAGAAACAAACCGACATCAATGCAAAGTTTAGCTTGATGTCTAATCCCAAGGATCCCGCCTAGGCCTAAGACCCTCTGTGGCATTTGCAGCGTAACATGGTAAAGTTATCGCAACTTAAATCAAACTTTTTCATAAAATAAATATTGAGTACAAATTTTTTTCCGATCCAACGTCTATAAATGCTTAATTTAGAAAAAAGTTATGGCTATGTAAAAATGAATCATCTATCTTGGAAAGAATAGGCTAACAATCGCGGTGACCAATTCACGAGCAAGGCGAGTAAATACTCATAAATGTTTTATTGTAAATAATCGGTAATTAGCAACACCTCACAAACAAATTAATGTAAATGTTTTTCTTTATTCCAATACAATTTCAAGGTCAATCATCCCATATACAAAAGGATTGAAAGTGTACAGGTATTCTAACCATAATCTTAAGGTATTCAAATGACAAATTAAATAAAACTTTCAAGAGGGTTCCAAAGTCACACCTAAAAATTTACCAACAACGGTGAAAAAAAATTCATAAATTAAAGCCTATGCTCACTGATTTAAAACCTCATTTTTTGTGGATTTGAACTACTAACCATAAGGAACATCTCTACAAAAATTCAACATGTTTGACAATTTTTAACTTTGACAAATGATGATTGCAAAAACTAGACATTTTTTGACCGTTAGTTATTTTTTTAAAAGTGGACAACAAATTTTATCTAAGTTAGAGTATATCTCTAAATGAATTTTTTTTTTTTTTTTTTTTTTTTTTTTTTTTTTTTTTTTTTTTTTTTATTACTTTTCTTTTTTTTTTTTTTTTTTTAAAAAAAAAAATTTTTTTTTTTTTGAGAACATGTAAAAAGAAATAACATTTCAACATTGAAAGATAATCCTAAGTGAACAACTTAGTAAAATATGAAAGACAAAACACTAAAATAAAACTTATAGTAAATCTTATTTCCAAATTTCCAATTCAATGGGAATCGAAGGAAAATTCACCATCCCTTATTAGATCTCAAATTAACTTCGATTACTATAAAATCAACTACACGGGATGTCTATTCCTCACTTTTAAGGACTGCAATATCCTCGTTCAAACATTGTCATCTTCCTCTCAAGATCACAAACAAAGCTATACGTTGCACCTTGAGAGAATCCATTCCCTTCAGTTATATTTACTTCAAGAATCTTTTTGTTATCTTTAGTGGTGGTGTTATAAGAAAAGGCGATGTACAACAACTTAAAAGATCTTGGCATTGCAGTCTTGATTAATTATGGCAGTTCAAGAAATAAGGTGATCGAGAGATGTTAGGCAATGATATTGGCAATTAGAAACAAACCGACATCAATGCAAAGTTTAGCTTGATGTCTAATCCCAAGGATCCCGCCTAGGCCTAAGACCCTCTGTGGCATTGCAGCGTAACATGGTAAAGTTATCTTTTAACTTAAATCAAACTTTTTCATAAAATAAATATTGAGTACAAATTTTCCGATCCAAAAGTCTATAAATGCTTAATTTAGAAAAAAAGTTATGGCTATGTAAATGAATCATCTATCTTGGAAAGAATAGGCTAACAATCACGGTGACCAATTCTGAAGCAAGGCACTGAGTAATACTCATAAATGTTTTATTGTAAATAATCGGTAATTAGCAACACCTCACAAACAAATTAATGTAAATGTTTTTCTTTATTCCAATACAATTTCAAGGTCAATCATCCCATATACAAAAGGATTGAAAGTGTACAGGTATTCTAACCATAATCTTAAAAGGTATTCAAATGACAAATTAAATAAAACTTTCAAGAGGGGTTCCAAAGTCACACCTAAAATTTACCAACAACGGTGAAAAAAAAATCCATAAATTAAAGCCTATGCTCACTGATTTAAAACCTCATTTTTTTGGATTTGAACTACTAACCATAAGGAACATCTCTACAAAAATTCAATGTTTTGACAATTTTTTTACTTTGACAAATGATGATTGCAAAAACTAGACATTTTTTTTTTTGGTTAGTTATTTTTTTTAAAAGTGGACAACAAATTTTATCTAAGTTAGAGTATATCTCTAAATGAATTTTTTTTTTTTTTTTTTTTTTTTTTTTTTATATTATACTCTTGAAATAAAAAAAAATTTTTTTTTTTTTTTTTTTTTTTTTTTTTTTTTTTGTAAAAAGAAATAACATTTCAACATTGAAAGATAATCCTAAGTGAACAACTTAGTAAAATATGAAAGACAAAACACTAAAATAAAACTTATAGTAAATCTTATTTCCAAATTTCCAATTCAAGCGGGGAATCGAAGGAAAGTCACCATCCCTTATTAGATCTCAAATTAACTTCGATATCTTATAAAATCAACTACACGGATGTCTATTCCTCCACGCACCAAGGACTGCAATATCCTCGTTCAAACATTGTCATCTTCCCTCTCAAGATCACAACAAAAAGCTATACGTTGCACCTTGAGAGAATCCATTCCCTTGAGTTATATTTACTTCAAGAATCTTTTTGTTATCTTTAGTGGTGGTGTTATAAGAAAAAGCGATGTACAACAACTTAAAAGATCTTTGGCATTGCAGTCTTGATTAATTATGACAGTTCAAGAAATAAGGTGATCGAGAGATGTTAGGCAATGATATTGGCAATTAGAAACAAACCGACACCCAATGCAAAGTTTAGCTTGATGTCTAATCCCAAGGATCCCGCCTAGGCCTAAGACCCTCTTTGTGGCATTTTAAACGTAACATGGTAAAGTTATGCGCCTTTTAAATCAAACTTTTTTCATAAAATAAATATTGAGTACAAATTTTTCCATCCAAAATTCTAGAAATGCTTAATTTAGAAAAAAATTTATGGCTATGTAAATGAATCATCTATCTTGGAAAGAATAGGCTTTTTTCACGGTGACCAATTCTGAAAATTTTTTTTTGAGGTAATACTCATAAATGTTTTTTTGTAAATAATCGGTAATTAGCAACACCTCACAAACAAATTAATGTAAATGTTTTTTCTTTATTCCAATACAATTTCAAGGTCAATCATCCCATATACAAAAGGATTGAAATTGCGGTATTATCTACCATAATCTTATAAGGTATTCAAATAACAAATTAAATCTTTCAAAATTCAAATGACAAAAAAAAATCCATAAATTAAAACTTTGCATTTAAAACCTCATTTTTTTGTGGATTTGAACTACTAACCATAAGTTCTCTAAAAATTCAACATGTTTGACAATTTTTAACTTTGACAAATGAAAAAAACTAGACATTTTTGACCGGTTTTATTTTTTAAAAGTGGACAACAAATTTTATCTAAGTTAAATTTTTAAAAAAAATCCGTTTTTTTTTTTTTTTTTTTTTGTGTGTATTAAAAAATCAACTTACTTAAAATTTCCAATTCAAAAGGAAAGTGCCTCTTTCGCTCTCTGATTCCTCGTTCAAACATTGTCAAAACCTCAAAGCTATACCGTTTTTTCATTCCCTTTATTATATTTACTTCAAAATCTTTTTGTTATCTTTAGTGGTGGTGTTATAAGAAAAGGCGATGTACAACAACTTAAAAATCTTGATTAATTATGGCGAGTTCAAAAATAAGGTGATTGTTAGGCAATTTTTAAAACAAACCGACATGCAAAGTTTAGCTTGATGTCTAATCCCAAGGATCCGCCTAGGCCTAAGACCCTCTGTGGCATTTGCAGCGTAACATGGTAAAGTTATATCATGGCATTAAATCAAACTTTTTCATAAAATAAATATTGAGTACAAATTTTTCGATCCAAAAAGCGTCTATAAATGCTTAATTTAGAAAAAAGTTATGGCTATGTAAATGAATCATCTATCTTGGAAAGAATAGGCTAACAATCATCGATTTGACCAATTACTGAAGCAAGGCGCAAGGCGAGTAATACTCATAAATGTTTTATTGTAAATAATCGGTAATTAGCAACACCTCACAAACAAATTAATGTAAATGTTTTCTTTATTCCAATACAATTTCAAGGTCAATCATCCCATATACAAAAGGATTGAAATTGTGCACGGTATTCTAACCATAATCTTAAGGTATTCAAATGACAAATTAAATAAAACTTTCAAGAGGGGTTCCAAAGTCACACCTAAAAATTTACCAACAACGGTGAAAAAAAATCCATAAATTAAAGCCTATGCTCACTGATTTAAAACCTCATTTTTTGTGGATTTGAACTACTAACCATAAGGAACATCTCTACAAAAATTCAACATGTTTGACAATTTTTAACTTTGACAAATGATGATTGCAAAAACTAGACATTTTTTGGCCGTTAGTTATTTTTTAAAAGTGGACAACAAATTTTATCTAAGTTAGAGTATATCTCTAAATGAATTTTTTTTAAAAAAAAAAAAAAAAAAAAAAAAATTTTTTTTTTTTTTTTTTATATAATAAAAATTTTTTTTTTTTTTTTTTTTTGAGAACATGTAAAATAAATAACATTTCAACATTGAAAGATAATCCTAAGTGAACAACTTAGTAAAATATGAAAGACAAAACACTAAAATAAAACTTATAGTAAATCTTATTTCCAAATTTCCAATTCAGCGGGAATCGAAGGAAATTCACCATCCCTTATTCGATCTCAAATTAACTTTCGATACTATAAAATCAACTACACG